>NC_133730.1:16502673-17102673 GCF_048934315.1 Petromyzon marinus | reverse complement strand
GGACATCTGTGAAACTAATGGGACATATGTGAAACTATTGGGGCATCTGTGAAACGACTGGGTGATCTGTGAAACTACTGGGACATATGTGAACTTATTGGGAGATCTGTGAAACTATTGGGACATCTGTGAAACTATTGGGACATCTGTGAAACTATGGGGACATCTGTGAAACTAATGGGACATATGTGAAACTATTGGGACATCTGTGAAACTACTGGTACATCTGTTAAATTATTAGGACATCTGTAAAACTATGGGGACATCTGTGAAACTAATGGGACATATGTGAAACTATTGGGGCATCTGTGAAACGACTGGGTGATCTGTGACACTAGTGGGACATATGTGAACTTATTGGGACATCTGTGAAACTATTGGGACATCTGTGAAACTATTGGGACATCTGTGAAACTATGGGGACATTGTGCAACTAATGGGACATATGTGAA
Source organism: Petromyzon marinus (assembly GCF_048934315.1). Lineage (NCBI taxonomy): Eukaryota > Metazoa > Chordata > Hyperoartia > Petromyzontiformes > Petromyzontidae > Petromyzon > Petromyzon marinus. Next base: position 17,102,221 of record NC_133730.1, on the reverse strand, counting down.
ACTATTGCGGCATCTGTGAAACTACTGGGATCATCTGTGAAACTACTGGGACATCTGTAAAACTACTGGGACATCTTTGAAACTATTGGGACATCTGTGAAACTATGGGGACATCTGTTAACTTACTGGAATATCTGTAAAACTCCTGGGACATCTGTGAAACTATTGGGACATCTGTGAAACTATTGGGACATCTGTGAAACTACTGTTACATCTGTGAAATTATTGGGACATCTGTGAAACTATGGGGACATCTGTGAAACTAATGGGACATATGTGAGCTATTGGGGCATCTGTGAAACGATTGGGTGATCTGGGAAACTACTGGGACATATGTGAACTTATTGGGACATCTGTGAAACTATTGGGACATCTGTGAAACTATTGGGACATCTGTGAACCTATGGGGACATCTGTGAAACTAATGGGACATATGTGAAACTATTAGGACATCTGTGAAACTACTGGTACATGTTAAATTATTGGGACATCTGTAAAACTATGGGGACATCTGTGAAACTAATGGGACATATGTGAAACTATTGGGGCATCTGTGAAACGACTGGGTGATCTGTGACACTAGTGGGACATATGTGAACTTATTGGGACATATGTGAACTTATTGGGACATCTGTGAAACTATTGGGACATCTGTGAAACTATTGGGACATCTGTGAAACTATGGGGACATCTGTTAACCTACTGGAATATCTGTAAAACTTCTGGGACATCTGTGAAACTATTGGGACATCTGTGAAACTATTGGGACATCTGTGAAACTACTGGTACATCTGTGAAATTATTGGGACATCTGTGAAACTATGGGGACATCTGTGAAATTAATGGGACATATGTGAAACTATTGGGGCATCTGTGAAACTACTGGGACATATGTGAACCTATTGGGACATCTGTGAAACTTTTGGGACATCTGTGAAACTATGGGGACATCTGTTAACCTACTGGGACATCTGTGAAACTACTGGGACATCTGTTAAACAACTGGGACATCTGTTGAACTATTGGGGCATCTGTGAATCTACTGGGACATCTGTAAAACTACTGGGACATATGTGAATCTATTGAGACATCTGTGAAACTATTGGGACATCTGTGAAACTATTGAGACATCTGTGAAACAACTGGGACATCTGTGAAACTATTGGGACATCTGTGAACCTATTTGGGACATCTGTTAAACTATTGGGACATCTGTGAAACTACTGATACATCTGTTAAATTATTGGGACATCTGTGAAACTATGGGGACATCTGTGAAACTAATGGGACATATGTGAAACTATTGGGGCATCTGTGAAACGACTGGGTGATCTGTGAAACTACTGGGACATATGTGAACTTATTGGGAGATCTGTGAAACTATTGGGACATCTGTGAAACTATTGGGACATCTGTGAAACTATGGGGACATCTGTGAAACTAATGGGACATATGTGAAACTATTGGGACATCTGTGAAACTACTGGTACATCTGTTAAATTATTGGGACATCTGTAAAACTATGGGGACATCTGTGAAACTAATGGGACATATGTGAAACTATTGGGGCATCTGTGAAACGACTGGGTGATCTGTGACACTAGTGGGACATATGTGAACTTATTGGGACATCTGTGAAACTATTGGGACATCTGTGAAACTATTGGGACATCTGTGAAACTATGGGGACATTGTGCAACTAATGGGACATATGTGAAACTATTGCGGCATCTGTGAAACTACTGGGATCATCTGTGAAACTACTGGGACATCTGTAAAACTACTGGGACATCTTTGAAACTATTGGGACATCTGTGAAACTATGGGGACATCTGTTAACTTACTGGAATATCTGTAAAACTCCTGGGACATCTGTGAAACTATTGGGACATCTGTGAAACTATTGGGACATCTGTGAAACTACTGTTACATCTGTGAAATTATTGGGACATCTGTGAAACTATGGGGACATCTGTGAAACTAATGGGACATATGTGAGCTATTGGGGCATCTGTGAAACGATTGGGTGATCTGGGAAACTACTGGGACATATGTGAACTTATTGGGACATCTGTGAAACTATTGGGACATCTGTGAAACTATTGGGACATCTGTGAACCTATGGGGACATCTGTGAAACTAATGGGACATATGTGAAACTATTAGGACATCTGTGAAACTACTGGTACATGTTAAATTATTGGGACATCTGTAAAACTATGGGGACATCTGTGAAACTAATGGGACATATGTGAAACTATTGGGGCATCTGTGAAACGACTGGGTGATCTGTGACACTAGTGGGACATATGTGAACTTATTGGGACATATGTGAACTTATTGGGACATCTGTGAAACTATTGGGACATCTGTGAAACTATTGGGACATCTGTGAAACTATGGGGACATCTGTTAACCTACTGGAATATCTGTAAAACTTCTGGGACATCTGTGAAACTATTGGGACATCTGTGAAACTATTGGGACATCTGTGAAACTACTGGTACATCTGTGAAATTATTGGGACATCTGTGAAACTATGGGGACATCTGTGAAACTAATGGGACATATGTGAAACTATTGGGGCATCTGTGAAACTACTGGGACATATGTGAACCTATTGGGACATCTGTGAAACTATTGGGACATCTGTGAAACTATGGGGATATCTGTTAACCTACTGGGACATCTGTTAACCTACTGGGACATCTGTGAAACTACTGGGACATCTGTTAAACTACTGGGACATCTGTTGAACTATTGGGACATCTGTGAATCTACTGAGACATCTGTAAAACTACTGGGACATATGGGAATCTATTGGGACATCTGTGAAACTATTGAGACATCTGTGAAACAACTGGGACATCTGTTAAACTATTGGGACATCTGTTAAACTACTGGTACATCTGTTAAATTATTGGGACATCTGTAAAACTATGGGGACATCTGTGAAACTAATGGGACATATGTGAAACTATTGGGGCATCTGTGAAACGACTGGGTGATCTGTGACACTAGTGGGACATATGTGAACTTATTGGGACATCTGTGAAACTATTGGGACATCTGTGAAACTATGGGGAGATCTGTGAAACTAATGGGACATATGTGAAACTATTGGGGCATCTGTGAAACGACTGGGTGATCTGTGAAACTACTGGGACATATGTGAACTTATTGGGACATCTGTGAAACTATTGGGACATCTGTGAAACTATGGGGACATCTGTTAACCTACTGGAATATCTGTAAAACTTCTGGGACATCTGTGAAACTATTGGGACATCTGTGAAACTATTGGGACATCTGTGAAACTACTGGTACATCTGTGAAATTATTGGGACATCTGTGAAACTATGGGGACATCTGTGAAACTAATGGGACATATGTGAAACTATTGGGGCATCTGTGAAACGACTGGGTGATCTGTGAAACTATTGGGACATATGTGAACTTATTGGGACATCTGTGAAACTATTGGGACATCTGTGAAACTATTGGGACATCTGTGAAGCTATGGGGACATCTGTGAAACTAAAGGGACATATGTTAAACTATTGGGACATCTGTGAAACTACTGGTACATCTGTTAAATTATTGGGACATCTGTAAAACTATGGGGACATCTGTGAAACTAATGGGACATATGTTAAACTATTGGGGCATCTGTGAAACGACTGGGTGATCTGTGACACTAGTGGGACATATGTGAACTTATTGGGACATCTGTGAAACTATTGGGACATCTGTGAAACTATTGGGACATCTGTGAAACTATGGGGACATCTGTGCAACTAATGGGACATATGTGAAACTATTGGGGCATCTGTGAAACGATTGGGTGATCTGTGAAACTACTGGGACATATGTGAACTTATTGGGACATCTGTGAAACTATTGGGACATCTGTGAAACTATTGGGACATCTGTGAAGCTATGGGGACATCTGTGAAACTAATGGGACATATGTGAAACTATTAGGACATCTGTGAAACTACTGGTACATGTTAAATTATTGGGACATCTGTAAAACTATGGGGACATCTGTGAAACTAATGGGACATATGTGAAACTATTGGGGCATCTGTGAAACGACTGGGTGATCTGTGACACTAGTGGGACATATGTGAACTTATTGGGACATATGTGAACTTATTGGGACATCTGTGAAACTATTGGGACATCTGTGAAACTATTGGGACATCTGTGAAACTATGGGGACATCTGTTAACCTACTGGAATATCTGTAAAACTTCTGGGACATCTGTGAAACTATTGGGACATCTGTGAAACTATTGGGACATCTGTGAAACTACTGGTACATCTGTGAAATTATTGGGACATCTGTGAAACTATGGGGACATCTGTGAAACTAATGGGACATATGTGAAACTATTGGGGCATCTGTGAAACTACTGGGACATATGTGAACCTATTGGGACATCTGTGAAACTATTGGGACATCTGTGAAACTATGGGGATATCTGTTAACCTACTGGGACATCTGTTAACCTACTGGGACATCTGTGAAACTACTGGGACATCTGTTAAACTACTGGGACATCTGTTGAACTATTGGGACATCTGTGAATCTACTGAGACATCTGTAAAACTACTGGGACATATGGGAATCTATTGGGACATCTGTGAAACTATTGAGACATCTGTGAAACAACTGGGACATCTGTTAAACTATTGGGACATCTGTTAAACTACTGGTACATCTGTTAAATTATTGGGACATCTGTAAAACTATGGGGACATCTGTGAAACTAATGGGACATATGTGAAACTATTGGGGCATCTGTGAAACGACTGGGTGATCTGTGACACTAGTGGGACATATGTGAACTTATTGGGACATCTGTGAAACTATTGGGACATCTGTGAAACTATGGGGAGATCTGTGAAACTAATGGGACATATGTGAAACTATTGGAGCATCTGTGAAACGACTGGGTGATCTGTGAAACTACTGGGACATATGTGAACTTATTGGGACATCTGTGAAACTATTGGGACATCTGTGAAACTATGGGGATATCTGTTAACCTACTGGAATATCTGTAAAACTTCTGGGACATCTGTGAAACTATTGGGACATCTGTGAAACTATTGGGACATCTGTGAAACTACTGGTACATCTGTGAAATTATTGGGACATCTGTGAAACTATGGGGACATCTGTGAAACTAATGGGACATATGTGAAACTATTGGGGCATCTGTGAAACGACTGGGTGATCTGTGAAACTACTGGGAGATATGTGAACTTATTGGGACATCTGTGAAACTATTGGGACATCTGTGAAACTATTGGGACATCTGTGAAGCTATGGGGACATCTGTGAAACTAATGGGACATATGTGAAACTATTGGGACATCTGTGAAACTACTGGTACATCTGTTAAATTATTGGGACATCTGTAAAACTATGGGGACATCTGTGAAACTAATGGGACATATGTTAAACTATTGGGGCATCTGTGAAACGACTGGGTGATCTGTGACACTAGTGGGACATATGTGAACTTATTGGGACATCTGTGAAACTATTGGGACATCTGTGAAACTATTGGGACATCTGTGAAACTATGGGGACATCTGTGCAACTAATGGGACATAGGTGAAACTATTGGGGCATCTGTGAAACTACTGGGATCATCTGTGAAACTACTGGGACATCTGTAAAACTACTGGGACATCTTTGAAACTATTGGGACATCTGTGAAACTATGGGGACATCTGTTAACCTACTGGAATATCTGTAAAACTTGTGGGACATCTGTGAAATTATTGGGACATCTGTGAAACTATTGGGACATCTGTGAAACTACTGGTACATCTGTGAAATTATTGGGACATCTGTGAAACTATGGGGACATCTGTGAAACTAATGGGACATATGTGAAAATATTGGGGCATCTGTGAAACTACTGGGACATATGTGAAACTACTGGGACATCTGTAAAACTACTGGGACATCTTTGAAACTATTGGGACATCTGTGAAACTATTGGGACATCTGTTAAAGTATTGGGACATCTGTGAAACTACTGGTACATCTGTTAAATTATTGGGACATCTGTGAAACTATGGGGACATCTGTGAAACTAATGGGACATATGTGAACCTATTGGGGCATCTGTGAAACGACTGGGTGATCTGTGAAACTACTGGGACATATGTGAACTTATTGGGACATCTGTGAAACTATTGGGACATCTGTGAAACTATTGGGACATCTGTGAAGCTATGGGGACATCTGTGAAACTAATGGGACATATGTGAAACTATTAGGACATCTGTGAAACTACTGGTACATGTTAAATTATTGGGACATCTGTAAAACTATGGGGACATCTGTGAAACTAATGGGACATATGTTAAACTATTGGGGCATCTGTGAAACGACTGGGTGATCTGTGACACTAGTGGGACATATGTGAACTTATTGGGACATCTGTGAAACTATTGGGACATCTGTGAAACTATTGGGACATCTGTGAAACTATGGGGTCATCTGTGCAACTAATGGGACATATGTGAAACTATTGGGGCATCTGTGAAACTACTGGGATCATCTGTGAAACTACTGGGACATCTGTAAAACTACTGGGACATCTTTGAAACTATTGGGACATCTGTGAAACTATGGGGACATCTGTTAACCTACTGGAATATCTGTAAAACTTCTGGGACATCTGTGAAACTATTGGGACATCTGTGAAACTATTGGGACATCTGTGAAACTACTGGTACATCTGTGAAATTATTGGGACATCTGTGAAACTATGGGGACATCTGTGAAACTAATGGGACATATGTGAAACTATTGGGGCATCTGTGAAACTACTGGGACATATGTGAACCTATTGGGACATCTGTGAATCTACTGGGACATCTGTAAAACTACTGGGACATATGTGAATCTATTGGGACATCTGTGAAACTATTGAGACATCTGTGAAACAACTGGGACATCTGTTAAACTATTGGGACATCTGTTAAACTACTGGTACATCTGTGAAACTATTGGGACATCTGTGAAACTATGGGGACATCTGTGCAACTAATGGGACATATGTGAAACTATTGGGGCATCTGTGAAACTACTGGGATCATCTGTGAAACTACTGGGACATCTGTAAAACTACTGGGACATCTTTGAAACTATTGGGACATCTGTGAAACTATGGGGACATCTGTTAACCTACTGGAATATCTGTAAAACTTCTGGGACATCTGTGAAACTATTGGGACATCTGTGAAACTATTGGGACATCTGTGAAACTACTGGTACATCTGTGAAATTATTGGGACATCTGTGAAACTATGGGGACATCTGTGAAACTAATGGGACATATGTGAAACTATTGGGGCATCTGTGAAACTACTGGGACATATGTGAACCTATTGGGACATCTGTGAATCTACTGGGACATCTGTAAAACTACTGGGACATATGTGAATCTATTGGGACATCTGTGAAACTATTGAGACATCTGTGAAACAACTGGGACATCTGTTAAACTATTGGGACATCTGTTAAACTACTGGTACATCTGTTAAATTATTGGGACATCTGTAAAACTATGGGGACATCTGTGAAACTAATGGGACATATGTGAAACTATTGGGGCATCTGTGAAACGACTGGGTGATCTGTGACACTAGTGGGACATATGTGAACTTATTGGGACATCTGTGAAACTATTGGGACATCTGTGAAACTATTGGGACATCTGTGAAACTATGGGGACATCTGTGCAACTAATGGGACATATGTGAAACTATTGGGGCATCTGTGAAACTACTGGGATCATCTGTGAAACTACTGGGACATCTGTAAAACTACTGGGACATCTTTGAAACTATTGGGACATCTGTGAAACTATGGGGACATCTGTTAACCTACTGGAATATCTGTAAAACTTCTGGGACATCTGTGAAACTATTGGGACATCTGTGAAACTATTGGGACATCTGTGAAACTACTGGTACATCTGTGAAATTATTGGGACATCTGTGAAACTATGGGGACATCTGTGAAACTAATGGGACATATGTGAAACTATTGGGGCATCTGTGAAACTACTGGGACATATGTGAACCTATTGGGACATCTGTGAATCTACTGGGACATCTGTAAAACTACTGGGACATATGTGAATCTATTGGGACATCTGTGAAACTATTGAGACATCTGTGAAACAACTGGGACATCTGTTAAACTATTGGGACATCTGTTAAACTACTGGTACATCTGTTAAATTATTGGGACATCTGTAAAACTATGGGGACATCTGTGAAACTAATGGGACATATGTGAAACTATTGGGGCATCTGTGAAACGACTGGGTGATCTGTGACACTAGTGGGACATATGTGACCTTATTGGGACATCTGTGAAACTATTGGGACATCTGTGAAACTATTGGGACATCTGTGAAACTATGGGGACATCTGTGCAACTAATGGGACATATGTGAAACTATTGGGACATCTGTGAAACTACTGGTACATCTGTGAAATTATTGGGACATCTGTGAAACTATGGGGACATCTGTGAAACTAATGGGACATATGTGAAACTATTGGGGCATCTGTGAAACGACTGGGTGATCTGTGAAACTACTGGGACATATGTGAACTTATTGGGACATCTGTGAAACTATTGTGACATCTGTGAAACTATTGGGACATCTGTGAAGCTATGGGGACATCTGTGAAACTAATGGGACATAGGTGAAACTATTGGGGCATCTGTGAAACTACTGGGATCATCTGTGAAACTACTGGGACATCTGTAAAACTACTGGGACATCTTTGAAACTATTGGGACATCTGTGAAACTATGGGGACATCTGTTAACCTACTGGAATATCTGTAAAACTTCTGGGACATCTGTGAAATTATTGGGACATCTGTGAAACTATTGGGACATCTGTGAAACTACTGGTACATCTGTGAAATTATTGGGACATCTGTGAAACTATGGGGACATCTGTGAAACTAATGGGACATATGTGAAAATATTGGGGCATCTGTGAAACTACTGGGACATATGTGAAACTACTGGGACATCTGTAAAACTACTGGGACATCTTTGAAACTATTGAGACATCTGTGAAACTATTGGGACATCTGTTAAACTTCTGGGACATCTGTGAAACTATTGGGACATCTGTGAAACTATTTGGGACATCTGTTAAAGTATTGGGACATCTGTGAAACTACTGGTACATCTGTTAAATTATTGGGACATCTGTGAAACTATGGGGACATCTGTGAAACTAATGGGACATATGTGAAACTATTGGGGCATCTGTGAAACGACTGGGTGATCTGTGAAACTACTGGGACATATGTGAAGCTATGGGGACATCTGTGAAACTAATGGGACATATGTGAAACTATTAGGACATCTGTGAAACTACTGGTACATGTTAAATTATTGGGACATCTGTAAAACTATGGGGACATCTGTGAAACTAATGGGACATATGTTAAACTATTGGGGCATCTGTGAAACGACTGGGTGATCTGTGACACTAGTGGGACATATGTGAACTTATTGGGACATCTGTGAAACTATTGGGACATCTGTGAAACTATTGGGACATCTGTGAATCTATGGGGTCATCTGTGCAACTAATGGGACATATGTGAAACTATTGGGGCATCTGTGAAACTACTGGGATCATCTGTGAAACTACTGGGACATCTGTAAAACTACTGGGACATCTTTGAAACTATTGGGACATCTGTGAAACTATGGGGACATCTGTTAACCTACTGGAATATCTGTAAAACTTCTGGGACATCTGTGAAACTATTGGGACATCTGTGAAACTATTGGGACATCTGTGAAACTATTGGGGCATCTGTGAAACTACTGGGACATATGTGAACCTATTGGGACATCTGTGAATCTACTGGGACATCTGTAAAACTACTGGGACATATGTGAATCTATTGGGACATCTGTGAAACTATTGAGACATCTGTGAAACAACTGGGACATCTGTTAAACTATTGGGACATCTGTTAAACTACTGGTACATCTGTTAAATTATTGGGACATCTGTAAAACTATGGGGACATCTGTGAAACTAATGGGACATATGTGAAACTATTGGGGCATCTGTGAAACGACTGGGTGATCTGTGACACTAGTGGGACATATGTGAACTTATTGGGACATCTGTGAAACTATTGGGACATCTGTGAAACTATTGGGACATCTGTGAAACTATGGGGACATCTGTGCAACTAATGGGACATATGTGAAACTATTGGGGCATCTGTGAAACTACTGGGATCATCTGTGAAACTACTGGGACATCTGTAAAACTACTGGGACATCTTTGAAACTATTGGGACATCTGTGAAACTATTGGGACATCTGTGAAACTACTGGTACATCTGTGAAATTATTGGGACATCTGTGAAACTATGGGGACATCTGTGAAACTAATGGGACATATGTGAAACTATTGGGGCATCTGTGAAACTACTGGGACATATGTGAACCTATTGGGACATCTGTGAATCTACTGGGACATCTGTAAAACTACTGGGACATATGTGAATCTATTGGGACATCTGTGAAACTATTGAGACATCTGTGAAACAACTGGGACATCTGTTAAACTATTGGGACATCTGTTAAACTACTGGTACATCTGTTAAATTATTGGGACATCTGTAAAACTATGGGGACATCTGTGAAACTAATGGGACATATGTGAAACTATTGGGGCATCTGTGAAACGACTGGGTGATCTGTGACACTAGTGGGACATATGTGAACTTATTGGGACATCTGTGAAACTATTGGGACATCTGTGAAACTATTGGGACATCTGTGAAACTATGGGGACATCTGTGCAACTAATGGGACATATGTGAAACTATTGGGGCATCTGTGAAACTACTGGGACATATGTGAACCTATTGGGACATCTGTGAATCTACTGGGACATCTGTAAAACTACTGGGACATATGTGAATCTATTGGGACATCTGTGAAACTATTGAGACATCTGTGAAACAACTGGGACATCTGTTAAACTATTGGGACATCTGTTAAACTACTGGTACATCTGTTAAATTATTGGGACATCTGTAAAACTATGGGGACATCTGTGAAACTAATGGGACATATGTGAAACTATTGGGGCATCTGTGAAACGACTGGGTGATCTGTGACACTAGTGGGACATATGTGACCTTATTGGGACATCTGTGAAACTATTGGGACATCTGTGAAACTATTGGGACATCTGTGAAACTATGGGGACATCTGTGCAACTAATGGGACATATGTGAAACTATTGGGGCATCTGTGAAACTACTGGGATCATCTGTGAAACTACTGGGACATCTGTAAAACTACTGGGACATCTTTGAAACTATTGGGACATCTGTGAAACTATGGGGACATCTGTTAATCTACTGGAATATCAGTAAAACTCCTGGGACATCTGTGAAACTATTGGGACATCTGTGAAACTATTGGGACATCTGTGAAACTACTGGTACATCTGTGAAATTATTGGGACATCTGTGAAACTATGGGGACATCTGTGAAACTAATGGGACATATGTGAAACTATTGGGGCATCTGTGAAACGACTGGGTGATCTGTGAAACTACTGGGACATATGTGAACTTATTGGGACATCTGTAAAACTATTGGGACATCTGTGAAACTATTGGGACATCTGTGAAGCTATGGGGACATCTGTGAAACTAATGGGACATAGGTGAAACTATTGGGGCATCTGTGAAACTACTGGGATCATCTGTGAAACTACTGGGACATCTGTAAAACTACTGGGACATCTTTGAAACTATTGGGACATCTGTGAAACTATGGGGACATCTGTTAACCTACTGGAATATCTGTAAAACTTCTGGGACATCTGTGAAATTATTGGGACATCTGTGAAACTATTGGGACATCTGTGAAACTACTGGTACATCTGTGAAATTATTGGGACATCTGTGAAACTATGGGGACATCTGTGAAACTAATGGGACATATGTGAAAATATTGGGGCATCTGTGAAACTACTGGGACATATGTGAAACTACTGGGACATCTGTAAAACTACTGGGACATCTTTGAAACTATTGGGACATCTGTGAAACTATTGGGACATCTGTTAAACTTCTGGGACATCTGTGAAACTATTGGGACATCTGTGAAACTATTTGGGACATCTGTTAAAGTATTGGGACATCTGTGAAACTACTGGTACATCTGTTAAATTATTGGGACATCTGTGAAACTATGGGGACATCTGTGAAACTAATGGGACATATGTGAAACTATTGGGGCATCTGTGAAACGACTGGGTGATCTGTGAAACTACTGGGACATATGTGAAGCTATGGGGACATCTGTGAAACTAATGGGACATATGTGAAACTATTAGGACATCTGTGAAACTACTGGTACATGTTAAATTATTGGGACATCTGTAAAACTATGGGGACATCTGTGAAACTAATGGGACATATGTTAAACTATTGGGGCATCTGTGAAACGACTTGGTGATCTGTGACACTAGTGGGACATATGTGAACTTATTGGGACATCTGTGAAACTATTGGGACATCTGTGAAACTATTGGGACATCTGTGAAACTATTGGGACATCTGTGAAACTATGGGGTCATCTGTGCAACTAATGGGACATATGTGAAACTATTGGGGCATCTGTGAAACTACTGGGATCATCTGTGAAACTACTGGGACATCTGTAAAACTACTGGGACATCTTTGAAACTATTGGGACATGTGTGAAACTATGGGGACATCTGTTAACCTACTGGAATATCTGTAAAACTTCTGGGACATCTGTGAAACTATTGGGACATCTGTGAAACTATTGGGACATCTGTGAAACTACTGGTACATCTGTGAAATTATTGGGACATCTGTGAAACTATGGGGACATCTGTGAAACTAATGGGACATATGTGAAACTATTGGGGCATCTGTGAAACTACTGGGACATATGTGAACCTATTGGGACATCTGTGAATCTACTGGGACATCTGTAAAACTACTGGGACATATGTGAATCTATTGGGACATCTGTGAAACTATTGAGACATCTGTGAAACAACTGGGACATCTGTTAAACTATTGGGACATCTGTTAAACTACTGGTACATCTGTTAAATTATTGGGACATCTGTAAAACTATGGGGACATCTGTGAAACTAATGGGACATATGTGAAACTATTGGGGCATCTGTGAAACGACTGGGTGATCTGTGACACTAGTGGGACATATGTGACCTTATTGGGACATCTGTGAAACTATTGGGACATCTGTGAAACTATTGGGACATCTGTGAAACTATGGGGACATCTGTGCAACTAATGGGACATATGTGAAACTATTGGGGCATCTGTGAAACTACTGGGATCATCTGTGAAACTACTGGGACATCTGTAAAACTACTGGGACATCTTTGAAACTATTGGGACATCTGTGAAACTATGGGGACATCTGTTAATCTACTGGAATATCAGTAAAACTCCTGGGACATCTGTGAAACTATTGGGACATCTGTGAAACTATTGGGACATCTGTGAAACTACTGGTACATCTGTGAAATTATTGGGACATCTGTGAAACTATGGGGACATCTGTGAAACTAATGGGACATATGTGAAACTATTGGGGCATCTGTGAAACTACTGGGACATATGTGAACCTATTGGGACATCTGTGAATCTACTGGGACATCTGTAAAACTACTGGGACATATGTGAATCTATTGGGACATCTGTGAAACTATTGAGACATCTGTGAAACAACTGGGACATCTGTTAAACTATTGGGACATCTGTTAAACTACTGGTACATCTGTTAAATTATTGGGACATCTGTAAAACTATGGGGACATCTGTGAAACTAATGGGACATATGTGAAACTATTGGGGCATCTGTGAAACGACTGGTTGATCTGTGACACTAGTGGGACATATGTGACCTTATTGGGACATCTGTGAAACTATTGGGACATCTGTGAAACTATTGGGACATCTGTGAAACTATGGGGACATCTGTGCAACTAATGGGACATATGTGAAACTATTGGGGCATCTGTGAAACTACTGGGATCATCTGTGAAACTACTGGGACATCTGTAAAACTACTGGGACATCTTTGAAACTATTGGGACATCTGTGAAACTATTGGGACATCTGTGAAACTACTGGTACATCTGTGAAATTATTGGGACATCTGTGAAACTATGGGGACATCTGTGAAACTAATGGGACATATGTGAAACTATTGGGGCATCTGTGAAACTACTGGGACATATGTGAACCTATTGGGACATCTGTGAATCTACTGGGACATCTGTAAAACTACTGGGACATATGTGAATCTATTGGGACATCTGTGAAACTATTGAGACATCTGTGAAACAACTGGGACATCTGTTAAACTATTGGGACATCTGTTAAACTACTGGTACATCTGTTAAATTATTGGGACATCTGTAAAACTATGGGGACATCTGTGAAACTAATGGGACATATGTGAAACTATTGGGGCATCTGTGAAACGACTGGGTGATCTGTGAAACTACTGGGACATATGTGAACTTATTGGGACATCTGTGAAACTATTGGGACATCTGTGAAACTATGGGGACATCTGTTAACCTACTGGAATATCAGTAAAACTCCTGGGACATCTGTGAAACTATTGGGACATCTGTGAAACTATTGGGACATCTGTGAAACTACTGGTACATCTGTGAAATTATTGGGACATCTGTGAAACTATGGGGACATCTGTGAAACTAATGGGACATATGTGAAACTATTGGGGCATCTGTGAAACGACTGGGTGATCTGTGAAACTACTGGGACATATGTGAACTTATTGGGACATCTGTGAAACTATTGTGACATCTGTGAAACTATTGGGACATCTGTGAAGCTATGGGGACATCTGTGAAACTAATGGGACATATGTGAAACTATTGGGACATCTGTGAAACTACTGGTACATCTGTTAAATTATTGGGACATCTGTAAAACTATGGGGACATCTGTGAAACTAATGGGACATATGTGAAACTATTGGGGCATCTGTGAAACGACTGGGTGATCTGTGACACTAGTGGGACATATGTGAACTTATTGGGACATCTGTGAAACTATTGGGACATCTGTGAAACTATTGGGACATCTGTGAAACTATGGGGACATCTGTGCAACTAATGGGACATATGTGAAACTATTGGGGCATCTGTGAAACTACTGGGATCATCTGTGAAACTACTGGGACATCTGTAAAACTACTGGGACATCTTTGAAACTATTGGGACATCTGTGAAACTATGGGGACATCTGTTAACCTACTGGAATATCTGTAAAACTTCTGGGACATCTGTGAAATTATTGGGACATCTGTGAAACTATTGGGACATCTGTGAAACTACTGGTACATCTGTGAAATTATTGGGACATCTGTGAAACTATGGAGACATCTGTGAAACTAATGGGACATATGTGAAAATATTGGGGCATCTGTGAAACTACTGGGACATATGCGAAACTACTGGGACATCTGTAAAACTACTGGGACATCTTTGAAACTATTGGGACATCTGTGAAACTATTGGGACATCTGTTAAACTTCTGGGACATCTGTGAAACTATTGGGACATCTGTGAAACTATTTGGGACATCTGTTAAAGTATTGGGACATCTGTGAAACTACTGGTACATCTGTTAAATTATTGGGACATCTGTGAAACTTTGGGGACATCTGTGAAACTAATGGGACATATGTGAAACTATTGGGGCATCTGTGAAACGACTGGGTGATCTGTGAAACTACTGGGACATATGTGAACTTATTGGGACATCTGTGAAACTATTGGGACATCTGTGAAACTATTGGGACATCGGTGAAACTATGGGGACATCTGTGAAACTAATGGGACATATGTTAAACTATTGGGGCATCTGTGAAACTACTGGGATCATCTGTGAAACTAGCGGGACATCTGTAAAACTACTGGGACATCTTTGAAACTATTGGAACATCTGTGAAACTATGGGGACATCTGTTAACCTACTGGAATATCTGTAAAACTTCTGGGACATCTGTGAAACTATTGGGACATCTGTGAAACTATTGGGAAATCTGTGAAACTATTGGGACATCTGTGAATCTATTGGGACATCTGTGAAACTATTTGGGACATCTGTTAAACTATTGGGACATCTGTGAAACTACTGGTACATCTGTGAAATTATTGGGACATCTGTGAAACTATGGGGACATCTGTGAAACTAATGGGACATATGTGAAACTATTGGGGCATCTGTGAAACTACTGGGAGATATGTGAACCTATTGGGACATCTGTGAAACTTTTGGGACATCTGTGAAACTATGGGGACATCTGTTAACCTACTGGGACATCTGTGAAACTACTGGGACATTTGTTAAACTACTGGGACATCTGTTGAACTATTGGGACATCTGTGAATCTACTGGGACATCTGTGAAACAACTGGGACATCTGTGAAACTATTGGGACATCTGTGAAACTATTTGGGACATCTGTTAAAATATTGGGACATCTGTGAAACTACTGATACATCTGTTAAATTATTGGGACATCTGTGAAACTATGGGGACATCTGTGAAACTAATGGGACATATGTGAAACTATTGGGGCATCTGTGAAACGACTGGGTGATCTGTGAAACTACTGGGACATATGTGAACTTATTGGGACATCTGTGAGACTATTGGGACATCTGTGAAACTATTGGGACATCTGTGAAACTATGGGGACATCTGTGAAACTAATGGGACATATGTTAAACTATTGGGACATCTGTGAAACTACTGGTACATCTGTTAAATTATTGGGACATCTGTAAAACTATGGGGACATCTGTTAACCTACTGGAATATCTGTAAAACTTCTGGGACATCTGTGAAATTATTGGGACATCTGTGAAACTATTGGGACATCTGTGAAACTACTGGTACATCTGTGAAATTATTGGGACATCTGTGAAACTATGGGGACATCTGTGAAACTAATGGGACATATGTGAAAATATTGGGGCATCTGTGAAACTACTGGGACATATGTGAAACTACTGGGACATCTGTAAAACTACTGGGACATCTTTGAAACTATTGGGACATCTGTGAAACTATTGGGACATCTGTTAAACTTCTGGGACATCTGTGAAACTATTGGGACATCTGTGAAACTATTTGGGACATCTGTTAAAGTATTCGGACATCTGTGAAACTACTGGTACATCTGTTAAATTATTGGGACATCTGTGAAACTATGGGGACATCTGTGAAACTAATGGGACATATGTGAAACTATTGGGGCATCTGTGAAACGACTGGGTGATCTGTGAAACTACTGGGACATATGTGAACTTATTGGGACATCTGTGAAACTATTGGGACATCTGTGAAACTATTGGGACATCGGTGAAACTATGGGGACATCTGTGAAACTAATGGGACATATGTGAAACTATTGGGGCATCTGTGAAACTACTGGGATCATCTGTGAAACTAGCAGAACATCTGTAAAACTACTGGGACATCTTTGAAACTATTGGAACATCTGTGAAACTATGGGGACATCTGTTAACCTACTGGAATATCTGTAAAACTTCTGGGACATCTGTGAAACTATTGGGACATCTGTGAAACTATTGGGAAATCTGTGAAACTATTGGGACATCTGTGAATCTATTGGGACATCTGTGAAACTATTTGGGACATCTGTTAAACTATTGGGACATCTGTGAAACTACTGGTACATCTGTGAAATTATTGGGACATCTGTGAAACTATGGGGACATCTGTTAACCTACTGGGACATCTGTGAAACTACTGGGACATCTGTTAAACTACTGGGACATCTGTTGAACTATTGCGACATCTGTGAATCTACTGGGACATCTGTAAAACTACTGGGACATATGTGAATCTATTGGGACATCTGTGAAACTATTGGGACATCTGTGAAACTATTGAGACATCTGTGAAACAACTGGGACATCTGTGAAACTATTGGGACATCTGTGAAACTATTTGGGACATCTGTTAAACTATTGGGACATCTGTGAAACTACTGATACATCTGTTAAATTATTGGGACATCTGTGAAACTATGGGGACATCTGTGAAACTAATGGGACATATGTGAAACTATTGGGGCATCTGTGAAACGACTGGGTGATCTGTGAAACTACTGGGACATATGTGAACTTATTGGGACATCTGTGAGACTATTGGGACATCTGTGAAACTATTGGGACATCTGTGAAACTATGGGGACATCTGTGCAACTAATGGGACATATGTGAAACTATTGGGGCATCTGTGAAACTACTGGGATCATCTGTGAAACTACTGGGACATCTGTAAAACTACTGGGACATCTTTGAAACTATTGGGACATCTGTGAAACTATGGGGACATCTGTTAACCTACTGGAATATCTGTAAAACTCCTGGGACATCTGTGAAACTATTGGGACATCTGTGAAACTATTGGGACATCTGTGAAACTACTGGTACATCTGTGAAATTATTGGGACATCTGTGAAACTATGGGGACATCTGTGAAACTAATGGGACATATGTGAAACTATTGGGGCATCTGTGAAACGACTGGGTGATCTATGAAACTACTGGGACATATGTGAACTTATTGGGACATCTGTGAGACTATTGGGACATCTGTGAAACTATTGGGACATCTGTGAAACTATGGGGACATCTGTGAAACTAATGGGACATATGTTAAACTATTGGGACATCTGTGAAACTACTGGTACATCTGTTAAATTATTGGGACATCTGTAAAACTATGGGGACATCTGTTAACCTACTGGAATATCTGTAAAACTTCTGGGACATCTGTGAAATTATTGCGACATCTGTGAAACTATTGGGACATCTGTGAAACTACTGGTACATCTGTGAAATTATTGGGACATCTGTGAAACTATGGGGACATCTGTGAAACTAATGGGACATATGTGAAAATATTGGGGCATCTGTGAAACTACTGGGACATATGTGAAACTACTGGGACATCTGTAAAACTACTGGGACATCTTTGAAACTATTGGGACATCTGTGAAACTATTGGGACATCTGTTAAACTTCTGGGACATCTGTGAAACTATTGGGACATCTGTGAAACTATTTGGGACATCTGTTAAAGTATTCGGACATCTGTGAAACTACTGGTACATCTGTTAAATTATTGGGACATCTGTGAAAATATGGGGACATCTGTGAAACTAATGGGACATATGTGAAACTATTGGGGCATCTGTGAAACGACTGGGTGATCTGTGAAACTACTGGGACATATGTGAACTTATTGGGACATCTGTGAAACTATTGGGACATCTGTGAAACTATTGGGTCATCGGTGAAACTATGGGGACATCTGTGAAACTAATGGGACATATGTGAAACTATTGGGGCATCTGTGAAACTACTGGGATCATCTGTGAAACTAGCGGGACATCGGTAAAACTACTGGGACATCTTTGAAACTATTGGAACATCTGTGAAACTATGGGGACATCTGTTAACCTACTGGAATATCTGTAAAACTTCTGGGACATCTGTGAAACTATTGGGACATCTGTGAAACTATTGGGAAATCTGTGAAACTATTGGGACATCTGTGAATCTATTGGGACATCTGTGAAACTATTTGGGACATCTGTTAAACTATTGGGACATCTGTGAAACTACTGGTACATCTGTGAAATTATTGGGACATCTGTGAAACTATGGGGACATCTGTTAACCTACTGGGACATCTGTGAAACTACTGGGACATCTGTTAAACTACTGGGACATCTGTTGAACTATTGGGACATCTGTGAATCTACTGGGGCATCTGTAAAACTACTGGGACATATGTGAATCTATTGGGACATCTGTGAAACTATTGGGACATCTGTGAAACTATTGAGACATCTGTGAAACAACTGGGACATCTGTGAAACTATTGGGACATCTGTGAAACTATTTGGGACATCTGTTAAACTATTGGGACATCTGTGAAACTACTGATACATCTGTTAAATTATTGGGACATCTGTGAAACTATGGGGACATCTGTGAAACTAATGGGACATATGTGAAACTATTGGGGCATCTGTGAAACGACTGGGTGATCTGTGAAACTACTGGGACATATGTGAACTTATTGGGACATCTGTTAGACTATTGGGACATCTGTGAAACTATTGGGACATCTGTGAAACTATGGGGACATCTGTGCAACTAATGGGACATATGTGAAACTATTGGGGCATCTGTGAAACTACTGGGATCATCTGTGAAACTACTGGGACATCTGTAAAACTACTGGGACATCTTTGAAACTATTGGGACATCTGTGAAACTATGGGGACATCTGTTAACCTACTGGAATATCTGTAAAACTCCTGGGACATCTGTGAAACTATTGGGACATCTGTGAAACTATTGGGACATCTGTGAAACTACTGGTACATCTGTGAAATTATTGGGACATCTGTGAAACTATGGGGACATCTGTGAAACTAATGGGACATATGTGAAACTATTGGGGCATCTGTGAAACGACTGGGTGATCTGTGAAACTACTGGGACATATGTGAACTTATTGGGACATCTGTGAGACTATTGGGACATCTGTGAAACTATTGGGACATCTGTGAAACTATGGGGACATCTGTGAAACTAATGGGACATATGTTAAACTATTGGGACATCTGTGAAACTACTGGTACATCTGTTAAATTATTGGGACATCTGTAAAACTATGGGGACATCTGTTAACCTACTGGAATATCTGTAAAACTTCTGGGACATCTGTGAAATTATTGGGACATCTGTGAAACTATTGGGACATCTGTGAAACTACTGGTACATCTGTGAAATTATTGGGACATCTGTGAAACTATGGGGACATCTGTGAAACTAATGGGACATATGTGAAAATATTGGGGCATCTGTGAAACTACTGGGACATATGTGAAACTACTGGGACATCTGTAAAACTACTGGGACATCTTTGAAACTATTGGGACATCTGTGAAACTATTGGGACATCTGTTAAACTTCTGGGACATCTGTGAAACTATTGGGACATCTGTGAAACTATTTGGGACATCTGTTAAAGTATTCGGACATCTGTGAAACTACTGGTACATCTGTTAAATTATTGGGACATCTGTGAAACTATGGGGACATCTGTGAAACTAATGGGACATATGTGAAACTATTGGGGCATCTGTGAAACGACTGGGTGATCTGTGAAACTACTGGGACATATGTGAACTTATTGGGACATCTGTGAAACTATTGGGACATCTGTGAAACTATTGGGACATCGGTGAAACTATGGGGACATCTGTGAAACTAATGGGACATATGTGAAACTATTGGGGCATCTGTGAAACTACTGGGATCATCTGTGAAACTAGCAGAACATCTGTAAAACTACTGGGACATCTTTGAAACTATTGGAACATCTGTGAAACCATGGGGACATCTGTTAACCTACTGGAATATCTGTAAAACTTCTGGGACATCTGTGAAACTATTGGGACATCTGTGAAACTATTGGGAAATCTGTGAAACTATTGGGACATCTGTGAATCTATTGGGACATCTGTGAAACTATTTGGGACATCTGTTAAACTATTGGGACATCTGTGAAACTACTGGTACATCTGTGAAATTATTGGGACATCTGTGAAACTATGGGGACATCTGTTAACCTACTGGGACATCTGTGAAACTACTGGGACATCTGTTAAACTACTGGGACATCTGTTGAACTATTGGGACATCTGTGAATCTACTGGGACATCTGTAAAACTACTGGGACATATGTGAATCTATTGGGACATCTGTGAAACTATTGGGACATCTGTGAAACTATTGAGACATCTGTGAAACAACTGGGACATCTGTGAAACTATTGGGACATCTGTGAAACTATTTGGGACATCTGTTAAACTATTGGGACATCTGTGAAACTACTGATACATCTGTTAAATTATTGGGACATCTGTGAAACTATGGGGACATCTGTGAAACTAATGGGACATATGTGAAACTATTGGGGCATCTGTGAAACGACTGGGTGATCTGTGAAACTACTGGGACATATGTGAACTTATTGGGACATCTGTGAGACTATTGGGACATCTGTGAAACTATTGGGACATCTGTGAAACTATGGGGACATCTGTGCAACTAATGGGACATATGTGAAACTATTGGGGCATCTGTGAAACTACTGGGATCATCTGTGAAACTACTGGGACATCTGTAAAACTACTGGGACATCTTTGAAACTATTGGGACATCTGTGAAACTATGGGGACATCTGTTAACCTACTGGAATATCTGTAAAACTCCTGGGACATCTGTGAAACTATTGGGACATCTGTGAAACTATTGGGACATCTGTGAAACTACTGGTACATCTGTGAAATTATTGGGACATCTGTGAAACTATGGGGACATCTGTGAAACTAATGGGACATATGTGAAACTATTGGGGCATCTGTGAAACGACTGGGTGATCTATGAAACTACTGGGACATATGTGAACTTATTGGGACATCTGTGAGACTATTGGGACATCTGTGAAACTATTGGGACATCTGTGAAACTATGGGGACATCTGTGAAACTAATGGGACATATGTTAAACTATTGGGACATCTGTGAAACTACTGGTACATCTGTTAAATTATTGGGACATCTGTAAAACTATGGGGACATCTGTTAACCTACTGGAATATCTGTAAAACTTCTGGGACATCTGTGAAATTATTGCGACATCTGTGAAACTATTGGGACATCTGTGAAACTACTGGTACATCTGTGAAATTATTGGGACATCTGTGAAACTATGGGGACATCTGTGAAACTAATGGGACATATGTGAAAATATTGGGGCATCTGTGAAACTACTGGGACATATGTGAAACTACTGGGACATCTGTAAAACTACTGGGACATCTTTGAAACTATTGGGACATCTGTGAAACTATTGGGACATCTGTTAAACTTCTGGGACATCTGTGAAACTATTGGGACATCTGTGAAACTATTTGGGACATCTGTTAAAGTATTCGGACATCTGTGAAACTACTGGTACATCTGTTAAATTATTGGGACATCTGTGAAACTATGGGGACATCTGTGAAACTAATGGGACATATGTGAAACTATTGGGGCATCTGTGAAACGACTGGGTGATCTGTGAAACTACTGGGACATATGTGAACTTATTGGGACATCTGTGAAACTATTGGGACATCTGTGAAACTATTGGGACATCGGTGAAACTATGGGGACATCTGTGAAACTAATGGGACATATGTGAAACTATTGGGGCATCTGTGAAACTACTGGGATCATCTGTGAAACTAGCGGGACATCTGTAAAACTACTGGGACATCTTTGAAACTATTGGAACATCTGTGAAACTATGGGGACATCTGTTAACCTACTGGAATATCTGTAAAACTTCTGGGACATCTGTGAAACTATTGGGACATCTGTGAAACTATTGGGAAATCTGTGAAACTATTGGGACATCTGTGAATCTATTGGGACATCTGTGAAACTATTTGGGACATCTGTTAAACTATTGGGACATCTGTGAAACTACTGGTACATCTGTGAAATTATTGGGACATCTGTGAAACTATGGGGACATCTGTTAACCTACTGGGACATCTGTTAAACTACTGGGACATCTGTTGAACTATTGGGACATCTGTGAATCTACTGGGACATCTGTAAAACTACTGGGACATATGTGAATCTATTGGGACATCTGTGAAACTATTGGGACATCTGTGAAACTATTGAGACATCTGTGAAACAACTGGGACATCTGTGAAACTATTGGGACATCTGTGAAACTATTTGGGACATCTGTTAAACTATTGGGACATCTGTGAAACTACTGATACATCTGTTAAATTATTGGGACATCTGTGAAACTATGGGGACATCTGTGAAACTAATGGGACATATGTGAAACTATTGGGGCATCTGTGAAACGACTGGGTGATCTGTGAAACTACTGGGACATATGTGAACTTATTGGGACATCTGTGAGACTATTGGGACATCTGTGAAACTATTGGGACATCTGTGAAACTATGGGGACATCTGTGCAACTAATGGGACATATGTGAAACTATTGGGGCATCTGTGAAACTACTGGGATCATCTGTGAAACTACTGGGACATCTGTAAAACTACTGGGACATCTTTGAAACTATTGGGACATCTGTGAAACTATGGGGACATCTGTTAACCTACTGGAATATCTGTAAAACTCCTGGGACATCTGTGAAACTATTGGGACATCTGTGAAACTATTGGGACATCTGTGAAACTACTGGTACATCTGTGAAATTATTGGGACATCTGTGAAACTATGGGGACATCTGTGAAACTAATGGGACATATGTGAAACTATTGGGGCATCTGTGAAACGACTGGGTGATCTATGAAACTACTGGGACATATGTGAACTTATTGGGACATCTGTGAGACTATTGGGACATCTGTGAAACTATTGGGACATCTGTGAAACTATGGGGACATCTGTGAAACTAATGGGACATATGTGAAACTATTGGGACATCTGTGAAACTACTGGTACATCTGTTAAATTATTGGGACATCTGTAAAACTATGGGGACATCTGTTAACCTACTGGAATATCTGTAAAACTTCTGGGACATCTGTGAAATTATTGGGACATCTGTGAAACTATTGGGACATCTGTGAAACTACTGGTACATCTGTGAAATTATTGGGACATCTGTGAAACTATGGGGACATCTGTGAAACTAATGGGACATATGTGAAAATATTGGGGCATCTGTGAAACTACTGGGACATATGTGAAACTACTGGGACATCTGTAAAACTACTGGGACATCTTTGAAACTATTGGGACATCTGTGAAACTATTGGGACATCTGTTAAACTTCTGGGACATCTGTGAAACTATTGGGACATCTGTGAAACTATTTGGGACATCTGTTAAAGTATTCGGACATCTGTGAAACTACTGGTACATCTGTTAAATTATTGGGACATCTGTGAAACTATGGGGACATCTGTGAAACTAATGGGACATATGTGAAACTATTGGGGCATCTGTGAAACGACTGGGTGATCTGTGAAACTACTGGGACATATGTGAACTTATTGGGACATCTGTGAAACTATTGGGACATCTGTGAAACTATTGGGACATCGGTGAAACTATGGGGACATCTGTGAAACTAATGGGACATATGTGAAACTATTGGGGCATCTGTGAAACTACTGGGATCATCTGTGAAACTAGCGGGACATCTGTAAAACTACTGGGACATCTTTGAAACTATTGGAACATCTGTGAAACTATGGGGACATCTGTTAACCTACTGGAATATCTGTAAAACTTCTGGGACATCTGTGAAACTATTGGGACATCTGTGAAACTATTGGGAAATCTGTGAAACTATTGGGACATCTGTGAATCTATTGGGACATCTGTGAAACTATTTGGGACATCTGTTAAACTATTGGGACATCTGTGAAACTACTGGTACATCTGTGAAATTATTGGGACATCTGTGAAACTATGGGGACATCTGTTAACCTACTGGGACATCTGTGAAACTACTGGGACATCTGTTAAACTACTGGGACATCTGTTGAACTATTGGGACATCTGTGAATCTACTGGGACATCTGTAAAACTACTGGGACATATGTGAATCTATTGGGACATCTGTGAAACTATTGGGACATCTGTGAAACTATTGAGACATCTGTGAAACAACTGGGACATCTGTGAAACTATTGGGACATCTGTGAAACTA
Source organism: Petromyzon marinus (assembly GCF_048934315.1). Lineage (NCBI taxonomy): Eukaryota > Metazoa > Chordata > Hyperoartia > Petromyzontiformes > Petromyzontidae > Petromyzon > Petromyzon marinus. Next base: position 17,076,247 of record NC_133730.1, on the reverse strand, counting down.
TTTGGGACATCTGTTAAACTATTGGGACATCTGTGAAACTACTGATACATCTGTTAAATTATTGGGACATCTGTGAAACTATGGGGACATCTGTGAAACTAATGGGACATATGTGAAACTATTGGGGCATCTGTGAAACGACTGGGTGATCTGTGAAACTACTGGGACATATGTGAACTTATTGGGACATCTGTGAGACTATTGGGACATCTGTGAAACTATTGGGACATCTGTGAAACTATGGGGACATCTGGGCAACTAATGGGACATATGTGAAACTATTGGGGCATCTGTGAAACTACTGGGATCATCTGTGAAACTACTGGGACATCTGTAAAACTACTGGGACATCTTTGAAACTATTGGGACATCTGTGAAACTATGGGGACATCTGTTAACCTACTGGAATATCTGTAAAACTCCTGGGACATCTGTGAAACTATTGGGACATCTGTGAAACTATTGGGACATCTGTGAAACTACTGGTACATCTGTGAAATTATTGGGACATCTGTGAAACTATGGGGACATCTGTGAAACTAATGGGACATATGTGAAACTATTGGGGCATCTGTGAAACGACTGGGTGATCTGTGAAACTACTGGGACATATGTGAACTTATTGGGACATCTGTGAAACTATTGGGACATCTGTGAAACTATGGGGACATCTGTTAACCTACTGGAATATCTGTAAAACTTCTGGGACATCTGTGAAACTATTGGGACATCTGTGAAACTATTGGGACATCTGTGAAACTACTGGTACATCTGTGAAATTATTGGGACATCTGTGAAACTATGGGGACATCTGTGAAACTAATGGGACATATGTGAAACTATTGGGGCATCTGTGAAACTACTGGGACATATGTGAACCTATTGGGACATCTGTGAAACTATTGGGACATCTGTGAATCTACTGGGACATCTGTAAAACTACTGGGACATATGTGAATCTATTGGGACATCTGTGAAACTATTGAGACATCTGTGAAACAACTGGGACATCTGTTAAACTATTGGGACATCTGTTAAACTACTGGTATATCTGTTAAATTATTGGGACATCTGTGAAACTATGGGGACATCTGTGAAACTAATGGGACATTTGTGAAACTATTGGGGCATCTGTGAAACGACTGGGTGATCTGTGAAACTACTGGGACATATGTGAACTTATTGGGACATCTGTGAGACTATTGGGACATCTGTGAAACTATTGGGACATCTGTGAAACTATGGGGACATCTGTGCAACTAATGGGACATATGTGAAACTATTGGGGCATCTGTGAAACTACTGGGATCATCTGTGAAACTACTGGGACATCTGTAAAACTACTGGGACATCTTTGAAACTATTGGGACATCTGTGAAACTATGGGGACATCTGTTAACCTACTGGAATATCTGTAAAACTCCTGGGACATCTGTGAAACTATTGGGACATCTGTGAAACTATTGGGACATCTGTGAAACTACTGGTACATCTGTGAAATTATTGGGACATCTGTGAAACTATGGGGACATCTGTGAAACTAATGGGACATATGTGAAACTATTGGGGCATCTGTGAAACGACTGGGTGATCTGTGAAACTACTGGGACATATGTGAACTTATTGGGACATCTGTGAGACTATTGGGACATCTGTGAAACTATTGGGACATCTGTGAAACTATGGGGACATCTGTGAAACTAATGGGACATATGTTAAACTATTGGGACATCTGTGAAACTACTGGTACATCTGTTAAATTATTGGGACATCTGTAAAACTATGGGGACATCTGTTAACCTACTGGAATATCTGTAAAACTTCTGGGACATCTGTGAAATTATTGGGACATCTGTGAAACTATTGGGACATCTGTGAAACTACTGGTACATCTGTGAAATTATTGGGACATCTGTGAAACTATGGGGACATCTGTGAAACTAATGGGACATATGTGAAAATATTGGGGCATCTGTGAAACTACTGGGACATATGTGAAACTACTGGGACATCTGTAAAACTACTGGGACATCTTTGAAACTATTGGGACATCTGTGAAACTATTGGGACATCTGTTAAACTTCTGGGACATCTGTGAAACTATTGGGACATCTGTGAAACTATTTGGGACATCTGTTAAAGTATTCGGACATCTGTGAAACTACTGGTACATCTGTTAAATTATTGGGACATCTGTGAAACTATGGGGACATCTGTGAAACTAATGGGACATATGTGAAACTATTGGGGCATCTGTGAAACGACTGGGTGATCTGTGAAACTACTGGGACATATGTGAACTTATTGGGACATCTGTGAAACTATTGGGACATCTGTGAAACTATTGGGACATCGGTGAAACTATGGGGACATCTGTGAAACTAATGGGACATATGTGAAACTATTGGGGCATCTGTGAAACTACTGGGATCATCTGTGAAACTAGCGGGACATCTGTAAAACTACTGGGACATCTTTGAAACTATTGGAACATCTGTGAAACTATGGGGACATCTGTTAACCTACTGGAATATCTGTAAAACTTCTGGGACATCTGTGAAACTATTGGGACATCTGTGAAACTATTGGGAAATCTGTGAAACTATTGGGACATCTGTGAATCTATTGGGACATCTGTGAAACTATTTGGGACATCTGTTAAACTATTGGGACATCTGTGAAACTACTGGTACATCTGTGAAATTATTGGGACATCTGTGAAACTATGGGGACATCTGTTAACCTACTGGGACATCTGTGAAACTACTGGGACATCTGTTAAACTACTGGGACATCTGTTGAACTATTGGGACATCTGTGAATCTACTGGGACATCTGTAAAACTACTGGGACATATGTGAATCTATTGGGACATCTGTGAAACTATTGGGACATCTGTGAAACTATTGAGACATCTGTGAAACAACTGGGACATCTGTGAAACTATTGGGACATCTGTTAAACTTCTGGGACATCTGTGAATCTATTGGGACATCTGTGAAACTATTTGGGACATCTGTTAAAGTATTCGGACATCTGTGAAACTACTGGTACATCTGTTAAATTATTGGGACATCTGTGAAACTATTGGGACATATGTGAACTTATTGGGACATCTGTGAGACTATTGGGACATCTGTGAAACTATTGGGACATCTGTGAAACTATGGGGACATCTGTGCAACTAATGGGACATATGTGAAACTATTGGGGCATCTGTGAAACTACTGGGATCATCTGTGAAACTACTGGGACATCTGTAAAACTACTGGGACATCTTTGAAACTATTGGGACATCTGTGAAACTATGGGGACATCTGTTAACCTACTGGAATATCTGTAAAACTCCTGGGACATCTGTGAAACTATTGGGACATCTGTGAAACTATTGGGACATCTGTGAAACTACTGGTACATCTGTGAAATTATTGGGACATCTGTGAAACTATGGGGACATCTGTGAAACTAATGGGACATATGTGAAACTATTGGGGCATCTGTGAAACGACTGGGTGATCTGTGAAACTACTGGGACATATGTGAACTTATTGGGAAATCTGTGAAACTATTGGGACATCTGTGAAACTATGGGGACATCTGTTAACCTACTGGAATATCTGTAAAACTTCTGGGACATCTGTGAAACTATTGGGACATCTGTGAAACTATTGGGACATCTGTGAAACTACTGGTACATCTGTGAAATTATTGGGACATCTGTGAAACTATGGGGACATCTGTGAAACTAATGGGACATATGTGAAACTATTGGGGCATCTGTGAAACTACTGGGACATATGTGAACCTATTGGGACATCTGTGAAACTATTGGGACATCTGTGAATCTACTGGGACATCTGTAAAACTACTGGGACATATGTGAATCTATTGGGACATCTGTGAAACTATTGAGACATCTGTGAAACAACTGGGACATCTGTTAAACTATTGGGACATCTGTTAAACTACTGGTACATCTGTTAAATTATTGGGACATCTGTGAAACTATGGGGACATCTGTGAAACTAATGGGACATATGTGAAACTATTGGGGCATCTGTGAAACGACTGGGTGATCTGTGAAACTACTGGGACATATGTGAACTTATTGGGACATCTGTGAGACTATTGGGACATCTGTGAAACTATTGGGACATCTGTGAAACTATGGGGACATCTGTGCAACTAATGGGACATATGTGAAACTATTGGGGCATCTGTGAAACTACTGGGATCATCTGTGAAACTACTGGGACATCTGTAAAACTACTGGGACATCTTTGAAACTATTGGGACATCTGTGAAACTATGGGGACATCTGTTAACCTACTGGAATATCTGTAAAACTCCTGGGACATCTGTGAAACTATTGGGACATCTGTGAAACTATTGGGACATCTGTGAAACTACTGGTACATCTGTGAAATTATTGGGACATCTGTGAAACTATGGGGACATCTGTGAAACTAATGGGACATATGTGAAACTATTGGGGCATCTGTGAAACGACTGGGTGATCTGTGAAACTACTGGGACATATGTGAACTTATTGGGACATCTGTGAGACTATTGGGACATCTGTGAAACTATTGGGACATCTGTGAAACTATGGGGACATCTGTGAAACTAATGGGACATATGTTAAACTATTGGGACATCTGTGAAACTACTGGTACATCTGTTAAATTATTGGGACATCTGTAAAACTATGGGGACATCTGTTAACCTACTGGAATATCTGTAAAACTTCTGGGACATCTGTGAAATTATTGGGACATCTGTGAAACTATTGGGACATCTGTGAAACTACTGGTACATCTGTGAAATTATTGGGACATCTGTGAAACTATGGGGACATCTGTGAAACTAATGGGACATATGTGAAAATATTGGGGCATCTGTGAAACTACTGGGACATATGTGAAACTACTGGGACATCTGTAAAACTACTGGGACATCTTTGAAACTATTGGGACATCTGTGAAACTATTGGGACATCTGTTAAACTTCTGGGACATCTGTGAAACTATTGGGACATCTGTGAAACTATTTGGGACATCTGTTAAAGTATTCGGACATCTGTGAAACTACTGGTACATCTGTTAAATTATTGGGACATCTGTGAAACTATGGGGACATCTGTGAAACTAATGGGACATATGTGAAACTATTGGGGCATCTGTGAAACGACTGGGTGATCTGTGAAACTACTGGGACATATGTGAACTTATTGGGACATCTGTGAAACTATTGGGACATCTGTGAAACTATTGGGACATCGGTGAAACTATGGGGACATCTGTGAAACTAATGGGACATATGTGAAACTATTGGGGCATCTGTGAAACTACTGGGATCATCTGTGAAACTAGCGGGACATCTGTAAAACTACTGGGACATCTTTGAAACTATTGGAACATCTGTGAAACTATGGGGACATCTGTTAACCTACTGGAATATCTGTAAAACTTCTGGGACATCTGTGAAACTATTGGGACATCTGTGAAACTATTGGGAAATCTGTGAAACTATTGGGACATCTGTGAATCTATTGGGACATCTGTGAAACTATTTGGGACATCTGTTAAACTATTGGGACATCTGTGAAACTACTGGTACATCTGTGAAATTATTGGGACATCTGTGAAACTATGGGGACATCTGTTAACCTACTGGGACATCTGTGAAACTACTGGGACATCTGTTAAACTACTGGGACATCTGTTGAAGTATTGGGACATCTGTGAATCTACTGGGACATCTGTAAAACTACTGGGACATATGTGAATCTATTGGGACATCTGTGAAACTATTGGGACATCTGTGAAACTATTGAGACATCTGTGAAACAACTGGGACATCTGTGAAACTATTGGGACATCTGTTAAACTTCTGGGACATCTGTGAATCTATTGGGACATCTGTGAAACTATTTGGGACATCTGTTAAAGTATTCGGACATCTGTGAAACTACTGGTACATCTGTTAAATTATTGGGACATCTGTGAAACTATGGGGACATCTGTGAAACTAATGGGACATATGTGAAACTATTGGGGCATCTGTGAAACGACTGGGTGATCTGTGAAACTACTGGGACATATATGAACTTATTGGGACATCTGTGAAACTATTGGGACATCTGTGAAACTATTGGGACATCGGTGAAACTATGGGGACATCTGTGAAACTAATGGGACATATGTGAAACTATTGGGGCATCTGTGAAACTACTGGGATCATATGTGAAACTAGCGGGACATCTGTAAAACTACTGGGACATCTTTGAAACTATTGGAACATCTGTGAAACTATGGGGACATCTGTTAACCTACTGGAATATCTGTAAAACTTCTGGGACATCTGTGAAACTATTGGGACATCTGTGAAACTATTGGGAAATCTGTGAAACTATTGGGACATCTGTGGAACTATGGGGACATCTGTTAACCTACTGGAATATCTGTAAAACTTCTGGGACATCTGTGAAACTATTGGGACATCTGTGAAACTATTGGGACATCTGTGAAACTACTGGTACATCTGTGAAATTATTGGGACATCTGTGAAACTATGGGGACATCTGTGAAACTAATGGGACATATGTGAAACTATTGGGGCATCTGTGAAACTACTGGGACATATGTGAACCTATTGGGACATCTGTGAAACTATTGGGACATCTGTGAATCTACTGGGACATCTGTAAAACTACTGGGACATATGTGAATCTATTGGGACATCTGTGAAACTATTGAGACATCTGTGAAACAACTGGGACATCTGTTAAACTATTGGGACATCTGTTAAACTACTGGTACATCTGTTAAATTATTGGGACATCTGTGAAACTATGGGGACATCTGTGAAACTAATGGGACATATGTGAAACTATTGGGGCATCTGTGAAACGACTGGGTGATCTGTGAAACTACTGGGACATATGTGAACTTATTGGGACATCTGTGAGACTATTGGGACATCTGTGAAACTATTGGGACATCTGTGAAACTATGGGGACATCTGTGCAACTAATGGGACATATGTGAAACTATTGGGGCATCTGTGAAACTACTGGGATCATCTGTGAAACTACTGGGACATCTGTAAAACTACTGGGACATCTTTGAAACTATTGGGACATCTGTGAAACTATGGGGACATCTGTTAACCTACTGGAATATCTGTAAAACTCCTGGGACATCTGTGAAACTATTGGGACATCTGTGAAACTATTGGGACATCTGTGAAACTACTGGTACATCTGTGAAATTATTGGGACATCTGTGAAACTATGGGGACATCTGTGAAACTAATGGGACATATGTGAAACTATTGGGGCATCTGTGAAACGACTGGGTGATCTGTGAAACTACTGGGACATATGTGAACTTATTGGGACATCTGTGAGACTATTGGGACATCTGTGAAACTATTGGGACATCTGTGAAACTATGGGGACATCTGTGAAACTAATGGGACATATGTTAAACTATTGGGACATCTGTGAAACTACTGGTACATCTGTTAAATTATTGGGACATCTGTAAAACTATGGGGACATCTGTTAACCTACTGGAATATCTGTAAAACTTCTGGGACATCTGTGAAATTATTGGGACATCTGTGAAACTATTGGGACATCTGTGAAACTACTGGTACATCTGTGAAATTATTGGGACATCTGTGAAACTATGGGGACATCTGTGAAACTAATGGGACATATGTGAAAATATTGGGGCATCTGTGAAACTACTGGGACATATGTGAAACTACTGGGACATCTGTAAAACTACTGGGACATCTTTGAAACTATTGGGACATCTGTGAAACTATTGGGACATCTGTTAAACTTCTGGGACATCTGTGAAACTATTGGGACATCTGTGAAACTATTTGGGACATCTGTTAAAGTATTCGGACATCTGTGAAACTACTGGTACATCTGTTAAATTATTGGGACATCTGTGAAACTATGGGGACATCTGTGAAACTAATGGGACATATGTGAAACTATTGGGGCATCTGTGAAACGACTGGGTGATCTGTGAAACTACTGGGACATATGTGAACTTATTGGGACATCTGTGAAACTATTGGGACATCTGTGAAACTATTGGGACATCGGTGAAACTATGGGGACATCTGTGAAACTAATGGGACATATGTGAAACTATTGGGGCATCTGTGAAACTACTGGGATCATCTGTGAAACTAGCGGGACATCTGTAAAACTACTGGGACATCTTTGAAACTATTGGAACATCTGTGAAACTATGGGGACATCTGTTAACCTACTGGAATATCTGTAAAACTTCTGGGACATCTGTGAAACTATTGGGACATCTGTGAAACTATTGGGAAATCTGTGAAACTATTGGGACATCTGTGAATCTATTGGGACATCTGTGAAACTATTTGGGACATCTGTTAAACTATTGGGACATCTGTGAAACTACTGGTACATCTGTGAAATTATTGGGACATCTGTGAAACTATGGGGACATCTGTTAACCTACTGGGACATCTGTGAAACTACTGGGACATCTGTTAAACTACTGGGACATCTGTTGAACTATTGGGACATCTGTGAATCTACTGGGACATCTGTAAAACTACTGGGACATATGTGAATCTATTGGGACATCTGTGAAACTATTGGGACATCTGTGAAACTATTGAGACATCTGTGAAACAACTGGGACATCTGTGAAACTATTGGGACATCTGTTAAACTTCTGGGACATCTGTGAATCTATTGGGACATCTGTGAAACTATTTGGGACATCTGTTAAAGTATTCGGACATCTGTGAAACTACTGGTACATCTGTTAAATTATTGGGACATCTGTGAAACTATGGGGACATCTGTGAAACTAATGGGACATATGTGAAACTATTGGGGCATCTGTGAAACGACTGGGTGATCTGTGAAACTACTGGGACATATGTGAACTTATTGGGACATCTGTGAAACTATTGGGACATCTGTGAAACTATTGGGACATCGGTGAAACTATGGGGACATCTGTGAAACTAATGGGACATATGTGAAACTATTGGGGCATCTGTGAAACTACTGGGATCATCTGTGAAACTAGCGGGACATCTGTAAAACTACTGGGACATCTTTGAAACTATTGGAACATCTGTGAAACTATGGGGACATCTGTTAACCTACTGGAATATCTGTAAAACTTCTGGGACATCTGTGAAACTATTGGGACATCTGTGAAACTATTGGGAAATCTGTGAAACTATTGGGACATCTGTGAATCTATTCGGACATCTGTGAAACTATTTGGGACATCTGTTAAACTATTGGGACATCTGTGAAACTACTGGTACATCTGTGAAATTATTGGGACATCTGTGAAACTATGGGGACATCTGTGAAACTAATGGGACATATGTGAAACTATTGGGGCATCTGTGAAACTACTGGGATCATCTGTGAAACTACTGGGACATATGTAAAACTACAGGGACATCTTTGAAACTATTGGGACATCTGTGAAACTATGGGGACATCTGTGAAACTACTGGTACATCTGTGAAATTATTGGGACATCTGTGAAACTATGGGGACATCTGTGAAACTGATGGGACATATGTGAAAATATTGGGGCATCTGTGAAACTACTGGGACATATGTGAAACTACTGGGACATCTGTAAAACTACTGGGACATCTTTGAAACTATTGGGACATCTGTGAAACTATTGGGACATCTGTTAAACTTCTGGGACATCTGTGAAACTATTGGGACATCTGTGAAACTATTTGGGACATCTGTTAAAGTATTCGGACATCTGTGAAACTACTGGTACATCTGTTAAATTATTGGGACATCTGTGAAACTATGGGGACATCTGTGAAACTAATGGGACATATGTGAAACTATTGGGGCATCTGTGAAACGACTGGGTGATCTGTGAAACTACTGGGACATATGTGAACTTATTGGGACATCTGTGAAACTATTGGGACATCTGTGAAACTATTGGGACATCGGTGAAACTATGGGGACATCTGTGAAACTAATGGGACATATGTGAAACTATTGGGGCATCTGTGAAACTACTGGGATCATCTGTGAAACTAGCGGGACATCTGTAAAACTACTGGGACATCTTTGAAACTATTGGAACATCTGTGAAACTATGGGGACATCTGTTAACCTACTGGAATATCTGTAAAACTTCTGGGACATCTGTGAAACTATTGGGACATCTGTGAAACTATTGGGAAATCTGTGAAACTATTGGGACATCTGTGAATCTATTGGGACATCTGTGAAACTATTTGGGACATCTGTTAAACTATTGGGACATCTGTGAAACTACTGGTACATCTGTGAAATTATTGGGACATCTGTGAAACTATGGGGACATCTGTTAACCTACTGGGATATCTGTGACACTACTGGGAAATCTGTTAAACTACTGGGACATCTGTTGAACTATTGGGACATCTGTGAATCTACTGGGACATCTGTAAAACTACTGGGACATATGTGAATCTATTGGGACATCTGTGAAACTATTGGGACATCTGTGAAACTATTGAGACATCTGTGAAACAACTGGGACATCTGTGAAACTATTGGGACATCTGTGAAACTATTTGGGACATCTGTTAAACTATTGGGACATCTGTGAAACTACTGATACATCTGTTAAATTATTGGGACATCTGTGAAACTATGGGGACATCTGTGAAACTAATGGGACATATGTGAAACTATTGGGGCATCTGTGAAACGACTGGGTGATCTGTGAAACTACTGGGACATATGTGAACTTATTGGGACATCTGTGAGACTATTGCGACATCTGTGAAACTATTGGGACATCTGTGAAACTATGGGGACATCTGTGCAACTAATGGGACATATGTGAAACTATTGGGGCATCTGTGAAACTACTGGGATCATCTGTGAAACTACTGGGACATCTGTAAAACTACTGGGACATCTTTGAAACTATTGGGACATCTGTGAAACTATGGGGACATCTGTTAACCTACTGGAATATCTGTAAAACTCCTGGGACATCTGTGAAACTATTGGGACATCTGTGAAACTATTGGGACATCTGTGAAACTACTGGTACATCTGTGAAATTATTGGGACATCTGTGAAACTATGGGGACATCTGTGAAACTAATGGGACATATGTGAAACTATTGGGGGATCTGTGAAACGACTGGGTGATCTGTGAAACTACTGGGACATATGTGAACTTATTGGGACATCTGTGAAACTATTGGGACATCTGTGAAACTATGGGGACATCTGTTAACCTACTGGAATATCTGTAAAACTTCTGGGACATCTGTGAAACTATTGGGACATCTGTGAAACTATTGGGACATCTGTGAAACTACTGGTACATCTGTGAAATTATTGGGACATCTGTGAAACTATGGGGACATCTGTGAAACTAATGGGACATATGTGAAACTATTGGGGCATCTGTGAAACTACTGGGACATATGTGAACCTATTGGGACATCTGTGAAACTATTGGGACATCTGTGAATCTACTGGGACATCTGTAAAACTACTGGGACATATGTGAATCTATTGGGACATCTGTGAAACTATTGAGACATCTGTGAAACAACTGGGACATCTGTTAAACTATTGGGACATCTGTTAAACTACTGGTACATCTGTTAAATTATTGGGACATCTGTAAAACTATGGGGACATCTGTGAAACGAATGGGACATATGTGAAACTATTGGGGCATCTGTGAAACGACTGGGTGATCTGTGACACTAGTGGGACATATGTGAACTTATTGGGACATCTGTGAAACTATTGGGACATCTGTGAAACTATTGGGACATCTGTGAAACTATGGGGACATCTGTGCAACTAATGGGACATATGTGAAACTATTGGGGCATCTGTGAAACTACTGGGATCATCTGTGAAACTAGCGGGACATCTGTAAAACTACTGGGACATCTTTGAAACTATTGGAACATCTGTGAAACTATGGGGACATCTGTTAACCTACTGGAATATCTGTAAAACTCCTGGGACATCTGTGAAACTATTGGGACATCTGTGAAACTATTGGGACATCTGTGAAACTACTGGTACATCTGTGAAATTATTGGGACATCTGTGAAACTATGGGGACATCTGTGAAACTAATGGGACATATGTGAAACTATTGGGGCATCTGTGAAACGACTGGGTGATCTGTGAAACTACTGGGACATATGTGAACTTATTGGGACATCTGTGAAACTATTGGGACATCTGTGAAACTATGGGGACATCTGTTAACCTACTGGAATATCTGTAAAACTTCTGGGACATCTGTGAAACTATTGGGACATCTGTGAAACTATTGGGACATCTGTGAAACTACTGGTACATCTGTGAAATTATTGGGACATCTGTGAAACTATGGGGACATCTGTGAAACTAATGGGACATATGTGAAACTATTGGGGCATCTGTGAAACTACTGGGACATATGTGAACCTATTGGGACATCTGTCAAACTATTGGGACATCTGTGAATCTACTGGGACATCTGTAAAACTACTGGGACATATGTGAATCTATTGGGACATCTGTGAAACTATTGAGACATCTGTGAAACAACTGGGACATCTGTTAAACTATTGGGACATCTGTTAAACTACTGGTACATCTGTTAAATTATTGGGACATCTGTAAAACTATGGGGACATCTGTGAAACTAATGGGACATATGTGAAACTATTGGGGCATCTGTGAAACGACTGGGTGATCTGTGACACTAGTGGGACATATGTGAACTTATTGGGACATCTGTGAAACTATTGGGACATCTGTGAAACTATTGGGACATCTGTGAAACTATGGGGACATCTGTGCAACTAATGGGACATATGTGAAACTATTGGGGCATCTGTGAAACTACTGGGGTCATCTGTGAAACTAGCGGGACATCTGTAAAACTACTGGGACATCTTTGAAACTATTGAAACATCTGTGAAACTATGGGGACATCTGTTAACCTACTGGAATATCTGTAAAACATCTGGGAAATCTGTGAAACTATTGGGACATCTGTGAAACTATTGGGAAATCTGTGAAACTATTGGGACATCTGTGAATCTATTGGGACATCTGTGAAACTATTTGGGACATCTTTTAAACTATTGGGACATCTGTGAAACTACTGGTACATCTGTGAAATTATTGGGACATCTGTGAAACTATGGGGACATCTGTGAAACTAATGGGACATATGTGAAACTATTGGGGCATCTGTGAAACTACTGGGACATATGTGAACCTATTGGGACATCTGTGAAACTTTTGGGACATCTGTGAAACTATGGAGACATCTGTTAACCTACTGGGACATCTGTGAAACTACTGGGACATCTGTTAAACTACTGGGACATCTGTTGAACTATTGGGACATCTGTGAATCTACTGGGACATCTGTAAAACTACTGGGACATATGTGAATCTATTGGGACATCTGTGAAACTATTGGGACATCTGTGAAACTATTGAGACATCTGTGAAACAACTGGGACATCTGTGAAACTATTGGGACATCTGTGAAACTATTTGGGACATCTGTTAAACTATTGGGACATCTGTGAAACTACTGATACATCTGTTAAATTATTGGGACATCTGTGAAACTATGGGGACATCTGTGAAACTAATGGGACATATGTGAAACTATTGGGGCATCTGTGAAACGACTGGGTGATCTGTGAAACTACTGGGACATATGTGAACTTATTGGGACATCTGTGAGACTATTGGGACATCTGTGAAACTATTGGGACATCTGTGAAACTATGGGGACATCTGTGAAACTAATGGGACATATGTGAAACTATTGGGACATCTGTGAAACTACTGGTACATCTGTTAAATTATTGGGACATCTGTAAAACTATGGGGACATCTGTGAAACTAATGGGACATATGTGAAACTATTGGGGCATCTGTGAAACGACTGGGTGATCTGTGACACTAGTGGGATATATGTGAACTTATTGGGACATCTGTGAAACTATTGGGACATCTGTGAAACTATTGGGACATCTGTGAAACTATGGGGACATGTGCAACTAATGGGACATATGTGAAACTATTGGGGCATCTGTGAAACTACTGGGACATATGTGAACCTATTGGGACATCTGTGAAACTATTGGGACATCTGTGAATCTACTGGGACATCTGTAAAACTACTGGGACATATGTGAATCTATTGGGACATCTGTGAAACTATTGAGACATCTGTGAAACAACTGGGACATCTGTTAAACTATTGGGACATCTGTTAAACTACTGGTACATCTGTTAAATTATTGGGACATCTGTAAAACTATGGGGACATCTGTGAAACTAATGGGACATATGTGAAACTATTGGGGCATCTGTGAAACGACTGGGTGATCTGTGACACTAGTGGGACATATGTGAACTTATTGGGACATCTGTGAAACTATTGGGACATCTGTGAAACTATTGGGACATCTGTGAAACTATGGGGACATCTGTGCAACTAATGGGGCATATGTGAAACTATTGGGGCATCTGTGAAACTACTGGGATCATCTGTGAAACTAGCGGGACATCTGTAAAACTACTGGGACATCTTTGAAACTATTGGAACATCTGTGAAACTATGGGGACATCTGTTAACCTACTGGAATATCTGTAAAACTTCTGGGAAATCTGTGAAACTATTGGGACATCTGTGAAACTATTGGGAAATCTGTGAAACTATTGGGACATCTGTGAATCTATTGGGACATCTGTGAAACTATTTGGGACATCTGTTAAACTATTGGGACATCTGTGAAACTACTGGTACATCTGTGAAATTATTGGGACATCTGTGAAACTATGGGGACATCTGTGAAACTAATGGGACATATGTGAAACTATTGGGGCATCTGTGAAACTACTGGGACATATGTGAACCTATTGGGACATCTGTGAAACTTTTGGGACATCTGTGAAACTATGGGGACATCTGTTAACCTACTGGGACATCTGTGAAACTACTGGGACATCTGTTAAACTACTGGGACATATGTGAATCTATTGGGACATCTGTGAATCTACTGGGACATCTGTAAAACTACTGGGACATATGTGAATCTATTGGGACATCTGTGAAACTATTGGGACATCTGTGAAACTATTGAGACATCTGTGAAACAACTGGGACATCTGTGAAACTATTGGGACATCTGTGAAACTATTTGGGACATCTGTTAAACTATTGGGACATCTGTGAAACTACTGATACATCTGTTAAATTATTGGGACATCTGTGAAACTATGGGGACATCTGTGAAACTAATGGGACATATATTAAACTATTGGGGCATCTGTGAAACGACTGGGTGATCTGTGAAACTACTGGGACATATGTGAACTTATTGGGACATCTGTGAGACTATTGGGACATCTGTGAAACTATTGGGACATCTGTGAAACTATGGGGACATCTGTGAAACTAATGGGACATATGTGAAACTATTGGGACATCTGTGAAACTACTGGTACATCTGTTAAATTATTGGGACATCTGTAAAACTATGGGGACATCTGTGAAACTAATGGGACATATGTGAAACTATTGGGGCATCTGTGAAACGACTGGGTGATCTGTGACACTAGTGGGACATATATGAACTTATTGGGACATCTGTGAAACTATTGGGACATCTGTGAAACTATTGGGACATCTGTGAAACTATGGGGACATGTGCAACTAATGGGACATATGTGAAACTATTGGGGCATCTGTGAAACTACTGGGACATATGTGAACCTATTGGGACATCTGTGAAACTATTGGGACATCTGTGAATCTACTGGGACATCTGTAAAACTACTGGGACATATGTGAATCTATTGGGACATCTGTGAAACTATTGAGACATCTGTGAAACAACTGGGACATCTGTTAAACTATTGGGACATCTGTTAAACTACTGGTACATCTGTTAAATTATTGGGACATCTGTAAAACTATGGGGACATCTGTGAAACGAATGGGACATATGTGAAACTATTGGGGCATCTGTGAAACGACTGGGTGATCTGTGACACTAGTGGGACATATGTGAACTTATTGGGACATCCGTGAAACTATTGGGACATCTGTGAAACTATTGGGACATCTGTGAAACTATGGGGACATCTGTGCAACTAATGGGACATATGTGAAACTATTGGGGCATCTGTGAAACTACTGGGATCATCTGTGAAACTAGCGGGACATCTGTAAAACTACTGGGACATCTTTGAAACTATTGGAACATCTGTGAAACTATGGGGACATCTGTTAACCTACTGGAATATCTGTAAAACTCCTGGGACATCTGTGAAACTATTGGGACATCTGTGAAACTATTGGGACATCTGTGAAACTACTGGTACATCTGTGAAATTATTGGGACATCTGTGAAACTATGGGGACATCTGTGAAACTAATGGGACATATGTGAAACTATTGGGGCATCTGTGAAACGACTGGGTGATCTGTGAAACTACTGGGACATATGTGAACTTATTGGGACATCTGTGAAACTATTGGGACATCTGTGAAACTATGGGGACATCTGTTAACCTACTGGAATATCTGTAAAACTTCTGGGACATCTGTGAAACTATTGGGACATCTGTGAAACTATTGGGACATCTGTGAAACTACTGGTACATCTGTGAAATTATTGGGACATCTGTGAAACTATGGGGACATCTGTGAAACTAATGGGACATATGTGAAACTATTGGGGCATCTGTGAAACTACTGGGACATATGTGAACCTATTGGGACATCTGTCAAACTATTGGGACATCTGTGAATCTACTGGGACATCTGTAAAACTACTGGGACATATGTGAATCTATTGGGACATCTGTGAAACTATTGAGACATCTGTGAAACAACTGGGACATCTGTTAAACTATTGGGACATCTGTTAAACTACTGGTACATCTGTTAAATTATTGGGACATCTGTAAAACTATGGGGACATCTGTGAAACTAATGGGACATATGTGAAACTATTGGGGCATCTGTGAAACGACTGGGTGATCTGTGACACTAGTGGGACATATGTGAACTTATTGGGACATCTGTGAAACTATTGGGATATCTGTGAAACTATTGGGACATCTGTGAAACTATGGGGACATCTGTGCAACTAATGGGACATATGTGAAACTATTGGGGCATCTGTGAAACTACTGGGGTCATCTGTGAAACTAGCGGGACATCTGTAAAACTACTGGGACATCTTTGAAACTATTGGAACATCTGTGAAACTATGGGGACATCTGTTAACCTACTGGAATATCTGTAAAACATCTGGGAAATCTGTGAAACTATTGGGACATCTGTGAAACTATTGGGAAATCTGTGAAACTATTGGGACATCTGTGAATCTATTGGGACATCTGTGAAACTATTTGGGACATCTGTTAAACTATTGGGACATCTGTGAAACTACTGGTACATCTGTGAAATTATTGGGACATCTGTGAAACTATGGGGACATCTGTGAAACTAATGGGACATATGTGAAACTATTGGGGCATCTGTGAAACTACTGGGACATATGTGAACCTATTGGGACATCTGTGAAACTTTTGGGACATCTGTGAAACTATGGGGACATCTGTTAACCTACTGGGACATCTGTGAAACTACTGGGACATCTGTTAAACTACTGGGACATATGTGAATCTATTGGGACATCTGTGAATCTACTGGGACATCTGTAAAACTACTGGGACATATGTGAATCTATTGGGACATCTGTGAAACTATTGGGACATCTGTGAAACTATTGAGACATCTGTGAAACAACTGGGACATCTGTGAAACTATTGGGACATCTGTGAAACTATTTGGGACATCTGTTAAACTATTGGGACATCTGTGAAACTACTGATACATCTGTTAAATTATTGGGACATCTGTGAAACTATGGGGACATCTGTGAAACTAATGGGACATATATTAAACTATTGGGGCATCTGTGAAACTATGGGGACATCTGTTAACCTACTGGAATATCTGTAAAACTCCTGGGACATCTGTGAAACTATTGGGACATCTGTGAAACTATTGGGACATCTGTGAAACTACTGGTACATCTGTGAAATTATTGGGACATCTGTGAAACTATGGGGACATCTGTGAAACTAATGGGACATATGTGAAACTATTGGGGCATCTGTGAAACGACTGGGTGATCTGTGAAACTACTGGGACATATGTGAACTTATTGGGACATCTGTGAAACTATTGGGACATCTGTGAAACTATGGGGACATCTGTTAACCTACTGGAATATCTGTAAAACTTCTGGGACATCTGTGAAACTATTGGGACATCTGTGAAACTATTGGGACATCTGTGAAACTACTGGTACATCTGTGAAATTATTGGGACATCTGTGAAACTATGGGGACATCTGTGAAACTAATGGGACATATGTGAAACTATTGGGGCATCTGTGAAACTACTGGGACATATGTGAACCTATTGGGACATCTGTCAAACTATTGGGACATCTGTGAATCTACTGGGACATCTGTAAAACTACTGGGACATATGTGAATCTATTGGGACATCTGTGAAACTATTGAGACATCTGTGAAACAACTGGGACATCTGTTAAACTATTGGGACATCTGTTAAACTACTGGTACATCTGTTAAATTATTGGGACATCTGTAAAACTATGGGGACATCTGTGAAACTAATGGGACATATGTGAAACTATTGGGGCATCTGTGAAACGACTGGGTGATCTGTGACACTAGTGGGACATATGTGAACTTATTGGGACATCTGTGAAACTATTGGGACATCTGTGAAACTATTGGGACATCTGTGAAACTATGGGGACATCTGTGCAACTAATGGGACATATGTGAAACTATTGGGGCATCTGTGAAACTACTGGGGTCATCTGTGAAACTAGCGGGACATCTGTAAAACTACTGGGACATCTTTGAAACTATTGGAACATCTGTGAAACTATGGGGACATCTGTTAACCTACTGGAATATCTGTAAAACATCTGGGAAATCTGTGAAACTATTGGGACATCTGTGAAACTATTGGGAAATCTGTGAAACTATTGGGACATCTGTGAATCTATTGGGACATCTGTGAAACTATTTGGGACATCTGTTAAACTATTGGGACATCTGTGAAACTACTGGTACATCTGTGAAATTATTGGGACATCTGTGAAACTATGGGGACATCTGTGAAACTAATGGGACATATGTGAAACTATTGGGGCATCTGTGAAACTACTGGGACATATGTGAACCTATTGGGACATCTGTGAAACTTTTGGGACATCTGTGAAACTATGGGGACATCTGTTAACCTACTGGGACATCTGTGAAACTACTGGGACATCTGTTAAACTACTGGGACATATGTGAATCTATTGGGACATCTGTGAATCTACTGGGACATCTGTAAAACTACTGGGACATATGTGAATCTATTGGGACATCTGTGAAACTTTTGGGACATCTGTGAAACTATGGGGACATCTGTTAACCTACTGGGACATCTGTGAAACTACTGGGACATCTGTTAAACTACTGGGACATATGTGAATCTATTGGGACATCTGTGAAACTATTGGGACATCTGTGAAACTATTGAGACATCTGTGAAACAACTGGGACATCTGTGAAACTATTGGGACATCTGTGAAACTATTTGGGACATCTGTTAAACTATTGGGACATCTGTGAAACTACTGATACATCTGTTAAATTATTGGGACATCTGTGAAACTATGGGGACATCTGTGAAACTAATGGGACATATATTAAACTATTGGGGCATCTGTGAAACGACTGGGTGATCTGTGAAACTACTGGGACATATGTGAACTTATTGGGACATCTGTGAGACTATTGGGACATCTGTGAAACTATTGGGACATCTGTGAAACTATGGGGACATCTGTGAAACTAATGGGACATATGTGAAACTATTGGGACATCTGTGAAACTACTGGTACATCTGTTAAATTATTGGGACATCTGTAAAACTATGGGGACATCTGTGAAACTAATGGGACATATGTGAAACTATTGGGGCATCTGTGAAACGACTGGGTGATCTGTGACACTAGTGGGACATATATGAACTTATTGGGACATCTGTGAAACTATTGGGACATCTGTGAAACTATTGGGACATCTGTGAAACTATGGGGACATGTGCAACTAATGGGACATATGTGAAACTATTGGGGCATCTGTGAAACTACTGGGACATATGTGAACCTATTGGGACATCTGTGAAACTATTGGGACATCTGTGAATCTACTGGGACATCTGTAAAACTACTGGGACATATGTGAATCTATTGGGACATCTTTGAAACTATTGAGACATCTGTGAAACAACTGGGACATCTGTTAAACTATTGGGACATCTGTTAAACTACTGGTACATCTGTTAAATTATTGGGACATCTGTAAAACTATGGGGACATCTGTGAAACGAATGGGACATATGTGAAACTATTGGGGCATCTGTGAAACGACTGGGTGATCTGTGACACTAGTGGGACATATGTGAACTTAATGGGACATCTGTGAAACTATTGGGACATCTGTGAAACTATTGGGACATCTGTGAAACTATGGGGACATCTGTGCAACTAATGGGACATATGTGAAACTATTGGGGCATCTGTGAAACTACTGGGATCATCTGTGAAACTAGCGGGACATCTGTAAAACTACTGGGACATCTTTGAAACTATTGGAACATCTGTGAAACTATGGGGACATCTGTTAACCTACTGGAATATCTGTAAAACTTCTGGGAAATCTGTGAAACTATTGGGACATCTGTGAAACTATTGGGAAATCTGTGAAACTATTGGGACATCTGTGAATCTATTGGGACATCTGTGAAACTATTTGGGACATCTGTTAAACTATTGGGACATCTGTGAAACTACTGGTACATCTGTGAAATTATTGGGACATCTGTGAAACTATGGGGACATCTGTGAAACTAATGGGACATATGTGAAACTATTGGGGCATCTGTGAATCTACTGGGACATATGTGAACCTATTGGGACATCTGTGAAACTATGGGGACATCTGTTAACCTACTGGGACATCTGTGAAACTACTGGGACATCTGTTAAACTACTGGGACATCTGTTGAACTATTGGGACATCTGTGAATCTACTGGGACATCTGTAAAACTACTGGGACATATGTGAATCTATTGGGACATCTGTGAAACTATTGGGACATCTGTGAAACTATTGAGACATCTGCGAAACAACTGGGACATCTGTGAAACTATTGGGACATCTGTGAAACTATTTGGGACATCTGTTAAACTATTGGGACATCTGTGAATCTACTGATACATCTGTTAAATTATTGGGACATCTGTGAAACTATGGGGACATCTGTGAAACTAATGGGACATATATGAAACTATTGGGGCATCTGTGAAACGACTGGGTGATCTGTGAAACTACTGGGACATATGTGAACTTATTGGGACATCTGTGAGACTATTGGGACATCTGTGAAACTATTGGGACATCTGTGAAACTATGGGGACATCTGTGAAACTAATGGGACATATGTGAAACTATTGGGACATCTGTGAAACTACTGGTACATCTGTTAAATTATTGGGACATCTGTAAAACTATGGGGACATCTGTGAAACTAATGGGACATATGTGAAACTATTGGGGCATCTGTGAAACGACTGGGTGATCTGTGACACTAGTGGGACATATATGAACTTATTGGGACATCTGTGAAACTATTGGGACATCTGTGAAACTATTGGGACATCTGTGAAACTATGGGGACATGTGCAACTAATGGGACATATGTGAAACTATTGGGGCATCTGTGAAACTACTGGGACATATGTGAACCTATTGGGACATCTGTGAAACTATTGGGACATCTGTGAATCTACTGGGACATCTGTAAAACTACTGGGACATATGTGAATCTATTGGGACATCTGTGAAACTATTGAGACATCTGTGAAACAACTGGGACATCTGTTAAACTATTGGGACATCTGTTAAACTACTGGTACATCTGTTAAATTATTGGGACATCTGTAAAACTATGGGGACATCTGTGAAACTAATGGGACATATGTGAAACTATTGGGGCATCTGTGAAACGACTGGGTGATCTGTGACACTAGTGGGACATACGTGAACTTATTGGGACATCTGTGAAACTATTGGGACATCTGTGAAACTATTGGGACATCTGTGAAACTATGGGGACATCTGTGCAACTAATGGGACATATGTGAAACTATTGGGGCATCTGTGAAACTACTTGGATCATCTGTGAAACTAGCGGGACATCTGTAAAACTACTGGGACATCTTTGAAACTATTGGAACATCTGTGAAACTATGGGGACATCTGTTAACCTACTGGAATATCTGTAAAACTCCTGGGACATCTGTGAAACTATTGGGACATCTGTGAAACTATTGGGACATCTGTGAAACTACTGGTACATCTGTGAAATTATTGGGACATCTGTGAAACTATGGGGACATCTGTGAAACTAATGGGACATATGTGAAACTATTGGGGCATCTGTGAAACGACTGGGTGATCTGTGACACTAGTGGGACATATGTGAACTTATTGGGACATCTGTGAAACTATTGGGACATCTGTGAAACTATTGGGACATCTGTGAAACTATTGGGACATCTGTGAAACTATGGGGACATCTGTGCAACTATTGGGACATATATGAAACTATTGGGGCATCTGTGAAACTACTGGGATCATCTGTGAAACTAGCGGGACATCTGTAAAACTACTGGGACATCTTTGAAACTATTGGAACATCTGTGAAACTATGGGGACATCTGTTAACCTACTGGAATATCTGTAAAACTTCTGGGAAATCTGTGAAACTATTGGGACATCTGTGAAACTATTGGGAAATCTGTGAAACTATTGGGACATCTGTGAATCTATTGGGACATCTGTGAAACTATTTGGGACATCTGTTAAACTATTGGGACATCTGTGAAACTACTGGTACATCTGTGAAATTATTGGGACATCTGTGAAACTATGGGGACATCTGTGAAACTAATGGGACATATGTGAAACTATTGGGGCATCTGTGAAACTACTGGGACATATGTGAACCTATTGGGACATCTGTGAAACTTTTGGGACATCTGTGAAACTATGGGGACATCTGTTTACCTACTGGGACATCTGTGAAACTACTGGGACATCTGTTAAACTACTGGGACATCTGTTGAACTATTGGGACATCTGTGAATCTACTGGGACATCTGTAAAACTACTGGGACATATGTGAATCTATTGGGACATCTGTGAAACTATTGGGACATCTGTGAAACTATTGAGACATCTGTGAAACAACTGGGACATCTGTGAAACTATTGGGACATCTGTGAAACTATTTGGGACATCTGTTAAACTATTGGGACATCTGTGAAACTACTGATACATCTGTTAAATTATTGGGACATCTGTGAAACTATGGGGACATCTGTGAAACTAATGGGACATATGTGAAACTATTGGGGCATCTGTGAAACGACTGGGTGATCTGTGAAACTACTGGGACATATGTGAACTTATTGGGACATCTGTGAGACTATTGGGACATCTGTGAAACTATTGGGACATCTGTGAAACTATGGGGACATCTGTGAAACTAATGGGACATATGTGAAACTATTGGGACATCTGTGAAACTACTGGTACATCTGTTAAATTATTGGGACATCTGTAAAACTATGGGGACATCTGTGAAACTAATGGGACATATGTGAAACTATTGGGGCATCTGTGAAACGACTGGGTGATCTGTGACACTAGTGGGACATATGTGAACTTATTGGGACATCTGTGAAACTATTGGGACATCTGTGAAACTATTGGGACATCTGTGAAACTATGGGGACATGTGCAACTAATGGGACATATGTGAAACTATTGGGGCATCTGTGAAACTACTGGGATCATCTGTGAAACTACTGGGACATCTGTAAAACTACTGGGACATCTTTGAAACTATTGGGACATCTGTGAAACTATGGGGACATCTGTTAACCTACTGGAATATCTGTAAAACTCCTGGGGCATCTGTGAAACTAATGGGACATATGTGAACCTATTGGGACATCTGTGAAACTATTGGGACATCTGTGAATCTACTGGGACATCTGTAAAACTACTGGGACATATGTGAATCTATAGGGACATCTGTGAAACTATTGAGACATCTGTGAAACAACTGGGACATCTGTTAAACTATTGGGACATCTGTTAAACTACTGGTACATCTGTTAAATTATTGGGACATCTGTAAAACTATGGGGACATCTGTGAAACTAATGGGACATATGTGAAACTATTGGGGCATCTGTGAAACGACTGGGTGATCTGTGACACTAGTGGGACATATGTGAACTTATTGGGACATCTGTGAAACTATTGGGACATCTGTGAAACTATTGGTACATCTGTGAAACTATGGGGACATCTGTGCAACTAATGGGACATATGTGAAACTATTGGGGCATCTGTGAAACTACTGGGATCATCTGTGAAACTACTGGGACATCTGTAAAACTACTGGGACATCTTTGAAACTATTGGGACATCTGTGAAACTATGGGGACATCTGTTAACCTACTGGAATATCTGTAAAACTCCTGGGACATCTGTGAAACTATTGGGACATCTGTGAAACTATTGGGACATCTGTGAAACTACTGGTACATCTGTGAAATTATTAGGACATCTGTGAAACTATGGGGACATCTGTGAAACTAATGGGACATATGTGAAACTATTGGGGCATCTGTAAAACGACTGGGTGATCTGTGAAACTACTGGGACATATGTGAACTTATTGGGACATCTGTGAAACTATTGTGACATCTGTGAAACTATTGGGACATCTGTGAAGCTATGGGGACATCTGTGAAACTAATGGGACATATGTGAAACTATTGGGACATCTGTGAAACTACTGGTACATCTGTTAAATTATTGGGACATCTGTAAAACTATGGGGACATCTGTGAAACTAATGGGACATATGTGAAACTATTGGGGCATCTGTGAAACGACTGGGTGATCTGTGACACTAGTGGTACATATGTGAACTTATTGGGACATCTGTGAAACTATGGGGACATCTGTGAAACTATTGGGACATCTGTGAAACTATGGGGACATCTGTGCAACTAATGGGACATATGTGAAACTATTGGGGCATCTGTGAAACTACTGGGATCATCTGTGAAACTACTGGGACATCTGTAAAACTACTGGGACATCTTTGAAACTATTGGGACATCTGTGAAACTATGGGGACATCTGTTAACCTACTGGAATATCTGTAAAACTTCTGGGACATCTGTGAAATTATTGGGACATCTGTGAAACTATTGGGACATCTGTGAAACTACTGGTACATCTGTGAAATTATTGGGACATCTGTGAAACTATGGGGACATCTGTGAAACTAATGGGACATATGTGAAAATATTGGGGCATCTGTGAAACTACTGGGACATATGTGAAACTACTGGGACATCTGTAAAACTACTGGGACATCTTTGAAACTATTGGGACATCTGTGAAACTATTGGGACATCTGTTAAACTTCTGGGACATCTGTGAAACTATTGGGACATCTGTGAAACTATTTGGGACATCTGTTAAAGTATTGGGACATCTGTGAAACTACTGGTACATCTGTTAAATTATTGGGACATCTGTGAAACTATGGGTACATCTGTCAAACTAATGGGACATTTGTGAAACTATTGCGGCATCTGTGAAACGACTGGGTGATCTGTGAAACTACTGGGACATATGTGAACTTATTGGGACATCTGTGAAACTATTGGGACATCTGTGAAACTATTGGGACATCGGTGAAACTATGGGGACATCTGTGAAACTAATGGGACATATGTGAAACTATTGGGGCATCTGTGAAACTACTGGGATCATCTGTGAAACTAGCGGGACATCTGTAAAACTACTGGGACATCTTTGAAACTATTGGAACATCTGTGAAACTATGGGGACATCTATTAACCTACTGGAATATCTGTAAAACTTCTGGGACATCTGTGAAACTATTGGGACATCTGTGAAACTATTGGGAAATCTGTGAAACTATTGGGACATCTGTGAATCTATTGGGACATCTGTGAAACTATTTGGGACATCAGTTAAACTATTGGGACATCTGTGAAACTACTGGTACATCTGTGAAATTATTGGGACATCTGTGAAACTATGGGGACATCTGTGAAACTAATGGGACATATGTGAAACTATTGGGGCATCTGTGAAACTACTGGGACATATGTGAACCTATTGGGACATCTGTGAAACTTTTGGGACATCTGTGAAACTATGGGGACATCTGTTAACCTACTGGGACATCTGTGAAACTACTGGGACATCTGTTAAACTACTGGGACATCTGTTGAACTATTGGGACATCTGTGAATCTACTGGGACATCTGTAAAACTACTGGGACATATGTGAATCTATTGGGACATCTGTGAAACTATTGGGACATCTGTGAAACTACTGGTACATCTGTGAAATTATTGGGACATCTGTGAAACTATGGGGACATCTGTGAAACTAATGGGACATATGTGAAAATATTGGGGCATCTGTGAAACTACTGGGACATATGTGAAACTACTGGGACATCTGTAAAACTACTGGGACATCTTTGAAACTATTGGGACATCTGTGAAACTATTGGGACATCTGTTAAACTTCTGGGACATCTGTGAAACTATTGGGACATCTGTGAAACTATTTGGGACATCTGTTAAAGTATTGGGACATCTGTGAAACTACTGGTACATCTGTTAAATTATTGGGCCATCTGTGAAACTATGGGGACATCTGTGAAACTAATGGGACATATGTGAAACTATTGGGGCATCTGTGAAACGACTGGGTGATCTGTGAAACTACTGGGACATATGTGAACTTATTGGGACATCTGTGAAACTATTGGGACATCTGTGAAACTATTGGGACATCGGTGAAACTATGGGGACATCTGTGAAACTAATGGGATCATCTGTGAAACTAGCGGGACATCTGTAAAACTACTGGGACATCTTTGAAACTATTGGAACATCTGTGAAACTATGGGGACATCTATTAACCTACTGGAATATCTGTAAAACTTCTGGGACATCTGTGAAACTATTGGGACATCTGTGAAACTATTGGGAAATCTGTGAAACTATTGGGACATCTGTGAATCTATTGGGACATCTGTGAAACTATTTGGGACATCTGTTAAACTATTGGGACATCTGTGAAACTACTGGTACATCTGTGAAATTATTGGGACATCTGTGAAACTATGGGGACATCTGTGAAACTAATGGGACATATGTGAAACTATTGGGGCATCTGTGAAACTACTGGGACATATGTGAACCTATTGGGACATCTGTGAAACTTTTGGGACATCTGTAAAACTACTGGGACATATGTGAATCTATTGGGACATCTGTGAAACTATTGGGACATCTGTGAAACTATTGAGACATCTGTGAAACAACTGGGAAATCTGTGAAACTATTGGGACATCTGTGAAACTATTTGGGACATCTGTTAAACTATTGGGACATCTGTGAAACTACTGATACATCTGTTAAATTATTGGGACATCTGTGAAACTATAGGGACATCTGTGAAACTAATGGGACATATGCGAAACTATTGGGACATCTGTGAAACTATTGGGACATCTGTTAAACTTCTGGGACATCTGTGAAACTATGGGGACATCTGTGAAACTAATGGGACATATGTGAAACTATTGGGGCATCTGTGAAACGACTGGGTGATCTGTGAAACTACTGGGACATATGTGAACTTATTGGGACATCTGTGAAACTATTGGGACATCTGTGCAACTAATGGGACATATGTGAAACTATTGGGGCATCTGTGAAACTACTGGGATCATCTGTGAAACTACTGGGACATCTGTAAAACTACTGGGACATCTTTGAAACTATTGGGACATCTGTGAAACTATGGGGACATCTGTTAACCTACTGGAATATCTGTAAAACTCCTGGGACATCTGTGAAACTATTGGGACATCTGTGAAACTATTGGGACATCTGTGAAACTACTGGTACATCTGTGAAATTATTAGGACATCTGTGAAACTATGGGGACATCTGTGAAACTAATGGGACATATGTGAAACTATTGGGGCATCTGTGAAACGACTGGGTGATCTGTGAAACTACTGGGACATATGTGAACTTATTGGGACATCTGTGAAACTATTGTGCTATCTGTGAAACTATTGGGACATCTGTGAAGCTATGGGGACATCTGTGAAACTAATGGGACATATGTGAAACTATTGGGACATCTGTGAAACTACTGGTACATCTGTTAAATTATTGGGACATCTGTAAAACTATGGGGACATCTGTGAAACTAATGGGACATATGTGAAACTATTGGGGCATCTGTGAAACGACTGGGTGATCTGTGACACTAGTGGGACATATGTGAACTTATTGGGACATCTGTGAAACTATTGGGACATCTGTGAAACTATTGGGACATCTGTGAAACTATGGGGACATCTGTGCAACTAATGGGACATATGTGAAACTATTGCGGCATCTGTGAAACTACTGGGATCATCTGTGAAACTACTGGGACATCTGTAAAACTACTGGGACATCTTTGAAACTATTGGGACATCTGTGAAACTATGGGGACATCTGTTAACCTACTGGAATATCTGTAAAACTTCTGGGACATCTGTGAAATTATAGGGACATCTGTGAAACTATTGGGACATCTGTGAAACTACTGGTACATCTGTGAAATTATTGGGACATCTGTGAAACTATGGGGACATCTGTGAAACTAATGGGACATATGTGAAAATATTGGGGCATCTGTGAAACTACTGGGACATATGTGAAACTACTGGGACATCTGTAAAACTACTGGGACATCTTTGAAACTATTGGGACATCTGTGAAACTATTGGGACATCTGTTAAACTTCTGGGACATCTGTGAAACTATTGGGACATCTGTGAAACTATTTGGGACATCTGTTAAAGTATTGGGACATCTGTGAAACTACTGGTACATCTGTTAAATTATTGGGACATCTGTAAAACTATGGGGACATCTGTGAAACTAATGGGACATATGTGAAACTATTGGGGCATCTGTGAAACGACTGGGTGATCTGTGAAACTACTGGGACATATGTGAACTTATTGGGACATCTGTGAAACTATTGGGACATCTGTGAAACTAATGGGACATATGTGAAACTATTGGGGCATCTGTGAAACTACTGGGATCATCTGTGAAACTAGCGGGACATCTGTAAAACTACTGGGACATCTTTGAAACTATTGGAACATCTGTGAAACTATGGGGACATCTATTAACCTACTGGAATATCTGTAAAACTTCTGGGACATCTGTGAAACTATTGGGACATCTGTGAAACTATTGGGAAATCTGTGAAACTATTGGGACATCTGTGAATCTATTGGGACATCTGTGAAACTATTTGGGACATCTGTTAAACTATTGGGACATCTGTGAAACTACTGGTACATCTGTGAAATTATTGGGACATCTGTGAAACTATGGGGACATCTGTGAAACTATTGGGACATCTGTGAAACTATGGGGACATCTGTGCAACTAATGGGACATATGTGAAACTATTGGGGCATCTGTGAAACTAATGGGACATATGTGAAACTATTGGGGCATCTGTGAAACGACTGGGTGATCTGTGAAACTACTGGGACATATGTGAACTTATTGGGACATCTGTGAAACTATTATGATATCTGTGAAACTATTGGGACATCTGTGAAGCTATGGGGACATCTGTGAAACTAATGGGACATATGTGAAACTATTGGGACATCTGTGAAACTACTGGTACATCTGTTAAATAATTGGGACATCTGTGAAACTATGGGGACATCTGTGAAACTAATGGGACATATGTGAAAATATTGGGGCATCTGTGAAACTACTGGGACATATGTGAAACTACTGGGACATCTGTAAAACTACTGGGACATCTTTGAAACTATTGGGACATCTGTGAAACTATTGGGACATCTGTTAAACTTCTGGGACATATGTGAAACTATTGCGGCATCTGTGAAACGACTGGGTGATCTGTGAAACTACTGGGACATATGTGAACTTATTGGGACATCTGTGAAACTATTGGGACATCTGTGAAACTATTGGGACATCGGTGAAACTATGGCGACATCTGTGAAACTAATGGGACATATGTGAAACTATTGGGGCATCTGTGAAACTACTGGGATCATCTGTGAAACTAGCGGGACATCTGTAAAACTACTGGGACATCTTTGAAACTATTGGAACATCTGTGAAACTATGGGGACATCTATTAACCTACTGGAATATCTGTAAAACTTCTGGGACATCTGTGAAACTATTGGGACATCTGTGAAACTATTGGGAAATCTGTGAAACTATTGGGACATCTGTGAATCTATTGGGACATCTGTGAAACTATTTGGGACATCTGTTAAACTATTGGGACATCTGTGAAACTACTGGTACATCTGTGAAATTATTGGGACATCTGTGAAACTATGGGGACATCTGTGAAACTAATGGGACATATGTGAAACTATTGGGGCATCTGTGAAACTACTGGGACATATGTGAACCTATTGGGACATCTGTGAAACTTTTGGGACATCTGTGAAACTATGGGGACATCTGTTAACCTACTGGGACATCTGTGAAACTACTGGGACATCTGTTAAACTACTGGGACATCTGTTGAACTATTGGGACATCTGTGAATCTACTGGGACATCTGTAAAACTACTGGGACATATGTGAATCTATTGGGACATCTGTGAAACTATTGGGACATCTGTGAAACTACTGGTACATCTGTGAAATTATTGGGACATCTGTGAAACTATGGGGACATCTGTGAAACTAATGGGACATATGTGAAAATATTGGGGCATCTGTGAAACTACTGGGACATATGTGAAACTACTGGGACATCTGTAAAACTACTGGGACATCTTTGAAACTATTGGGACATCTGTGAAACTATTGGGACATCTGTTAAACTTCTGGGACATCTGTGAAACTATTGGGACATCTGTGAAACTATTTGGGACATCTGTTAAAGTATTGGGACATCTGTGAAACTACTGGTACATCTGTTAAATTATTGGGACATCTGTGAAACTATGGGGACATCTGTGAAACTAATGGGACATATGTGAAACTATTGGGGCATCTGTGAAACTATTGGGACATCGGTGAAACTAGCGGGACATCTGTAAAACTACTGGGACATCTTTGAAACTATTGGAACATCTGTGAAACTATGGGGACATCTATTAACCTACTGGAATATCTGTAAAACTTCTGGGACATCTGTGAAACTATTGGGACATCTGTGAAACTATTGGGACATCTGTGAATCTATTGGGACATCTGTGAAACTATTTGGGACATCTGTTAAACTATTGGGACATCTGTGAAACTACTGGTACATCTGTGAAATTATTGGGACATCTGTGAAACTATGGGGACATCTGTGAAACTATTGGGACATCTGTGAAACTATGGGGACATCTGTGCAACTAATGGGACATATGTCAAACTATTGGGGCATCTGTGAAACTACTGGGATCATCTGTGAAACTACTGGGACATCTGTAAAACTACTGGGACATCTTTGAAACTATTGGGACATCTGTGAAACTATGGGGACATCTGTTAACCTACTGGAATATCTGTAAAACTTCTGGGACATCTGTGAAATTATTGGGACATCTGTGAAACTATTGGGACATCTGTGAAACTACTGGTACATCTGTGAAATTATTGGGACATCTGTGAAACTATGGGGACATCTGTGAAACTAATGGGACATATGTGAAAATATTGGGGCATCTGTGAAACTACTGGGACATATGTGAAACTACTGGGACATCTGTAAAACTACTGGGACATCTTTGAAACTATTGGGACATCTGTGAAACTATTGGGACATCTGTTAAACTTCTGGGACATATGTGAAACTATTGCGGCATCTGTGAAACGACTGGGACATATGTGAAACTATTGCGGCATCTGTGAAACGACTGGGTGATCTGTGAAACTACTGGGACATATGTGAACTTATTGGGACATCTGTGAAACTATTGGGACATCTGTGAAACTATTGGGACATCGGTGAAACTATGGGGACATCTGTGAAACTAATGGGACATATGTGAAACTACTGGGACATCTGTTGAACTATTGGGACATCTGTGAATCTACTGGGACATCTGTAAAACTACTGGGACATATGTGAATCTATTGGGACATCTGTGAAACTATTGGGACATCTGTGAAACTACTGGTACATCTGTGAAATTATTGGGACATCTGTGAAACTATGGGGACATCTGTGAAACTAATGGGACATATGTGAAAATATTGGGGCATCTGTGAAACTACTGGGACATATGTGAAACTATTGCGGCATCTGTGAAACGACTGGGTGATCTGTGAAACTACTGGGACATATGTGAAACTATTGGGACATCGGTGAAACTATGGGGACATCTGTGAAACTACTGGGACATCTGTTAAACTACTGGGACATCTGTTGAACTATTGGGACATCTGTGAATCTACTGGGACATCTGTAAAACTACTGGGACATATGTGAATCTATTGGGACATCTGTGAAACTATTGGGACATCTGTGAAACTACTGGTACATCTGTGAAATTATTGGGACATCTGTGAAACTATGGGGACATCTGTGAAACTAATGGGACATATGTGAAAATATTGGGGCATCTGTGAAACTACTGGGACATATGTGAAACTACTGGGACATCTGTGAAACTAATGGGACATATGTGAAAATATTGGGGCATCTTTGAAACTACTGGGACATATGTGAAACTACTGGGACATCTGTAAAACTACTGGGACATCTTTGAAACTATTGGGACATCTGTGAAACTATTGGGACATCTGTTAAACTTCTGGGACATCTGTGAAACTATTGGGACATCTGTGAAACTATTTGGGACATCTGTTAAAGTATTGGGACATCTGTGAAACTACTGGTACATCTGTGAAACTAATGGGACATATGTGAAACTATTGGGGCATCTGTGAAACGACTGGGTGATCTGTGAAACTACTGGGACATATGTGAACTTATTGGGACATCTGTGAAACTATTGGGACATCTGTGAAACTATTGGGACATCGGTGAAACTATGGGGACATCTGTGAAACTAATGGGATCATCTGTGAAACTAGCGGGACATCTGTAAAACTACTGGGACATCTTTGAAACTATTGGAACATCTGTGAAACTATGGGGACATCTATTAACCTACTGGAATATCTGTAAAACTTCTGGGACATCTGTGAAACTATTGGGACATCTGTGAAACTATTGGGAAATCTGTGAAACTATTGGGACATCTGTGAATCTATTGGGACATCTGTGAAACTATTTGGGACATCTGTTAAACTATTGGGACATCTGTGAAACTACCGGTACATCTGTGAAATTATTGGGACATCTGTGAAACTATGGGGACATCTGTGAAACTAATGGGACATATGTGAAACTATTGGGGCATCTGTGAAACTACTGGGACATATGTGAACCTATTGGGACATCT
Organism: Petromyzon marinus; assembly: GCF_048934315.1. Lineage (NCBI taxonomy): Eukaryota > Metazoa > Chordata > Hyperoartia > Petromyzontiformes > Petromyzontidae > Petromyzon > Petromyzon marinus. The sequence goes on along the minus strand of NC_133730.1, from coordinate 17,042,395 downwards.
GTGAAACTTTTGGGACATCTGTGAAACTATGGGGACATCTGTTAACCTACTGGGACATCTGTGAAACTACTGGAACATCTGTTAAACTACTGGGACATCTGTTGAACTATTGGGACATCTGTGAATCTACTGGGACATATGTAAAACTACTGGGACATATGTGAATCTATTGGGACATCTGTGAAACTATTGGGACATCTGTGAAACTACTGGTACATCTGTGAAATTATTGGGACATCTGTGAAACTATGGGGACATCTGTGAAACTAATGGGACATATGTGAAAATATTGGGGCATCTTTGAAACTACTGGGACATATGTGAAACTACTGGGACATCTGTAAAACTACTGGGACATCTTTGAAACTATTGGGACATCTGTGAAACTATTGGGACATCTGTTAAACTTCTGGGACATCTGTGAAACTATTGGGACATCTGTGAAACTATTTGGGACATCTGTTAAAGTATTGGGACATCTGTGAAACTACTGGTACATCTGTTAAATTATTGGGCCATCTGTGAAACTATGGGGACATCTGTGAAACTAATGGGACATATGTGAAACTATTGGGGCATCTGTGAAACGACTGGGTGATCTGTGAAACTACTGGGACATATGTGAACTTATTGGGACATCTGTGAAACTATTGGGACATCTGTGAAACTAATGGGACATATGTGAAACTATTGGGGCATCTGTGAAACTACTGGGATCATCTGTGAAACTAGCGGGACATCTGTAAAACTACTGGGACATCTTTGAAACTATTGGAACATCTGTGAAACTATGGGGACATCTATTAACCTACTGGAATATCTGTAAAACTTCTGGGACATCTGTGAAACTATTGGGACATCTGTGAAACTATTGGGAAATCTGTGAAACTATTGGGACATCTGTGAATCTATTGGGACATCTGTGAAACTATTTGGGACATCTGTTAAACTATTGGGACATCTGTGAAACTACTGGTACATCTGTGAAATTATTGGGACATCTGTGAAACTATGGGGACATCTGTGAAACTATTGGGACATCTGTGAAACTATGGGGACATCTGTGCAACTAATGGGACATATGTGAAACTATTGGGGCATCTGTGAAACTAATGGGACATATGTGAAACTATTGGGGCATCTGTGAAACGACTGGGTGATCTGTGAAACTACTGGGACATATGTGAACTTATTGGGACATCTGTGAAACTATTGTGATATCTGTGAAACTATTGGGACATCTGTGAAGCTATGGGGACATCTGTGAAACTAATGGGACATATGTGAAACTATTGGGACATCTGTGAAACTACTGGTACATCTGTTAAATTATTGGGACATCTGTAAAACTATGGGGACATCTGTGAAACTAATGGGACATATGTGAAACTATTGGGGCATCTGTGAAACGACTGGGTGATCTGTGACACTAGTGGGACATATGTGAACTTATTGGGACATCTGTGAAACTATTGGGACATCTGTGAAACTATTGGGACATCTGTGAAACTATGGGGACATCTGTGCAACTAATGGGACATATGTGAAACTATTGCGGCATCTGTGAAACTACTGGGATCATCTGTGAAACTACTGGGACATCTGTAAAACTACTGGGACATCTTTGAAACTATTGGGACATCTGTGAAACTATGGGGACATCTGTTAACCTACTGGAATATCTGTAAAACTTCTGGGACATCTGTGAAATTATTGGGACATCTGTGAAACTATTGGGACATCTGTGAAACTACTGGTACATCTGTGAAATTATTGGGACATCTGTGAAACTATGGGGACATCTGTGAAACTAATGGGACATATGTGAAAATATTGGGGCATCTGTGAAACTACTGGGACATATGTGAAACTACTGGGACATCTGTAAAACTACTGGGACATCTTTGAAACTATTGGGACATCTGTGAAACTATTGGGACATCTGTTAAACTTCTGGGACATCTGTGAAACTATTGGGACATCTGTGAAACTATTTGGGACATCTGTTAAAGTATTGGGACATCTGTGAAACTACTGGTACATCTGTTAAATTATTGGGACATCTGTGAAACTATGGGGACATCTGTGAAACTAATGGGACATATGTGAAACTATTGGGGCATCGGTGAAACGACTGGGTGATCTGTGAAACTACTGGGACATATGTGAACTTATTGGGACATCTGTGAAACTATTGGGACATCTGTGAAACTAATGGGACATATGTGAAACTATTGGGGCATCTGTGAAACTACTGGGATCATCTGTGAAACTAGCGGGACATCTGTAAAACTACTGGGACATCTTTGAAACTATTGGAACATCTGTGAAACTATGGGGACATCTATTAACCTACTGGAATATCTGTAAAACTTCTGGGACATCTGTGAAACTATTGGGACATCTGTGAAACTATTGGGAAATCTGTGAAACTATTGGGACATCTGTGAATCTATTGGGACATCTGTGAAACTATTTGTGACATCTGTTAAACTATTGGGACATCTGTGAAACTACTGGTACATCTGTGAAATTATTGGGACATCTGTGAAACTATGGGGACATCTGTGAAACTATTGGGACATCTGTGAAACTATGGGGACATCTGTGCAACTAATGGGACATATGTGAAACTATTGGGGCATCTGTGAAACTACTGGGATCATCTGTGAAACTACTGGGACATCTGTAAAACTACTGGGACATCTTTGAAACTATTGGGACATCTGTGAAACTATGGGGACATCTGTTAACCTACTGGAATATCTGTAAAACTTCTGGGACATCTGTGAAATTATTGGGACATCTGTGAAACTATTGGGACATCTGTGAAACTACTGGTACATCTGTGAAATTATTGGGACATCTGTGAAACTATGGGGACATCTGTGAAACTAATGGGACATATGTGAAAATATTGGGGCATCTGTGAAACTAGTGGGACATATGTGAAACTACTGGGACATCTGTAAAACTACTGGGACATCTTTGAAACTATTGGGACATCTGTGAAACTATTGGGACATCTGTTAAACTTCTGGGACATATGTGAAACTATTGCGGCATCTGTGAAACGACTGGGTGATCTGTGAAACTACTGGGACATATGTGAACTTATTGGGACATCTGTGAAACTATTGGGACATCTGTGAAACTATTGGGACATCGGTGAAACTATGGGGACATCTGTGAAACTAATGGGACATATGTGAAACTATTGGGGCATCTGTGAAACTACTGGGATCATCTGTGAAACTAGCGGGACATCTGTAAAACTACTGGGACATCTTTGAAACTATTGGAACATCTGTGAAACTATGGGGACATCTATTAACCTACTGGAATATCTGTAAAACTTCTGGGACATCTGTGAAACTATTGGGACATCTGTGAAACTATTGGGAAATCTGTGAAACTATTGGGACATCTGTGAATCTATTGGGACATCTGTGAAACTATATGGGACATCTGTTAAACTATTGGGACATCTGTGAAACTACTGGTACATCTGTGAAATTATTGGGACATCTGTGAAACTATGGGGACATCTGTGAAACTAATGGGACATATGTGAAACTATTGGGGCATCTGTGAAACTACTGGGACATATGTGAACCTATTGGGACATCTGTGAAACTTTTGGGACATCTGTGAAACTATGGGGACATCTGTTAACCTACTGGGACATCTGTGAAACTACTGGGACATCTGTTAAACTACTGGGACATCTGTTGAACTATTGGGACATCTGTGAATCTACTGGGACATCTGTAAAACTACTGGGACATATGTGAATCTATTGGGACATCTGTGAAACTATTGGGACATCTGTGAAACTACTGGTACATCTGTGAAATTATTGGGACATCTGTGAAACTATGGGGACATCTGTGAAACTAATGGGACATATGTGAAAATATTGGGGCATCTGTGAAACTACTGGGACATACGTGAAACTACTGGAACATCTGTAAAACTACTGGGACATCTTTGAAACTATTGGGACATCTGTGAAACTATTGGGACATCTGTTAAACTTCTGGGACATCTGTGAAACTATTGGGACATCTGTGAAACTATTTGGGACATCTGTTAAAGTATTGGGACATCTGTGAAACTACTGGTACATCTGTTAAATTATTGGGACATCTGTGAAACTATGGGGACATCTGTGAAACTAATGGGACATATGTGAAACTATTGGGGCATCTGTGAAACGACTGGGTGATCTGTGAAACTACTGGGACATATGTGAACTTATTGGGACATCTGTGAAACTATTGGGACATCTGTGAAACTATTGGGACATCGGTGAAACTAGCGGGACATCTGTAAAACTACTGGGACATCTTTGAAACTATTGGAACATCTGTGAAACTATGGGGACATCTATTAACCTACTGGAATATCTGTAAAACTTCTGGGACATCTGTGAAACTATTGGGACATCTGTGAAACTATTGGGAAATCTGTGAAACTATTGGGACATCTGTGAATCTATTGGGACATCTGTGAAACTATTTGGGACATCTGTTAAACTATTGGGACATCTGTGAAACTACTGGTACATCTGTGAAATTATTGGGACATCTGTGAAACTATGGGGACATCTGTGAAACTATTGGGACATCTGTGAAACTATGGGGACATCTGTGCAACTAATGGGACATATGTGAAACTATTGGGGCATCTGTGAAACTACTGGGATCATCTGTGAAACTACTGGGACATCTGTAAAACTACTGGGACATCTTTGAAACTATTGGGACATCTGTGAAACTATGGGGACATCTGTTAACCTACTGGAATATCTGTAAAACTTCTGGGACATCTGTGAAATTATTGGGACATCTGTGAAACTATTGGGACATCTGTGAAACTACTGGTACATCTGTGAAATTATTGGGACATCTGTGAAACTATGGGGACATCTGTGAAACTAATGGGACATATGTGAAAATATTGGGGCATCTGTGAAACTACTGGGACATATGTGAAACTACTGGGACATCTGTAAAACTACTGGGACATCTTTGAAACTATTGGGACATCTGTGAAACTATTGGGACATCTGTTAAACTTCTGGTACATATGTGAAACTATTGCGGCATCTGTGAAACGACTGGGTGATCTGTGAAACTACTGGGACATATGTGAACTTATTGGGACATCTGTGAAACTATTGGGACATCTGTGAAACTATTGGGACATCGGTGAAACTATGGGGACATCTGTGAAACTAATGGGACATATGTGAAACTATTGGGGCATCTGTGAAACTACTGGGATCATCTGTGAAACTAGCGGGACATATGTAAAACTACTGGGACATATGTGAATCTATTGGGACATCTGTGAAACTATTGGGACATCTGTGAAACTACTGGTACATCTGTGAAATTATTGGGACATCTGTGAAACTATGGGGACATCTGTGAAACTAATGGGACATATGTGAAAATATTGGGGCATCTTTGAAACTACTGGGACATATGTGAAACTACTGGGACATCTGTAAAACTACTGGGACATCTTTGAAACTATTGGGACATCTGTGAAACTATTGGGACATCTGTTAAACTTCTGGGACATCTGTGAAACTATTGGGACATCTGTGAAACTATTTGGGACATCTGTTAAAGTATTGGGACATCTGTGAAACTACTGGTACATCTGTTAAATTATTGGGACATCTGTGAAACTATGGGGACATCTGTGAAACTAATGGGACATATGTGAAACTATTGGGGCATCTGTGAAACGACTGGGTGATCTGTGAAACTACTGGGACATATGTGAACTTATTGGGACATCTGTGAAACTATTGGGACATCTGTGAAACTATTGGGACATCGGTGAAACTATGGGGACATCTGTGAAACTAATGGGATCATCTGTGAAACTAGCGGGACATCTGTAAAACTACTGGGACATCTTTGAAACTATTGGAACATCTGTGAAACTATGGGGACATCTATTAACCTACTGGAATATCTGTAAAACTTCTGGGACATCTGTGAAACTATTGGGACATCTGTGAAACTATTGGGAAATCTGTGAAACTATTGGGACATCTGTGAATCTATTGGGACATCTGTGAAACTATTTGGGACATCTGTTAAACTATTGGGACATCTGTGAAACTACTGGTACATCTGTGAAATTATTGGGACATCTGTGAAACTATGGGGACATCTGTGAAACTAATGGGACATATGTGAAACTATTGGGGCATCTGTGAAACTACTGGGACATATGTGAACCTATTGGGACATCTGTGAAACTTTTGGGACATCTGTGAAACTATGGGGACATCTGTTAACCTACTGGGACATCTGTGAAACTACTGGGACATCTGTTAAACTCCTGGGACATCTGTTGAACTATTGGGACATCTGTGAATCTACTGGGACATCTGTAAAACTACTGGGACATATGTGAATCTATTGGGACATCTGTGAAACTATTGGGACATCTGTGAAACTATTGAGACATCTGTGAAACAACTGGGAAATCTGTGAAACTATTGGGACATCTGTGAAACTATTTGGGACATCTGTTAAACTATTGGGACATCTGTGAAACTATGGGGACATCTGTGAAACTAATGGGACATATGCGAAACTATTGGGGCATCTGTGAAACGACTGGGTGATCTGTGAAACTACTGGGACATATGTGAACTTATTGGGACATCTGTGAGACTATTGGGACATCTGTGAAACTATTGGGACATCTGTGAAACTATGGGGACATCTGTGAAACTAATGGGACATATTTGAAACTATTGGGACATCTGTGAAACTACTGGTACATCTGTTAAATTATTGGGACATCTGTAAAACTATGGGGACATCTGTGAAACTAATGGGACATATGTGAAACTATTGGGACATCTGTGAAACTATTGGGACATCTGTGAAACTATGGGGACATCTGTGAAACTAATGGGACATATTTGAAACTATTGGGACATCTGTGAAACTATTGGGACATCTGTGAAACTATTGGGACATCTGTGAAACTATGGGGACATCTGTGCAACTAATGGGACATATGTGAAACTATTGGGGCATCTGTGAAACTACTGGGATCATCTGTGAAACTACTGGGACATATGTAAAACTACTGGGACATCTTTGAAACTATTGGGACATCTTTGAAACTATGGGGACATCTGTTAACCTACTGGAATATCTGTAAAACTCCTGGGACATCTGTGAAACTATTGGGACATCTGTGAAACTATTAGGACATCTGTGAAACTACTGGTACATCTGTGAAATTATTGGGACATCTGTGATACTATGGGGACATCTGTGAAACTAATGGGACATATGTGAAACTATTGGGGCATCTGTGAAACGACTGGGTGATCTGTGAAACTACTGGGACATATGTGAACTTATTGGGACATCTGTGAAACTATTGGGACATCTGTGAAACTATTGGGACATCTGTGAAGCTATGGGGACATCTGTGAAACTAATGGGACATATGTGAAACTATTGGGACATCTGTGAAACTACTGGTACATGTTAAATTATTGGGACATCTGTAAAACTATGGGGACATCTGTGAAACTAATGGGACATATGTGAAACTATTGGGGCATCTGTGAAACGACTGGGTGATCTGTGACACTAGTGGGACATATGTGAACTTATTGGGACATCTGTGAAACTATTGGGACATCTGTGAAACTATTGGGACATCTGTGAAACTATGGGGACATCTGTGCAACTAATGGGACATATGTGAAACTATTGGGGCATCTGTGAAACTACTGGGATCATCTGTGAAACTACTGGGACATATGTAAAACTACTGGGACATCTTTGAAACTATTGGGACATCTGTGAAACTATGGGGACATCTGTTAACCTACTGGAATATCTGTAAAACTCCTGGGACATCTGTGAAACTATTGGGACATCTGTGAAACTATTGGGACATCTGTGAAACTACTGGTACATCTGTGAAATTATTGGGACATCTGTGATACTATGGGGACATCTGTGAAACTAATGGGACATATGTGAAACTATTGGGGCATCTGTGAAACGACTGGGTGATCTGTGAAACTACTGGGACATATGTGAACTTATTGGGACATCTGTGAAACTATTGGGACATCTGTGAAACTATTGGGACATCTGTGAAGCTATGGGGACATCTGTGAAACTAATGGGACATATGTGAAACTATTGGGACATCTGTGAAACTACTGGTACATGTTAAATTATTGGGACATCTGTAAAACTATAGGGACATCTGTGAAACTAATGGGACATATGTGAAACTATTGGGGCATCTGTGAAACGACTGGGTGATCTGTGACACTAGTGGGACATATGTGAACTTATTGGGACATCTGTGAAACTATTGGGACATCTGTGAAACTATTGGGACATCTGTGAAACTATGGGGACATCTGTGCAACTAATGGGACATTTGTGAAACTATTGGGGCATCTGTGAAACTACTGGGATCATCTGTGAAACTACTGGGACATCTGTAAAACTACTGGGACATCTTTGAAACTATTGGGACATCTGTGAAACTATGGGGACATCTGTTAACCTACTGGAATATCTGTAAAACTTCTGGGACATCTGTGAAACTATTGGGACATCTGTGAAACTATTGGGACATCTGTGAAACTACTGGTACATCTGTGAAATTATTGGGACATCTGTGAAACTATGGGGACATCTGTGAAACTAATGGGACATATGTGAACCTATTGGGACATCTGTGAAACTTTTGGGACATCTGTGAAACTATGGGGACATCTGTTAACCTACTGGGACATCTGTGAAACTACTGGGACATATGTTAAACTACTGGGACATCTGTTGAACTATTGGGACATCTGTGAATCTACTGGGACATCTGTAAAACTACTGGGACATATGTGAATCTATTGGGACATCTGTGAAACTATTGGGACATCTGTGAAACTACTGGTACATCTGTGAAATTATTGGGACATCTGTGAAACTATGGGGACATCTGTGAAACTAATGGGACATATGTGAAAATATTGGGGCATCTGTGAAACTACTGGGACATATGTGAAACTACTGGGACATCTGTAAAACTACTGGGACATCTTTGAAACTATTGGGACATCTGTGAAACTATTGGGACATCTGTTAAACTTCTGGGACATCTGTGAAACTATTGGGACATCTGTGAAACTATTTGGGACATCTGTTAAAGTATTGGGACATCTGTGAAACTACTGGTACATCTGTTAAATTATTGGGACATCTGTGAAACTATGGGGACATCTGTGAAACTAATGGGACATATGTGAAACTATTGGGGCATCTGTGAAACGACTGGGTGATCTGTGAAACTACTGGGACATATGTGAACTTATTGGGACATCTGTGAAACTATTGGGACATCTGTGAAACTATTGGGACATCGGTGAAACTATGGGGACATCTGTGAAACTAATGGGACATATGTGAAACTATTGGGGCATCTGTGAAACTACTGGGATCATCTGTGAAACTAGCGGGACATCTGTAAAACTACTGGGACATCTTTGAAACTATTGGAATATCTGTGAAACTATGGGGACATCTATTAACCTACTGGAATATCTGTAAAACTTCTGGGACATCTGTGAAACTATTGGGACATCTGTGAAACTATTGGGACATATGTGAACCTATTGGGACATCTGTGAAACTTTTGGGACATCTGTGAAACTATGGGGACATCTGTTAACCTACTGGGACATCTGTGAAACTACTGGGACATCTGTTAAACTACTGGAACATCTGTTGAACTATTGGGACATCTGTGAATCTACTGGGACATCTGTAAAACTACTGGGACATATGTGAATCTATTGGGACATCTGTGAAACTATTGGGACATCTGTGAAACTATTGAGACATCTGTGAAACAACTGGGAAATCTGTGAAACTATTGGGACATCTGTGAAACTATTTGGGACATCTGTTAAACTATTGGGACATCTGTGAAACTATGGGGACATCTGTGAAACTAATGGGACATATGCGAAACTATTGGGGCATCTGTGAAACGACTGGGTGATCTGTGAAACTACTGGGACATATGTGAACTTATTGGGACATCTGTGAGACTATTGGGACATCTGTGAAACTATTGGGACATCTGTGAAACTATGGGGACATCTGTGAAACTAATGGGACATATTTGAAACTATTGGGACATCTGTGAAACTACTGGTACATCTGTTAAATTATTGGGACATCTGTAAAACTATGGGGACATCTGTGAAACTAATGGGACATATGTGAAACTATTGGGACATCTGTGAAACTATTGGGACATCTGTGAAACTATGGGGACATCTGTGAAACTAATGGGACATATTTGAAACTATTGGGACATCTGTGAAACTATTGGGACATCTGTGAAACTATTGGGACATCTGTGAAACTATGGGGACATCTGTGCAACTAATGGGACATATGTGAAACTATTGGGGCATCTGTGAAACTACTGGGATCATCTGTGAAACTACTGGGACATATGTAAAACTACTGGGACATCTTTGAAACTATTGGGACATCTGTGAAACTATGGGGACATCTGTTAACCTACTGGAATATCTGTAAAACTCCTGGGACATCTGTGAAACTATTGGGACATCTGTGAAACTATTAGGACATCTGTGAAACTACTGGTACATCTGTGAAATTATTGGGACATCTGTGATACTATGGGGACATCTGTGAAACTAATGGGACATATGTGAAACTATTGGGGCATCTGTGAAACGACTGGGTGATCTGTGAAACTACTGGGACATATGTGAACTTATTGGGACATCTGTGAAACTATTGGGACATCTGTGAAACTATTGGGACATCTGTGAAGCTATGGGGACATCTGTGAAACTAATGGGACATATGTGAAACTATTGGGACATCTGTGAAACTACTGGTACATGTTAAATTATTGGGACATCTGTAAAACTATGGGGACATCTGTGAAACTAATGGGACATATGTGAAACTATTGGGGCATCTGTGAAACGACTGGGTGATCTGTGACACTAGTGGGACATATGTGAACTTATTGGGACATCTGTGAAACTATTGGGACATCTGTGAAACTATTGGGACATCTGTGAAACTATGGGGACATCTGTGCAACTAATGGGACATATGTGAAACTATTGGGGCATCTGTGAAACTACTGGGATCATCTGTGAAACTACTGGGACATATGTAAAACTACTGGGACATCTTTGAAACTATTGGGACATCTGTGAAACTATGGGGACATCTGTTAACCTACTGGAATATCTGTAAAACTCCTGGGACATCTGTGAAACTATTGGGACATCTGTGAAACTATTGGGACATCTGTGAAACTACTGGTACATCTGTGAAATTATTGGGACATCTGTGATACTATGGGGACATCTGTGAAACTAATGGGACATATGTGAAACTATTGGGGCATCTGTGAAACGACTGGGTGATCTGTGAAACTACTGGGACATATGTGAACTTATTGGGACATCTGTGAAACTATTGGGACATCTGTGAAACTATTGGGACATCTGTGAAGCTATGGGGACATCTGTGAAACTAATGGGACATATGTGAAACTATTGGGACATCTGTGAAACTACTGGTACATGTTAAATTATTGGGACATCTGTAAAACTATAGGGACATCTGTGAAACTAATGGGACATATGTGAAACTATTGGGGCATCTGTGAAACGACTGGGTGATCTGTGACACTAGTGGGACATATGTGAACTTATTGGGACATCTGTGAAACTATTGGGACATCTGTGAAACTATTGGGACATCTGTGAAACTATGGGGACATCTGTGCAACTAATGGGACATTTGTGAAACTATTGGGGCATCTGTGAAACTACTGGGATCATCTGTGAAACTACTGGGACATCTGTAAAACTACTGGGACATCTTTGAAACTATTGGGACATCTGTGAAACTATGGGGACATCTGTTAACCTACTGGAATATCTGTAAAACTTCTGGGACATCTGTGAAACTATTGGGACATCTGTGAAACTATTGGGACATCTGTGAAACTACTGGTACATCTGTGAAATTATTGGGACATCTGTGAAACTATGGGGACATCTGTGAAACTAATGGGACATATGTGAACCTATTGGGACATCTGTGAAACTTTTGGGACATCTGTGAAACTATGGGGACATCTGTTAACCTACTGGGACATCTGTGAAACTACTGGGACATATGTTAAACTACTGGGACATCTGTTGAACTATTGGGACATCTGTGAATCTACTGGGACATCTGTAAAACTACTGGGACATATGTGAATCTATTGGGACATCTGTGAAACTATTGGGACATCTGTGAAACTACTGGTACATCTGTGAAATTATTGGGACATCTGTGAAACTATGGGGACATCTGTGAAACTAATGGGACATATGTGAAAATATTGGGGCATCTGTGAAACTACTGGGACATATGTGAAACTACTGGGACATCTGTAAAACTACTGGGACATCTTTGAAACTATTGGGACATCTGTGAAACTATTGGGACATCTGTTAAACTTCTGGGACATCTGTGAAACTATTGGGACATCTGTGAAACTATTTGGGACATCTGTTAAAGTATTGGGACATCTGTGAAACTACTGGTACATCTGTTAAATTATTGGGACATCTGTGAAACTATGGGGACATCTGTGAAACTAATGGGACATATGTGAAACTATTGGGGCATCTGTGAAACGACTGGGTGATCTGTGAAACTACTGGGACATATGTGAACTTATTGGGACATCTGTGAAACTATTGGGACATCTGTGAAACTATTGGGACATCGGTGAAACTATGGGGACATCTGTGAAACTAATGGGACATATGTGAAACTATTGGGGCATCTGTGAAACTACTGGGATCATCTGTGAAACTAGCGGGACATCTGTAAAACTACTGGGACATCTTTGAAACTATTGGAATATCTGTGAAACTATGGGGACATCTATTAACCTACTGGAATATCTGTAAAACTTCTGGGACATCTGTGAAACTATTGGGACATCTGTGAAACTATTGGGACATATGTGAACCTATTGGGACATCTGTGAAACTTTTGGGACATCTGTGAAACTATGGGGACATCTGTTAACCTACTGGGACATCTGTGAAACTACTGGGACATCTGTTAAACTACTGGAACATCTGTTGAACTATTGGGACATCTGTGAATCTACTGGGACATCTGTAAAACTACTGGGACATATGTGAATCTATTGGGACATCTGTGAAACTATTGGGACATCTGTGAAACTATTGAGACATCTGTGAAACAACTGGGAAATCTGTGAAACTATTGGGACATCTGTGAAACTATTTGGGACATCTGTTAAACTATTGGGACATCTGTGAAACTATGGGGACATCTGTGAAACTAATGGGACATATGCGAAACTATTGGGGCATCTGTGAAACGACTGGGTGATCTGTGAAACTACTGGGACATATGTGAACTTATTGGGACATCTGTGAGACTATTGGGACATCTGTGAAACTATTGGGACATCTGTGAAACTATGGGGACATCTGTGAAACTAATGGGACATATTTGAAACTATTGGGACATCTGTGAAACTACTGGTACATCTGTTAAATTATTGGGACATCTGTAAAACTATGGGGACATCTGTGAAACTAATGGGACATATGTGAAACTATTGGGACATCTGTGAAACTATTGGGACATCTGTGAAACTATGGGGACATCTGTGAAACTAATGGGACATATTTGAAACTATTGGGACATCTGTGAAACTATTGGGACATCTGTGAAACTATTGGGACATCTGTGAAACTATGGGGACATCTGTGCAACTAATGGGACATATGTGAAACTATTGGGGCATCTGTGAAACTACTGGGATCATCTGTGAAACTACTGGGACATATGTAAAACTACTGGGACATCTTTGAAACTATTGGGACATCTGTGAAACTATGGGGACATCTGTTAACCTACTGGAATATCTGTAAAACTCCTGGGACATCTGTGAAACTATTGGGACATCTGTGAAACTATTAGGACATCTGTGAAACTACTGGTACATCTGTGAAATTATTGGGACATCTGTGATACTATGGGGACATCTGTGAAACTAATGGGACATATGTGAAACTATTGGGGCATCTGTGAAACGACTGGGTGATCTGTGAAACTACTGGGACATATGTGAACTTATTGGGACATCTGTGAAACTATTGGGACATCTGTGAAACTATTGGGACATCTGTGAAGCTATGGGGACATCTGTGAAACTAATGGGACATATGTGAAACTATTGGGACATCTGTGAAACTACTGGTACATGTTAAATTATTGGGACATCTGTAAAACTATGGGGACATCTGTGAAACTAATGGGACATATGTGAAACTATTGGGGCATCTGTGAAACGACTGGGTGATCTGTGACACTAGTGGGACATATGTGAACTTATTGGGACATCTGTGAAACTATTGGGACATCTGTGAAACTATTGGGACATCTGTGAAACTATGGGGACATCTGTGCAACTAATGGGACATATGTGAAACTATTGGGGCATCTGTGAAACTACTGGGATCATCTGTGAAACTACTGGGACATATGTAAAACTACTGGGACATCTTTGAAACTATTGGGACATCTGTGAAACTATGGGGACATCTGTTAACCTACTGGAATATCTGTAAAACTCCTGGGACATCTGTGAAACTATTGGGACATCTGTGAAACTATTGGGACATCTGTGAAACTACTGGTACATCTGTGAAATTATTGGGACATCTGTGATACTATGGGGACATCTGTGAAACTAATGGGACATATGTGAAACTATTGGGGCATCTGTGAAACGACTGGGTGATCTGTGAAACTACTGGGACATATGTGAACTTATTGGGACATCTGTGAAACTATTGGGACATCTGTGAAACTATTGGGACATCTGTGAAGCTATGGGGACATCTGTGAAACTAATGGGACATATGTGAAACTATTGGGACATCTGTGAAACTACTGGTACATGTTAAATTATTGGGACATCTGTAAAACTATAGGGACATCTGTGAAACTAATGGGACATATGTGAAACTATTGGGGCATCTGTGAAACGACTGGGTGATCTGTGACACTAGTGGGACACATGTGAACTTATTGGGACATCTGTGAAACTATTGGGACATCTGTGAAACTATTGGGACATCTGTGAAACTATGGGGACATCTGTGCAACTAATGGGACATATGTGAAACTATTGGGGCATCTGTGAAACTACTGGGATCATCTGTGAAACTACTGGGACATCTGTAAAACTACTGGGACATCTTTGAAACTATTGGGACATCTGTGAAACTATGGGGACATCTGTTAACCTACTGGAATATCTGTAAAACTTCTGGGACATCTGTGAAACTATTGGGACATCTGTGAAACTATTGGGACATCTGTGAAACTACTGGTACATCTGTGAAATTATTGGGACATCTGTGAAACTATGGGGACATCTGTGAAACTAATGGGACATATGTGAACCTATTGGGACATCTGTGAAACTTTTGGGACATCTGTGAAACTATGGGGACATCTGTTAACCTACTGGGACATCTGTGAAACTACTGGGACATATGTTAAACTACTGGGACATCTGTTGAACTATTGGGACATCTGTGAATCTACTGGGACATCTGTAAAACTACTGGGACATATGTGAATCTATTGGGACATCTGTGAAACTATTGGGACATCTGTGAAACTACTGGTACATCTGTGAAATTATTGGGACATCTGTGAAACTATGGGGACATCTGTGAAACTAATGGGACATATGTGAAAATATTGGGGCATCTGTGAAACTACTGGGACATATGTGAAACTACTGGGACATCTGTAAAACTACTGGGACATCTTTGAAACTATTGGGACATCTGTGAAACTATTGGGACATCTGTTAAACTTCTGGGACATCTGTGAAACTATTGGGACATCTGTGAAACTATTTGGGACATCTGTTAAAGTATTGGGACATCTGTGAAACTACTGGTACATCTGTTAAATTATTGGGACATCTGTGAAACTATGGGGACATCTGTGAAACTAATGGGACATATGTGAAACTATTGGGGCATCTGTGAAACGACTGGGTGATCTGTGAAACTACTGGGACATATGTGAACTTATTGGGACATCTGTGAAACTATTGGGACATCTGTGAAACTATTGGGACATCGGTGAAACTATGGGGACATCTGTGAAACTAATGGGACATATGTGAAACTATTGGGGCATCTGTGAAACTACTGGGATCATCTGTGAAACTAGCGGGACATCTGTAAAACTACTGGGACATCTTTGAAACTATTGGAATATCTGTGAAACTATGGGGACATCTATTAACCTACTGGAATATCTGTAAAACTTCTGGGACATCTGTGAAACTATTGGGACATCTGTGAAACTATTGGGAAATCTGTGAAACTATTGGGACATCTGTGAATCTATTGGGACATCTGTGAAACTATTTGGGACATCTGTTAAACTATTGGGACATCTGTGAAACTACTGGTACATCTGTGAAATTATTGGGACATCTGTGAAACTATGGGGACATCTGTGAAACTAATGGGACATATGTGAAACTATTGGGGCATCTGTGAAACTACTGGGACATATGTGAACCTATTGGGACATCTGTGAAACTTTTGGGACATTTGTGAAACTATGGGGACATCTGTTAACCTACTGGGACATCTGTGAAACTACTGGGACATCTGTTAAACTACTGGGACATCTGTTGAACTATTGGGACATCTGTGAATCTACTGGGATATCTGTAAAACTACTGGGACATATGTGAATCTATTGGGACATCTGTGAAACTATTGGGACGTCTGTGAAACTATTGAGACATCTGTGAAACAACTGGGAAATCTGTGAAACTATTGGGACATCTGTGAAACTATTTGGGACATCTGTTAAACTATTGGGACATCTGTGAAACTACTGATACATCTGTTAAATTATTGGGACATCTGTGAAACTATGGGGACATCTGTGAAACTAATGGGACATATGCGAAACTATTGGGGCATCTGTGAAACGACTGGGTGATCTGTGAAACTACTGGGACATATGTGAACGTATTGGGACATCTGTGAGACTATTGGGACATCTGTGAAACTATTGGTACATCTGTGAAACTATGGGGACATCTGTGAAACTAATGGGACATATTTGAAACTATTGGGACATCTGTGAAACTACTGGTACATCTGTTAAATTATTGGGACATCTGTGAAACTATGGGGACATCTGTGAAACTAATGGGACATATGTGAAACTATTGGGGCATCTGTGAAACGACTGGGTGATCTGTGAAACTACTGGGACATATGTGAACTTATTGGGACATCTGTGAAACTATTGGGACATCTGTGAAACTATTGGGACATCGGTGAAACTATGGGGACATCTGTGAAACTAATGGGACATATGTGAAACTATTGGGGCATCTGTGAAACTACTGGGATCATCTGTGAAACTAGCGGGACATCTGTAAAACTACTGGGACATCTTTGAAACTATTGGAATATCTGTGAAACTATGGGGACATCTATTAACCTACTGGAATATCTGTAAAACTTCTGGGACATCTGTGAAACTATTGGGACATCTGTGAAACTATTGGGAAATCTGTGAAACTATTGGGACATCTGTGAATCTATTGGGACATCTGTGAAACTATTTGGGACATCTGTTAAACTATTGGGACATCTGTGAAACTACTGGTACATCTGTGAAATTATTGGGA
This sequence comes from Petromyzon marinus, assembly GCF_048934315.1. Classification (NCBI taxonomy): domain Eukaryota; kingdom Metazoa; phylum Chordata; class Hyperoartia; order Petromyzontiformes; family Petromyzontidae; genus Petromyzon; species Petromyzon marinus. The sequence continues at coordinate 17,024,533 of NC_133730.1, read as the reverse complement.
CATCTGTGAAACTATGGGGACATCTGTGAAACTAATGGGACATATGTGAAACTATTGGGGCATCTGTGAAACTACTGGGACATATGTGAACCTATTGGGACATCTGTGAAACTTTTGGGACATCTGTGAAACTATGGGGACATCTGTTAACCTACTGGGACATCTGTGAAACTACTGGGACATCTGTTAAACTACTGGGACATCTGTTGAACTATTGGGACATCTGTGAATCTACTGGGACATCTGTAAAACTACTGGGACATATGTGAATCTATTGGGACATCTGTGAAACTATTGGGACGTCTGTGAAACTATTGAGACATCTGTGAAACAACTGGGAAATCTGTGAAACTATTGGGACATCTGTGAAACTATTTGGGACATCTGTTAAACTATTGGGACATCTGTGAAACTACTGATACATCTGTTAAATTATTGGGACATCTGTGAAACTATGGGGACATCTGTGAAACTAATGGGACATATGCGAAACTATTGGGGCATCTGTGAAACGACTGGGTGATCTGTGAAACTACTGGGACATATGTGAACTTATTGGGACATCTGTGAGACTATTGGGACATCTGTGAAACTATTGGTACATCTGTGAAGCTATGGGGACATCTGTGAAACTAATGGGACATATTTGAAACTATTGGGACATCTGTGAAACTACTGGTACATCTGTTAAATTATTGGGACATCTGTGAAACTATGGGGACATCTGTGAAACTAATGGGACATATGTGAAACTATTGGGGCATCTGTGAAACGACTGGGTGATCTGTGAAACTACTGGGACATATGTGAACTTATTGGGACATCTGTGAAACTATTGGGACATCTGTGAAACTATTGGGACATCGGTGAAACTATGGGGACATCTGTGAAACTAATGGGACATATGTGAAACTATTGGGGCATCTGTGAAACTACTGGGATCATCTGTGAAACTAGCGGGACATCTGTAAAACTACTGGGACATCTTTGAAACTATTGGAATATCTGTGAAACTATGGGGACATCTATTAACCTACTGGAATATCTGTAAAACTTCTGGGACATCTGTGAAACTATTGGGACATTTGTAAAACTACTGGGACATCTTTGAAACTATTGGGACATGTGTGAAACTATGGGGACATCTGTTAACCTACTGGAATATCTGTGAAACTATTGGGACATCTGTGAAACTATTTGGGACATCTGTTAAACTATTGGGACATCTGTGAAACTACTGATACATCTGTTAAATTATTGGGACATCTGTGAAACTATGGGGACATCTGTGAAACTAATGGGACATATGCGAAACTATTGGGGCATCTGTGAAACGACTGGGTGATCTGTGACACTAGTGGGACATATGTGAACTTATTGGGACATCTGTGAAACTATTGGGACATCTGTGAAACTATTGGGACATCTGTGAAACTATGGGGACATCTGTGCAACAAATGGGACATATGTGAATCTATTGGGGCATCTGTGAAACTACTGGGATCATCTGTGAAACTACTGGGACATCTGTAAAACTACTGGGACATCTTTGAAACTATTGGGACATCTGTGAAACTATGGGGACATCTGTTAACCTACTGGAATATCTGTAAAACTCCTGGGACATCTGTGAAACTATTGGGACATCTGTGAAACTATTGGGACATCTGTGAAATTATTGGGACATCTGTGATACTATGGGGACATCTGTGAAACTAATGGGACATATGTGAAACTATTGGGGCATCTGTGAAACGACTGGGTGATCTGTGAAACTACTGGGACATATGTGAACTTATTGGGACATCTGTGAAACTATTGGGACATCTGTGAAACTATTGGGACATCTGTGAAGCTATGGGGACATCTGTGAAACTAATGGGACATATGTGAAACTATTGGGACATCTGTGAAACTACTGGTACATGTTAAATTATTGGGACATCTGTAAAACTATGGGGACATCTGTGAAACTAATGGGACATATGTGAAACTATTGGGGCATCTGTGAAACGACTGGGTGATCTGTGACACTAGTGGGACATATGTGAACTTATTGGGACATCTGTGAAACTATTGGGACATCTGTGAAACTATTGGGACATCTGTGAAACTATGGGGACATCTGTGCAACTAATGGGACATATGTGAAACTATTGGGGCATCTGTGAAACTACTGGGATCATCTGTGAAACTACTGGGACATCTGTAAAACTACTGGGACATCTTTGAAACTATTGGGACATCTGTGAAACTATGGGGACATCTGTTAACCTACTGGAATATCTGTAAAACTTCTGGGACATCTGTGAAACTATTGGGACATCTGTGAAACTATTGGGACATCTGTGAAACTACTGGTACATCTGTGAAATTATTGGGACATCTGTGAAACTATGGGGACATCTGTGAAACTACTGGGACATATGTGAACCTATTGGGACATCTGTGAAACTATTGGGACATCTGTGAAACTATGGGGACATCTGTGAAACTACTGGGACATCTGTTAAACTACTGGGACATCTGTTGAACTATTGGGACATCTGTGAATCTACTGGGACATCTGTAAAACTACTGGGACATATGTGAATCTATTGGGACATCTGTGAAACTATTGAGACATCTGTGAAACTATTGGGACATCTGTTAAACTACTGGTACATCTGTTAAATTATTGGGACATCTGTAAAACTATGGGGACATCTGTGAAACTAATGGGACATATGTGAAACTATTGGGGCATCTGTGAAACGACTGGGTGATCTGTGACACTAGTGGGACATATGTGAACTTATTGGGACATCTGTGAAACTATTGGGACATCTGTGAAACTATTGGGACATCTGTGAAACTATGGGGACATCTGTGCAACTAATGGGACATATGTGAAACTATTGGGGCATCTGTGAAACTACTGGGATCATCTGTGAAACTACTGGGACATCTGTAAAACTACTGGGAGATCTTTGAAACTATTGGGACATCTGTGAAACTATGGGGACATCTGTTAACCTACTGGAATATCTGTAAAACTTCTGGGACATCTGTGAAACTATTGGGACATCTGTGAAACTATTGGGACATCTGTGAAACTACTGGTACATCTGTGAAATTATTGGGACATCTGTGAAACTATGGGGACATCTGTGAAACTAATGGGACATATGTGAAACTATTGGGGCATCTGTGAAACTACTGGGACATATTTGAACCTATTGGGACATCTGTGAAACTATTGGGACATCTGTGAAACTATGGGGACATCTGTGAAACTACTGGGACATCTGTTAAACTACTGGGACATCTATTGAACTATTGGGACATATGTGAAACTATTGGGACATCTGTGAAACTACTGGTACATCTGTTAAATTATTGGGACATCTGTAAAACTATGGGGACATCTGTGAAACTAATGGGACATATGTGAAACTATTGGGGCATCTGTGAAACGACTGGGTGATCTGTGACACTAGTGGGACATATGTGAACTTATTGGGACATCTGTGAAACTATTGGGACATCTGTGAAACTATTGGGACATCTGTAAAACTATGGGGACATCTGTGAAACTAATGGGACATATGTGAAACTATTGGGGCATCTGTGAAACGACTGGGTGATCTGTGACACTAGTGGGACATATGTGAACTTATTGGGACATCTGTGAAACTATTGGGACATCTGTGAAACTATTGGGACATCTGTGAAACTATGGGGACATCTGTGAAACTAATGGGACATATGCGAAACTATTGGGGCATCTGTGAAACGACTGGGTGATCTGTGAAACTACTGGGACATATGTGAACTTATTGGGACATCTGTGAGACTATTGGGACATCTGTGAAACTATTGGGACATCTGTGAAACTATGGGGACATCTGTGAAACTAATGGGACATATTTGAAACTATTGGGACATCTGTGAAACTACTGGTACATCTGTTAAATTATTGGGACATCTGTAAAACTATGGGGACATCTGTGAAACTAATGGGACATATGTGAAACTATTGGGGCATCTGTGAAACGACTGGGTGATCTGTGACACTAGTGGGACATATGTGAACTTATTGGGACATCTGTGAAACTATTGGGACATCTGTGAAACTATTGGGACATCTGTGAAACTATGGGGACATCTGTGCAACTAATGGGACATATGTGAATCTATTGGGGCATCTGTGAAACTACTGGGATCATCTGTGAAACTACTGGGACATCTGTAAAACTACTGGGACATCTGTGAAACTATGGGGACATCGGTTAACCTACTGGGACATCTGTGAAACTACTGGGACATCTGTTAAACTACTGGGACATCTGTTGAACTATTGGGACATCTGTGAATCTACTGGGACATCTGTAAAACTACTGGGACATATGTGAATCTATTGGGACATCTGTGAAACTATTGGGACATCTGTGAAATTATTGGGACATCTGTGATACTATGGGGACATCTGTGAAACTAATGGGACATATGTGAAACTATTGGGGCATCTGTGAAACGACTGGGTGATCTGTGAAACTACTGGGACATATGTGAACTTATTGGGACATCTGTGAAACTATTGGGACATCTGTGAAACTATTGGGACATCTGTGAAGCTATGGGGACATCTGTGAAACTAATGGGACATATGTGAAACTATTGGGACATCTGTGAAACTACTGGTACATGTTAAATTATTGGGACATCTGTAAAACTATGGGGACATCTGTGAAACTAATGGGACATATGTGAAACTATTGGGGCATCTGTGAAACGACTGGGTGATCTGTGACACTAGTGGGACATATGTGAACTTATTGGGACATCTGTGAAACTATTGGGACATCTGTGAAACTATTGGGACATCTGTGAAACTATGGGGACATCTGTGCAACTAATGGGACATATGTGAAACTATTGGGGCATCTGTGAAACTACTGGGATCATCTGTGAAACTACTGGGACATCTGTAAAACTACTGGGACATCTTTGAAACTATTGGGACATCTGTGAAACTATGGGGACATCTGTTAACCTACTGGAATATCTGTAAAACTTCTGGGACATCTGTGAAACTATTGGGACATCTGTGAAACTATTGGGACATCTGTGAAACTACTGGTACATCTGTGAAATTATTGGGACATCTGTGAAACTATGGGGACATCTGTGAAACTACTGGGACATATGTGAACCTATTGGGACATCTGTGAAACTATTGGGACATCTGTGAAACTATGGGGACATCTATGAAACTACTGGGACATCTGTTAAACTACTGGGACATCTGTTGAACTATTGGGACATCTGTGAATCTACTGGGACATCTGTAAAACTACTGGGACATATGTGAATCTATTGGGACATCTGTGAAACTATTGAGACATCTGTGAAACTATTGGGACATCTGTTAAACTACAGGTACATCTGTTAAATTATTGGGACATCTGTAAAACTATGGGGATATCTGTGAAACTAATGGGACATATGTGAAACTATTGGGGCATCTGTGAAACGACTGGGTGATCTGTGACACTAGTGGGACATATGTGAACTTATTGGGACATCTGTGAAACTATTGGGACATCTGTGAAACTATTGGGACATCTGTGAAACTATGGGGACATCTGTGCAACTAATGGGACATATGTGAAACTATTGGGGCATCTGTGAAACTACTGGGATCATCTGTGAAACTACTGGGACATCTGTAAAACTACTGGGACATCTTTGAAACTATTGGGACATCTGTGAAACTATGGGGACATCTGTTAACCTACTGGAATATCTGTAAAACTTCTGGGACATCTGTGAAACTATTGGGACATCTGTGAAACTATTGGGACATCTGTGAAACTACTGGTACATCTGTGAAATTATTGGGACATCTGTGAAACTATGGGGACATCTGTGAAACTAATGGGACATATGTGAAACTATTGGGGCATCTGTGAAACTACTGGGACATATGTGAACCTATTGGGACATCTGTGAAACTATTGGGACATCTGTGAAACTATGGGGACATCTGTGAAACTACTGGGACATCTGTTAAACTACTGGGACATCTATTGAACTATTGGGACATATGTGAAACTATTGGGACATCTGTGAAACTACTGGTAAATCTGTTAAATTATTGGGACATCTGTAAAACTATGGGGACATCTGTGAAACTAATGGGACATATGTGAAACTATTGGGGCATCTGTGAAACGACTGGGTGATCTGTGACACTAGTGGGACATATGTGAACTTATTGGGACATCTGTGAAACTATTGGGACATCTGTGAAACTATTGGGACATCTGTAAAACTATGGGGACATCTGTGAAACTAATGGGACATATGTGAAACTATTGGGGCATCTGTGAAACGACTGGGTGATCTGTGACACTAGTGGGACATATGTGAACTTATTGGGACATCTGTGAAACTATTGGGACATCTGTGAAACTATTGGGACATCTGTGAAACTATGGGGACATCTGTGCAACTAATGGGACATATGTGAAACTATTGGGGCATCTGTGAAACTACTGGGATCATCTGTGAAACTACTGGGACATTTGTAAAACTACTGGGACATCTTTGAAACTATTGGGACATCTGTGAAACTATGGGGACATCTGTTAACCTACTGGAATATCTGTAAAACTCCTGGGACATCTGTGAAACTATTGGGACATCTGTGAAACTATTGGGACATCTGTGAAACTACTGGTACATCTGTGAAATTATTGGGACATCTGTGATACTATGGGGACATCTGTGAAACTAATGGGACATATGTGAAACTATTGGGGCATCTGTGAAACGACTGGGTGATCTGTGAAACTACTGGGACATATGTGAACTTATTGGGACATCTGTGAAACTATTGGGACATCTGTGAAACTATTGGGACATCTGTGAAGCTATGGGGACATCTGTGAAACTAATGGGACATATGTGAAACTATTGGGGCATCTGTGAAACTACTGGGACATATGTGAACCTATTGGGACATCTGTGAAACTTTTGGGACATCTGTGAAACTATGGGGACATCTGTTAACCTACTGGGACATCTGTGAAACTACTGGGACATCTGTTAAACTACTGGCACATCTGTTGAACTATTGGGACATCTGTGAATCTACTGGGACATCTGTAAAACTACTGGGACATATGTGAATCTATTGGGACATCTGTGAAACTATTGGGACGTCTGTGAAACTATTGAGACATCTGTGAAACAACTGGGAAATCTGTGAAACTATTGGGACATCTGTGAAACTATTTGGGACATCTGTTAAACTATTGGGACATCTGTGAAACTACTGATACATCTGTTAAATTATTGGGACATCTGTGAAACTATGGGGACATCTGTGAAACTAATGGGACATATGCGAAACTATTGGGGCATCTGTGAAACGACTGGGTGATCTGTGAAACTACTGGGACATATGTGAACTTATTGGGACATCTGTGAGACTATTGGGACATCTGTGAAACTATTGGGACATCTGTGAAACTATGGGGACATCTGTGAAACTAATGGGACATATTTGAAACTATTGGGACATCTGTGAAACTACTGGTACATCTGTTAAATTATTGGGACATCTGTAAAACTATGGGGACATCTGTGAAACTAATGGGACATATGTGAAACTATTGGGGCATCTGTGAAACGACTGGGTGATCTGTGACACTAGTGGGACATATGTGAACTTATTGGGACATCTGTGAAACTATTGGGACATCTGTGAAACTATTGGGACATCTGTGAAACTATGGGGACATCTGTGCAACTAATGGGACATATGTGAAACTATTGGGGCATCTGTGAAACTACTGGGATCATCTGTGAAACTACTGGGACATCTGTAAAACTACTGGGACATCTTTGAAACTATTGGGACATCTGTGAAACTATGGGGACATCTGTTAACCTACTGGAATATCTATAAAACTCCTGGGACATCTGTGAAACTATTGGGACATCTGTGAAACTATTGGGACATCTGTGAAATTATTGGGACATCTGTGATACTATGGGGACATCTGTGAAACTAATGGGACATATGTGAAACTATTGGGGCATCTGTGAAACGACTGGGTGATCTGTGAAACTACTGGGACATATGTGAACTTATTGGGACATCTGTGAAACTATTGGGACATCTGTGAAACTATTGGGACATCTGTGAAGCTATGGGGACATCTGTGAAACTAATGGGACATATGTGAAACTATTGGGACATCTGTGAAACTACTGGTACATGTTAAATTATTGGGACATCTGTAAAACTATGGGGACATCTGTGAAACTAATGGGACATATGTGAAACTATTGGGGCATCTGTGAAACGACTGGGTGATCTGTGACACTAGTGGGACATATGTGAACTTATTGGGACATCTGTGAAACTATTGGGACATCTGTGAAACTATTGGGACATCTGTGAAACTATGGGGACATCTGTGCAACTAATGGGACATATGTGAAACTATTGGGGCATCTGTGAAACTACTGGGATCATCTGTGAAACTACTGGGACATCTGTAAAACTACTGGGACATCTTTGAAACTATTGGGACATCTGTGAAACTATGGGGACATCTGTTAACCTACTGGAATATCTGTAAAACTTCTGGGACATCTGTGAAACTATTGGGACATCTGTGAAACTATTGGGACATCTGTGAAACTACTGGTACATCTGTGAAATTATTGGGACATCTGTGAAACTATGGGGACATCTGTGAAACTACTGGGACATATGTGAACCTATTGGGACATCTGTGAAACTATTGGGACATCTGTGAAACTATGGGGACATCTGTGAAACTACTGGGACATCTGTTAAACTACTGGGACATCTGTTGAACTATTGGGACATCTGTGAAACTACTGGTACATCTGTGAAATTATTGGGACATCTGTGAAACTATGGGGACATCTGTGAAACTAATGGGACATATGTGAAACTATTGGGGCATCTGTGAAACTACTGGGACATATGTGAACCTATTGGGACATCTGTGAAACTTTTGGGACATCTGTGAAACTATGGGGACATCTGTTAACCTACTGGGACATCTGTGAAACTACTGGGACATCTGTTAAACTACTGGGACATCTGTTGAACTATTGGGACATCTGTGAATCTACTGGGACATCTGTAAAACTACTGGGACATATGTGAATCTATTGGGACATCTGTGAAACTATTGGGACGTCTGTGAAACTATTGAGACATCTGTGAAACAACTGGGAAATCTGTGAAACTATTGGGACATCTGTGAAACTATTTGGGACATCTGTTAAACTATTGGGACATCTGTGAAACTACTGATACATCTGTTAAATTATTGGGACATCTGTGAAACTATGGGGACATCTGTGAAACTAATGGGACATATGCGAAACTATTGGGGCATCTGTGAAACGACTGGGTGATCTGTGAAACTACTGGGACATATGTGAACTTATTGGGACATCTGTGAGACTATTGGGACATCTGTGAAACTATTGGTACATCTGTGAAGCTATGGGGACATCTGTGAAACTAATGGGACATATTTGAAACTATTGGGACATCTGTGAAACTACTGGTACATCTGTTAAATTATTGGGACATCTGTGAAACTATGGGGACATCTGTGAAACTAATGGGACATATGTGAAACTATTGGGGCATCTGTGAAACGACTGGGTGATCTGTGAAACTACTGGGACATATGTGAACTTATTGGGACATCTGTGAAACTATTGGGACATCTGTGAAACTATTGGGACATCGGTGAAACTATGGGGACATCTGTGAAACTAATGGGACATATGTGAAACTATTGGGGCATCTGTGAAACTACTGGGATCATCTGTGAAACTAGCGGGACATCTGTAAAACTACTGGGACATCTTTGAAACTATTGGAATATCTGTGAAACTATGGGGACATCTATTAACCTACTGGAATATCTGTAAAACTTCTGGGACATCTGTGAAACTATTGGGACATCTGTGAAACTATTGGGAAATCTGTGAAACTATTGGGACATCTGTGAATCTATTGGGACATCTGTGAAACTATTTGGGACATCTGTTAAACTATTGGGACATCTGTGAAACTACTGGTACATCTGTGAAATTATTGGGACATCTGTGAAACTATGGGGACATCTGTGAAACTAATGGGACATATGTGAAACTATTGGGGCATCTGTGAAACTACTGGGACATATGTGAACCTATTGGGACATCTGTGAAACTTTTGGGACATCTGTGAAACTATGGGGACATCTGTTAACCTACTGGGACATCTGTGAAACTACTGGGACATCTGTTAAACTACTGGGACATCTGTTGAACTATTGGGACATCTGTGAATCTACTGGGACATCTGTAAAACTACTGGGACATATGTGAATCTATTGGGACATCTGTGAAACTATTGGGACGTCTGTGAAACTATTGAGACATCTGTGAAACAACTGGGAAATCTGTGAAACTATTGGGACATCTGTGAAACTATTTGGGACATCTGTTAAACTATTGGGACATCTGTGAAACTACTGATACATCTGTTAAATTATTGGGACATCTGTGAAACTATGGGGACATCTGTGAAACTAATGGGACATATGCGAAACTATTGGGGCATCTGTGAAACAACTGGGTGATCTGTGAAACTACTGGGACATATGTGAACTTATTGGGACATCTGTGAGACTATTGGGACATCTGTGAAACTATTGGTACATCTGTGAAACTATGGGGACATCTGTGAAACTAATGGGACATATTTGAAACTATTGGGACATCTGTGAAACTACTGGTACATCTGTTAAATTATTGGGACATCTGTAAAACTATGGGGACATCTGTGAAACTAATGGGACATATGTGAAACTATTGGGGCATCTGTGAAACGACTGGGTGATCTGTGACACTAATGGGACATATGTGAACTTATTGGGACATCTGTGAAACTATTGGGACATCTGTGAAACTATTGGGACATCTGTGAAACTATGGGGACATCTGTGCAACTAATGGGACATATGTGAAACTATTGGGGCATCTGTGAAACTACTGGGATCATCTGTGAAACTACTGGGACATTTGTAAAACTACTGGGACATCTTTGAAACTATTGGGACATGTGTGAAACTATGGGGACATCTGTTAACCTACTGGAATATCTGTGAAACTATTGGGACATCTGTGAAACTATTTGGGACATCTGTTAAACTATTGGGACATCTGTGAAACTACTGATACATCTGTTAAATTATTGGGACATCTGTGAAACTATGGGGACATCTGTGAAACTAATGGGACATATGCGAAACTATTGGGGCATCTGTGAAACGACTGGGTGATCTGTGACACTAGTGGGACATATGTGAACTTATTGGGACATCTGTGAAACTATTGGGACATCTGTGAAACTATTGGGACATCTGTGAAACTATGGGGACATCTGTGCAACAAATGGGACATATGTGAATCTATTGGGGCATCTGTGAAACTACTGGGATCATCTGTGAAACTACTGGGACATCTGTAAAACTACTGGGACATCTTTGAAACTATTGGGACATCTGTGAAACTATGGGGACATCTGTTAACCTACTGGAATATCTGTAAAACTCCTGGGACATCTGTGAAACTATTGGGACATCTGTGAAACTATTGGGACATCTGTGAAATTATTGGGACATCTGTGATACTATGGGGACATCTGTGAAACTAATGGGACATATGTGAAACTATTGGGGCATCTGTGAAACGACTGGGTGATCTGTGAAACTACTGGGACATATGTGAACTTATTGGGACATCTGTGAAACTATTGGGACATCTGTGAAACTATTGGGACATCTGTGAAGCTATGGGGACATCTGTGAAACTAATGGGACATATGTGAAACTATTGGGACATCTGTGAAACTACTGGTACATGTTAAATTATTGGGACATCTGTAAAACTATGGGGACATCTGTGAAACTAATGGGACATATGTGAAACTATTGGGGCATCTGTGAAACGACTGGGTGATCTGTGACACTAGTGGGACATATGTGAACTTATTGGGACATCTGTGAAACTATTGGGACATCTGTGAAACTATTGGGACATCTGTGAAACTATGGGGACATCTGTGCAACTAATGGGACATATGTGAAACTATTGGGGCATCTGTGAAACTACTGGGATCATCTGTGAAACTACTGGGACATCTGTAAAACTACTGGGACATCTTTGAAACTATTGGGACATCTGTGAAACTATGGGGACATCTGTTAACCTACTGGAATATCTGTAAAACTTCTGGGACATCTGTGAAACTATTGGGACATCTGTGAAACTATTGGGACATCTGTGAAACTACTGGTACATCTGTGAAATTATTGGGACATCTGTGAAACTATGGGGACATCTGTGAAACTACTGGGACATATGTGAACCTATTGGGACATCTGTGAAACTATTGGGACATCTGTGAAACTATGGGGACATCTGTGAAACTACTGGGACATCTGTTAAACTACTGGGACATCTGTTGAACTATTGGGACATCTGTGAATCTACTGGGACATCTGTAAAACTACTGGGACATATGTGAATCTATTGGGACATCTGTGAAACTATTGAGACATCTGTGAAACTATTGGGACATCTGTTAAACTACTGGTACATCTGTTAAATTATTGGGACATCTGTAAAACTATGGGGACATCTGTGAAACTAATGGGACATATGTGAAACTATTGGGGCATCTGTGAAACGACTGGGTGATCTGTGACACTAGTGGGACATATGTGAACTTATTGGGACATCTGTGAAACTATTGGGACATCTGTGAAACTATTGGGACATCTGTGAAACTATGGGGACATCTGTGCAACTAATGGGACATATGTGAAACTATTGGGGCATCTGTGAAACTACTGGGATCATCTGTGAAACTACTGGGACATCTGTAAAACTACTGGGACATCTTTGAAACTATTGGGACATCTGTGAAACTATGGGGACATCTGTTAACCTACTGGAATATCTGTAAAACTTCTGGGACATCTGTGAAACTATTGGGACATCTGTGAAACTATTGGGACATCTGTGAAACTACTGGTACATCTGTGAAATTATTGGGACATCTGTGAAACTATGGGGACATCTGTGAAACTAATGGGACATATGTGAAACTATTGGGGCATCTGTGAAACTACTGGGACATATTTGAACCTATTGGGACATCTGTGAAACTATTGGGACATCTGTGAAACTATGGGGACATCTGTGAAACTACTGGGACATCTGTTAAACTACTGGGACATCTATTGAACTATTGGGACATATGTGAAACTATTGGGACATCTGTGAAACTACTGGTACATCTGTTAAATTATTGGGACATCTGTAAAACTATGGGGACATCTGTGAAACTAATGGGACATATGTGAAACTATTGGGGCATCTGTGAAACGACTGGGTGATCTGTGACACTAGTGGGACATATGTGAACTTATTGGGACATCTGTGAAACTATTGGGACATCTGTGAAACTATTGGGACATCTGTAAAACTATGGGGACATCTGTGAAACTAATGGGACATATGTGAAACTATTGGGGCATCTGTGAAACGACTGGGTGATCTGTGACACTAGTGGGACATATGTGAACTTATTGGGACATCTGTGAAACTATTGGGACATCTGTGAAACTATTGGGACATCTGTGAAACTATGGGGACATCTGTGAAACTAATGGGACATATGCGAAACTATTGGGGCATCTGTGAAACGACTGGGTGATCTGTGAAACTACTGGGACATATGTGAACTTATTGGGACATCTGTGAGACTATTGGGACATCTGTGAAACTATTGGGACATCTGTGAAACTATGGGGACATCTGTGAAACTAATGGGACATATTTGAAACTATTGGGACATCTGTGAAACTACTGGTACATCTGTTAAATTATTGGGACATCTGTAAAACTATGGGGACATCTGTGAAACTAATGGGACATATGTGAAACTATTGGGGCATCTGTGAAACGACTGGGTGATCTGTGACACTAGTGGGACATATGTGAACTTATTGGGACATCTGTGAAACTATTGGGACATCTGTGAAACTATTGGGACATCTGTGAAACTATGGGGACATCTGTGCAACTAATGGGACATATGTGAATCTATTGGGGCATCTGTGAAACTACTGGGATCATCTGTGAAACTACTGGGACATCTGTAAAACTACTGGGACATCTTTGAAACTATTGGGACATCTGTGAAACTATGGGGACATCTGTTAACCTACTGGAATATCTGTAAAACTCCTGGGACATCTGTGAAACTATTGGGACATCTGTGAAACTATTGGGACATCTGTGAAATTATTGGGACATCTGTGATACTATGGGGACATCTGTGAAACTAATGGGACATATGTGAAACTATTGGGGCATCTGTGAAACGACTGGGTGATCTGTGAAACTACTGGGACATATGTGAACTTATTGGGACATCTGTGAAACTATTGGGACATCTGTGAAACTATTGGGACATCTGTGAAGCTATGGGGACATCTGTGAAACTAATGGGACATATGTGAAACTATTGGGACATCTGTGAAACTACTGGTACATGTTAAATTATTGGGACATCTGTAAAACTATGGGGACATCTGTGAAACTAATGGGACATATGTGAAACTATTGGGGCATCTGTGAAACGACTGGGTGATCTGTGACACTAGTGGGACATATGTGAACTTATTGGGACATCTGTGAAACTATTGGGACATCTGTGAAACTATTGGGACATCTGTGAAACTATGGGGACATCTGTGCAACTAATGGGACATATGTGAAACTATTGGGGCATCTGTGAAACTACTGGGATCATCTGTGAAACTACTGGGACATCTGTAAAACTACTGGGACATCTTTGAAACTATTGGGACATCTGTGAAACTATGGGGACATCTGTTAACCTACTGGAATATCTGTAAAACTTCTGGGACATCTGTGAAACTATTGGGACATCTGTGAAACTATTGGGACATCTGTGAAACTACTGGTACATCTGTGAAATTATTGGGACATCTGTGAAACTATGGGGACATCTGTGAAACTACTGGGACATATGTGAACCTATTGGGACATCTGTGAAACTATTGGGACATCTGTGAAACTATGGGGACATCTATGAAACTACTGGGACATCTGTTAAACTACTGGGACATCTGTTGAACTATTGGGACATCTGTGAATCTACTGGGACATCTGTAAAACTACTGGGACATATGTGAATCTATTGGGACATCTGTGAAACTATTGAGACATCTGTGAAACTATTGGGACATCTGTTAAACTACTGGTACATCTGTTAAATTATTGGGACATCTGTAAAACTATGGGGATATCTGTGAAACTAATGGGACATATGTGAAACTATTGGGGCATCTGTGAAACGACTGGGTGATCTGTGACACTAGTGGGACATATGTGAACTTATTGGGACATCTGTGAAACTATTGGGACATCTGTGAAACTATTGGGACATCTGTGAAACTATGGGGACATCTGTGCAACTAATGGGACATATGTGAAACTATTGGGGCATCTGTGAAACTACTGGGATCATCTGTGAAACTACTGGGACATCTGTAAAACTACTGGGACATCTTTGAAACTATTGGGACATCTGTGAAACTATGGGGACATCTGTTAACCTACTGGAATATCTGTAAAACTTCTGGGACATCTGTGAAACTATTGGGACATCTGTGAAACTATTGGGACATCTGTGAAACTACTGGTACATCTGTGAAATTATTGGGACATCTGTGAAACTATGGGGACATCTGTGAAACTAATGGGACATATGTGAAACTATTGGGGCATCTGTGAAACTACTGGGACATATGTGAACCTATTGGGACATCTGTGAAACTATTGGGACATCTGTGAAACTATGGGGACATCTGTGAAACTACTGGGACATCTGTTAAACTACTGGGACATCTATTGAACTATTGGGACATATGTGAAACTATTGGGACATCTGTGAAACTACTGGTAAATCTGTTAAATTATTGGGACATCTGTAAAACTATGGGGACATCTGTGAAACTAATGGGACATATGTGAAACTATTGGGGCATCTGTGAAACGACTGGGTGATCTGTGACACTAGTGGGACATATGTGAACTTATTGGGACATCTGTGAAACTATTGGGACATCTGTGAAACTATTGGGACATCTGTAAAACTATGGGGACATCTGTGAAACTAATGGGACATATGTGAAACTATTGGGGCATCTGTGAAACGACTGGGTGATCTGTGACACTAGTGGGACATATGTGAACTTATTGGGACATCTGTGAAACTATTGGGACATCTGTGAAACTATTGGGACATCTGCGAAACTATGGGGACATCTGTGCAACTAATGGGACATATGTGAAACTATTGGGGCATCTGTGAAACTACTGGGATCATCTGTGAAACTACTGGGACATTTGTAAAACTACTGGGACATCTTTGAAACTATTGGGACATCTGTGAAACTATGGGGACATCTGTTAACCTACTGGAATATCTGTAAAACTCCTGGGACATCTGTGAAACTATTGGGACATCTGTGAAACTATTGGGACATCTGTGAAACTACTGGTACATCTGTGAAATTATTGGGACATCTGTGATACTATGGGGACATCTGTGAAACTAATGGGACATATGTGAAACTATTGGGGCATCTGTGAAACGACTGGGTGATCTGTGAAACTACTGGGACATATGTGAACTTATTGGGACATCTGTGAAACTATTGGGACATCTGTGAAACTATTGGGACATCTGTGAAGCTATGGGGACATCTGTGAAACTAATGGGACATATGTGAAACTATTGGGGCATCTGTGAAACTACTGGGACATATGTGAACCTATTGGGACATCTGTGAAACTTTTGGGACATCTGTGAAACTATGGGGACATCTGTTAACCTACTGGGACATCTGTGAAACTACTGGGACATCTGTTAAACTACTGGCACATCTGTTGAACTATTGGGACATCTGTGAATCTACTGGGACATCTGTAAAACTACTGGGACATATGTGAATCTATTGGGACATCTGTGAAACTATTGGGACGTCTGTGAAACTATTGAGACATCTGTGAAACAACTGGGAAATCTGTGAAACTATTGGGACATCTGTGAAACTATTTGGGACATCTGTTAAACTATTGGGACATCTGTGAAACTACTGATACATCTGTTAAATTATTGGGACATCTGTGAAACTATGGGGACATCTGTGAAACTAATGGGACATATGCGAAACTATTGGGGCATCTGTGAAACGACTGGGTGATCTGTGAAACTACTGGGACATATGTGAACTTATTGGGACATCTGTGAGACTATTGGGACATCTGTGAAACTATTGGGACATCTGTGAAACTATGGGGACATCTGTGAAACTAATGGGACATATTTGAAACTATTGGGACATCTGTGAAACTACTGGTACATCTGTTAAATTATTGGGACATCTGTAAAACTATGGGGACATCTGTGAAACTAATGGGACATATGTGAAACTATTGGGGCATCTGTGAAACGACTGGGTGATCTGTGACACTAGTGGGACATATGTGAACTTATTGGGACATCTGTGAAACTATTGGGACATCTGTGAAACTATTGGGACATCTGTGAAACTATGGGGACATCTGTGCAACTAATGGGACATATGTGAAACTATTGGGGCATCTGTGAAACTACTGGGATCATCTGTGAAACTACTGGGACATCTGTAAAACTACTGGGACATCTTTGAAACTATTGGGACATCTGTGAAACTATGGGGACATCTGTTAACCTACTGGAATATCTATAAAACTCCTGGGACATCTGTGAAACTATTGGGACATCTGTGAAACTATTGGGACATCTGTGAAATTATTGGGACATCTGTGATACTATGGGGACATCTGTGAAACTAATGGGACATATGTGAAACTATTGGGGCATCTGTGAAACGACTGGGTGATCTGTGAAACTACTGGGACATATGTGAACTTATTGGGACATCTGTGAAACTATTGGGACATCTGTGAAACTATTGGGACATCTGTGAAGCTATGGGGACATCTGTGAAACTAATGGGACATATGTGAAACTATTGGGACATCTGTGAAACTACTGGTACATGTTAAATTATTGGGACATCTGTAAAACTATGGGGACATCTGTGAAACTAATGGGACATATGTGAAACTATTGGGGCATCTGTGAAACGACTGGGTGATCTGTGACACTAGTGGGACATATGTGAACTTATTGGGACATCTGTGAAACTATTGGGACATCTGTGAAACTATTGGGACATCTGTGAAACTATGGGGACATCTGTGCAACTAATGGGACATATGTGAAACTATTGGGGCATCTGTGAAACTACTGGGATCATCTGTGAAACTACTGGGACATCTGTAAAACTACTGGGACATCTTTGAAACTATTGGGACATCTGTGAAACTATGGGGACATCTGTTAACCTACTGGAATATCTGTAAAACTTCTGGGACATCTGTGAAACTATTGGGACATCTGTGAAACTATTGGGACATCTGTGAAACTACTGGTACATCTGTGAAATTATTGGGACATCTGTGAAACTATGGGGACATCTGTGAAACTACTGGGACATATGTGAACCTATTGGGACATCTGTGAAACTATTGGGACATCTGTGAAACTATGGGGACATCTGTGAAACTACTGGGACATCTGTTAAACTACTGGGACATCTGTTGAACTATTGGGACATCTGTGAATCTACTGGGACATCTGTAAAACTACTGGGACATATGTGAATCTATTGGGACATCTGTGAAACTATTGAGACATCTGTGAAACTATTGGGACATCTGTTAAACTACTGGTACATCTGTTAAATTATTGGGACATCTGTAAAACTATGGGGACATCTGTGAAACTAATGGGACATATGTGAAACTATTGGGGCATCTGTGAAACGACTGGGTGATCTGTGACACTAGTGGGACATATGTGAACTTATTGGGACATCTGTGAAACTATTGGGACATCTGTGAAACTATTGGGACATCTGTGAAACTATGGGGACATCTGTGCAACTAATGGGACATATGTGAAACTATTGGGGCATCTGTGAAACTACTGGGATCATCTGTGAAACTACTGGGACATCTGTAAAACTACTGGGACATCTTTGAAACTATTGGGACATCTGTGAAACTATGGGGACATCTGTTAACCTACTGGAATATCTGTAAAACTTCTGGGACATCTGTGAAACTATTGGGACATCTGTGAAACTATTGGGACATCTGTGAAACTACTGGTACATCTGTGAAATTATTGGGACATCTGTGAAACTATGGGGACATCTGTGAAACTAATGGGACATATGTGAAACTATTGGGGCATCTGTGAAACTACTGGGACATATGTGAACCTATTGGGACATCTGTGAAACTATTGGGACATCTGTGAAACTATGGGGACATCTGTGAAACTATGGGGACATCTGTGAAACTAATGGGACATATGTGAAACTATTGGGGCATCTGTGAAACGACTGGGTGATCTGTGACACTAGTGGGACATATGTGAACTTATTGGGACATCTGTGAAACTATTGGGACATCTGTGAAACTATTGGGACATCTGTGAAACTATGGGGACATCTGTGCAACTAATGGGACATATGTGAAACTATTGGGGCATCTGTGAAACTACTGGGATCATCTGTGAAACTACTGGGACATCTGTAAAACTACTGGGACATCTTTGAAACTATTGGGACATCTGTGAAACTATGGGGACATCTGTTAACCTACTGGAATATCTTTAAAACTTCTGGGACATCTGTGAAACTATTGGGACATCTGTGAAACTATTGGGACATCTGTGAAACTACTGGTACATCTGTGAAATTATTGGGACATCTGTGAAACTATGGGGACATCTGTGAAACTAATGGGACATATGTGAAACTATTGGGGCATCTGTGAAACTACTGGGACATATGTGAACCTATTGGGACATCTGTGAAACTATTGGGACATCTGTGAAACTATGGGGACATCTGTGAAACTACTGGGACATCTGTTAAACTACTGCGACATCTGTTGAACTATTGGGACATCTGTGAATCTACTGGGACATCTGTAAAACTACTGGGACATATGTGAATCTATTGGGACATCTGTGAAACTATTGAGACATCTGTGAAACTATTGGGACATCTGTTAAACTACTGGTACATCTGTTAAATTATTGGGACATCTGTAAAACTATGGGGACATCTGTGAAACTAATGGGACATATGTGAAACTATTGGGGCATCTGTGAAACGACTGGGTGATCTGTGACACTAGTGGGACATATGTGAACTTATTGGGACATCTGTGAAACTATTGGGACATCTGTGAAACTATTTGGACATCTGTGAAACTATGGGGACATCTGTGCAACTAATGGGACATATGTGAAACTATTGGGGCATCTGTGAAACTACTGGGATCATCTGTGAAACTACTGGGACATCTGTAAAACTACTGGGACATCTTTGAAACTATTGGGACATCTGTGAAACTATGGGGACATCTGTTAACCTACTGGAATATCTGTAAAACTTCTGGGACATCTGTGAAACTATTGGGACATCTGTGAAACTATTGGGACATCTGTGAAACTACTGGTACATCTGTGAAATTATTGGGACATCTGTGAAACTATGGGGACATCTGTGAAACTAATGGGACATATGTGAAACTATTGGGGCATCTGTGAAACTACTGGGACATATGTGAACCTATTGGGACATCTGTGAAACTATTGGGACATCTGTGAAACTATGGGGACATCTGTGAAACTACTGGGACATCTGTTAAACTATGGGGACATCTGTGAAACTAATGGGACATATTTGAAACTATTGGGACATCTGTGAAACTACTGGTACATCTGTTAAATTATTGGGACATCTGTAAAACTATGGGGACATCTGTGAAACTAATGGGACATATGTGAAACTATTGGGGCATCTGTGAAACGACTGGGTGATCTGTGACACTAGTGGGACATATGTGAACTTATTGGGACATCTGTGAAACTATTGGGACATCTGTGAAACTATTGGGACATCTGTGAAACTATGGGGACATCTGTGCAACTAATGGGACATATGTGAAACTATTGGGGCATCTGTGAAACTACTGGGATCATCTGTGAAACTACTGGGACATCTGTAAAACTACTGGGACATCTTTGAAACTATTGGGACATCTGTGAAACTATGGGGACATCTGTTAACCTACTGGAATATCTATAAAACTCCTGGGACATCTGTGAAACTATTGGGACATCTGTGAAACTATTGGGACATCTGTGAAATTATTGGGACATCTGTGATACTATGGGGACATCTGTGAAACTAATGGGACATATGTGAAACTATTGGGGCATCTGTGAAACGACTGGGTGATCTGTGAAACTACTGGGACATATGTGAACTTATTGGGACATCTGTGAAACTATTGGGACATCTGTGAAACTATTGGGACATCTGTGAAGCTATGGGGACATCTGTGAAACTAATGGGACATATGTGAAACTATTGGGACATCTGTGAAACTACTGGTACATGTTAAATTATTGGGACATCTGTAAAACTATGGGGACATCTGTGAAACTAATGGGACATATGTGAAACTATTGGGGCATCTGTGAAACGACTGGGTGATCTGTGACACTAGTGGGACATATGTGAACTTATTGGGACATCTGTGAAACTATTGGGACATCTGTGAAACTATTGGGACATCTGTGAAACTATGGGGACATCTGTGCAACTAATGGGACATATGTGAAACTATTGGGGCATCTGTGAAACTACTGGGATCATCTGTGAAACTACTGGGACATCTGTAAAACTACTGGGACATCTTTGAAACTATTGGGACATCTGTGAATCTATGGGGACATCTGTTAACCTACTGGAATATCTGTAAAACTTCTGGGACATCTGTGAAACTATTGGGACATCTGTGAAACTATTGGGACATCTGTGAAACTACTGGTACATCTGTGAAATTATTGGGACATCTGTGAAACTATGGGGACATCTGTGAAACTACTGGGACATATGTGAACCTATTGGGACATCTGTGAAACTATTGGGACATCTGTGAAACTATGGGGACATCTGTGAAACTACTGGGACATCTGTTAAACTACTGGGACATCTGTTGAACTATTGGGACATCTGTGAATCTACTGGGACATCTGTAAAACTACTGGGACATATGTGAATCTATTGGGACATCTGTGAAACTATTGAGACATCTGTGAAACTATTGGGACATCTGTTAAACTACTGGTACATCTGTTAAATTATTGGGACATCTGTAAAACTATGGGGACATCTGTGAAACTAATGGGACATATGTGAAACTATTGGGGCATCTGTGAAACGACTGGGTGATCTGTGACACTAGTGGGACATATGTGAACTTATTGGGACATCTGTGAAACTATTGGGACATCTGTGAAACTATTGGGACATCTGTGAAACTATGGGGACATCTGTGCAACTAATGGGACATATGTGAAACTATTGGGGCATCTGTGAAACTACTGGGATCATCTGTGAAACTACTGGGACATCTGTAAAACTACTGGGACATCTTTGAAACTATTGGGACATCTGTGAAACTATGGGGACATCTGTTAACCTACTGGAATATCTGTAAAACTTCTGGGACATCTGTGAAACTATTGGGACATCTGTGAAACTATTGGGACATCTGTGAAACTACTGGTACATCTGTGAAATTATTGGGACATCTGTGAAACTATGGGGACATCTGTGAAACTAATGGGACATATGTGAAACTATTGGGGCATCTGTGAAACTACTGGGACATATGTGAACCTATTGGGACATCTGTGAAACTATTGGGACATCTGTGAAACTATGGGGACATCTGTGAAACTATGGGGACATCTGTGAAACTAATGGGACATATGTGAAACTATTGGGGCATCTGTGAAACGACTGGGTGATCTGTGACACTAGTGGGACATATGTGAACTTATTGGGACATCTGTGAAACTATTGGGACATCTGTGAAACTATTGGGACATCTGTGAAACTATGGGGACATCTGTGCAACTAATGGGACATATGTGAAACTATTGGGGCATCTGTGAAACTACTGGGATCATCTGTGAAACTACTGGGACATCTGTAAAACTACTGGGACATCTTTGAAACTATTGGGACATCTGTGAAACTATGGGGACATCTGTTAACCTACTGGAATATCTTTAAAACTTCTGGGACATCTGTGAAACTATTGGGACATCTGTGAAACTATTGGGACATCTGTGAAACTACTGGTACATCTGTGAAATTATTGGGACATCTGTGAAACTATGGGGACATCTGTGAAACTAATGGGACATATGTGAAACTATTGGGGCATCTGTGAAACTACTGGGACATATGTGAACCTATTGGGACATCTGTGAAACTATTGGGACATCTGTGAAACTATGGGGACATCTGTGAAACTACTGGGACATCTGTTAAACTACTGCGACATCTGTTGAACTATTGGGACATCTGTGAATCTACTGGGACATCTGTAAAACTACTGGGACATATGTGAATCTATTGGGACATCTGTGAAACTATTGAGACATCTGTGAAACTATTGGGACATCTGTTAAACTACTGGTACATCTGTTAAATTATTGGGACATCTGTAAAACTATGGGGACATCTGTGAAACTAATGGGACATATGTGAAACTATTGGGGCATCTGTGAAACGACTGGGTGATCTGTGACACTAGTGGGACATATGTGAACTTATTGGGACATCTGTGAAACTATTGGGACATCTGTGAAACTATTTGGACATCTGTGAAACTATGGGGACATCTGTGCAACTAATGGGACATATGTGAAACTATTGGGGCATCTGTGAAACTACTGGGATCATCTGTGAAACTACTGGGACATCTGTAAAACTACTGGGACATCTTTGAAACTATTGGGACATCTGTGAAACTATGGGGACATCTGTTAACCTACTGGAATATCTGTAAAACTTCTGGGACATCTGTGAAACTATTGGGACATCTGTGAAACTATTGGGACATCTGTGAAACTACTGGTACATCTGTGAAATTATTGGGACATCTGTGAAACTATGGGGACATCTGTGAAACTAATGGGACATATGTGAAACTATTGGGGCATCTGTGAAACTACTGGGACATATGTGAACCTATTGGGACATCTGTGAAACTATTGGGACATCTGTGAAACTACGGGGACATCTGTGAAACTACTGGGACATCTGTTAAACTATGGGGACATCTGTGAAACTAATGGGACATATTTGAAACTATTGGGACATCTGTGAAACTACTGGTACATCTGTTAAATTATTGGGACATCTGTAAAACTATGGGGACATCTGTGAAACTAATGGGACATATGTGAAACTATTGGGGCATCTGTGAAACGACTGGGTGATCTGTGACACTAGTGGGACATATGTGAACTTATTGGGACATCTGTGAAACTATTGGGACATCTGTGAAACTATTGGGACATCTGTGAAACTATGGGGACATCTGTGCAACTAATGGGACATATGTGAAACTATTGGGGCATCTGTGAAACTACTGGGATCATCTGTGAAACTACTGGGACATCTGTAAAACTACTGGGACATCTTTGAAACTATTGGGACATCTGTGAAACTATGGGGACATCTGTTAACCTACTGGAATATCTATAAAACTCCTGGGACATCTGTGAAACTATTGGGACATCTGTGAAACTATTGGGACATCTGTGAAATTATTGGGACATCTGTGATACTATGGGGACATCTGTGAAACTAATGGGACATATGTGAAACTATTGGGGCATCTGTGAAACGACTGGGTGATCTGTGAAACTACTGGGACATATGTGAACTTATTGGGACATCTGTGAAACTATTGGGACATCTGTGAAACTATTGGGACATCTGTGAAGCTATGGGGACATCTGTGAAACTAATGGGACATATGTGAAACTATTGGGACATCTGTGAAACTACTGGTACATGTTAAATTATTGGGACATCTGTAAAACTATGGGGACATCTGTGAAACTAATGGGACATATGTGAAACTATTGGGGCATCTGTGAAACGACTGGGTGATCTGTGACACTAGTGGGACATATGTGAACTTATTGGGACATCTGTGAAACTATTGGGACATCTGTGAAACTATTGGGACATCTGTGAAACTATGGGGACATCTGTGCAACTAATGGGACATATGTGAAACTATTGGGGCATCTGTGAAACTACTGGGATCATCTGTGAAACTACTGGGACATCTGTAAAACTACTGGGACATCTTTGAAACTATTGGGACATCTGTGAAACTATGGGGACATCTGTTAACCTACTGGAATATCTGTAAAACTTCTGGGACATCTGTGAAACTATTGGGACATCTGTGAAACTATTGGGACATCTGTGAAACTACTGGTACATCTGTGAAATTATTGGGACATCTGTGAAACTATGGGGACATCTGTGAAACTACTGGGACATATGTGAACCTATTGGGACATCTGTGAAACTATTGGGACATCTGTGAAACTATGGGGACATCTGTGAAACTACTGGGACATCTGTTAAACTACTGGGACATCTGTTGAACTATTGGGACATCTGTGAATCTACTGGGACATCTGTAAAACTACTGGGACATATGTGAATCTATTGGGACATCTGTGAAACTATTGAGACATCTGTGAAACTATTGGGACATCTGTTAAACTACTGGTACATCTGTTAAATTATTGGGACATCTGTAAAACTATGGGGACATCTGTGAAACTAATGGGACATATGTGAAACTATTGGGGCATCTGTGAAACGACTGGGTGATCTGTGACACTAGTGGGACA
Source organism: Petromyzon marinus (assembly GCF_048934315.1). Lineage (NCBI taxonomy): Eukaryota > Metazoa > Chordata > Hyperoartia > Petromyzontiformes > Petromyzontidae > Petromyzon > Petromyzon marinus. Next base: position 16,998,468 of record NC_133730.1, on the reverse strand, counting down.
TATGTGAACTTATTGGGACATCTGTGAAACTATTGGGACATCTGTGAAACTATTGGGACATCTGTGAAACTATGGGGACATCTGTGCAACTAATGGGACATATGTGAAACTATTGGGGCATCTGTGAAACTACTGGGATCATCTGTGAAACTACTGGGACATCTGTAAAACTACTGGGACATCTTTGAAACTATTGGGACATCTGTGAAACTATGGGGACATCTGTTAACCTACTGGAATATCTGTAAAACTTCTGGGACATCTGTGAAACTATTGGGACATCTGTGAAACTATTGGGACATCTGTGAAACTACTGGTACATCTGTGAAATTATTGGGACATCTGTGAAACTATGGGGACATCTGTGAAACTAATGGGACATATGTGAAACTATTGGGGCATCTGTGAAACTACTGGGACATATGTGAACCTATTGGGACATCTGTGAAACTATTGGGACATCTGTGAAACTATGGGGACATCTGTGAAACTATGGGGACATCTGTGAAACTAATGGGACATATGTGAAACTATTGGGGCATCTGTGAAACGACTGGGTGATCTGTGACACTAGTGGGACATATGTGAACTTATTGGGACATCTGTGAAACTATTGGGACATCTGTGAAACTATTGGGACATCTGTGAAACTATGGGGACATCTGTGCAACTAATGGGACATATGTGAAACTATTGGGGCATCTGTGAAACTACTGGGATCATCTGTGAAACTACTGGGACATCTGTAAAACTACTGGGACATCTTTGAAACTATTGGGACATCTGTGAAACTATGGGGACATCTGTTAACCTACTGGAATATCTTTAAAACTTCTGGGACATCTGTGAAACTATTGGGACATCTGTGAAACTATTGGGACATCTGTGAAACTACTGGTACATCTGTGAAATTATTGGGACATCTGTGAAACTATGGGGACATCTGTGAAACTAATGGGACATATGTGAAACTATTGGGGCATCTGTGAAACTACTGGGACATATGTGAACCTATTGGGACATCTGTGAAACTATTGGGACATCTGTGAAACTATGGGGACATCTGTGAAACTACTGGGACATCTGTTAAACTACTGCGACATCTGTTGAACTATTGGGACATCTGTGAATCTACTGGGACATCTGTAAAACTACTGGGACATATGTGAATCTATTGGGACATCTGTGAAACTATTGAGACATCTGTGAAACTATTGGGACATCTGTTAAACTACTGGTACATCTGTTAAATTATTGGGACATCTGTAAAACTATGGGGACATCTGTGAAACTAATGGGACATATGTGAAACTATTGGGGCATCTGTGAAACGACTGGGTGATCTGTGACACTAGTGGGACATATGTGAACTTATTGGGACATCTGTGAAACTATTGGGACATCTGTGAAACTATTTGGACATCTGTGAAACTATGGGGACATCTGTGCAACTAATGGGACATATGTGAAACTATTGGGGCATCTGTGAAACTACTGGGATCATCTGTGAAACTACTGGGACATCTGTAAAACTACTGGGACATCTTTGAAACTATTGGGACATCTGTGAAACTATGGGGACATCTGTTAACCTACTGGAATATCTGTAAAACTTCTGGGACATCTGTGAAACTATTGGGACATCTGTGAAACTATTGGGACATCTGTGAAACTACTGGTACATCTGTGAAATTATTGGGACATCTGTGAAACTATGGGGACATCTGTGAAACTAATGGGACATATGTGAAACTATTGGGGCATCTGTGAAACTACTGGGACATATGTGAACCTATTGGGACATCTGTGAAACTATTGGGACATCTGTGAAACTATGGGGACATCTGTGAAACTACTGGGACATCTGTTAAACTACTGGGACATCTGTTGAACTATTGGGACATCTGTGAATCTACTGGGACATCTGTAAAACTACTGGGACATATGTGAATCTATTGGGACATCTGTGAAACTATTGAGACATCTGTGAAACTATTGGGACATCTGTGAAACTATGGGGACATCTGTGCAACTAATGGGACATATGTGAAACTATTGGGGCATCTGTGAAACGACTGGGTGATCTGTGACACTAGTGGGACATATGTGAACTTATTGGGAAATCTGTGAAACTATTGGGACATCTGTGAAACTATTGGGACATCTGTGAAACTATGGGGACATCTGTGCAACTAATGGGACATATGTGAAACTATTGGGGCATCTGTGAAACTACTGGGATCATCTGTGAAACTACTGGGACATCTGTAAAACTACTGGGACATCTTTGAAACTATTGGGACATCTGTGAAACTATGGGGACATCTGTTAACCTACTGGAATATCTGTAAAACTCCTGGGACATCTGTGAAACTATTGGGATATCTGTGAAACTATTGGGACATATGTGAAACTACTGGTACATCTGTGAAATTATTGGGACATCTGTGAAACTAATGGGACATATGTGAAAATATTGGGGCATCTGTGAAACGACTGGGTGATCTGTGAAACTACTGGGACATATGTGAACTTATTGGGACATCTGTGAAACTATTGGGACATCTGTGAAACTATTGGGACATCTGTGAAGCTATGGGGACATCTGTGAAACTAATGGGACATATGTGAAACTATTGGGACATCTGTGAAACTACTGGTACATCTGTTAAATTATTGGGACATCTGTAAAACTATGGGGACATCTGTGAAACTAATGGGACATATGTGAAACTATTTGGGCATCTGTGAAACGACTGGGTGATCTGTGACACTAGTGGGACATATGTGAACTTATTGGGACATCTGTGAAACTATTGGGACATCTGTGAAACTATTGGGACATCTGTGAAACTATGGGGACATCTGTGCAACTAATGGGACATATGTGAAACTATTGGGGCATCTGTGAAACTACTGGGATCATCTGTGAAACTACTGGGACATCTGTAAAACTACTGGGACATCTTTGAAACTATTGGGACATCTGTGAAACTATTGGGACATCTGTGAAACTACTGGTACATCTGTGAAATTATTGGGACATCTGTGAAACTATGGGGACATCTGTGAAACTAATGGTACATATGTGAAAATATTGGGGCATCTGTGAAACTACTGGGACATATGTGAACCTATTGGGACATCTGTGAAACTATGGGGATATCTGTTAACCTACTGGGACATCTGTGAAACTACTGGGACATCTGTTAAACTACTGGGACATCTGTTGAACTATTGGGACATCTGTGAATCTACTGGGACATCTGTAAAACTACTGGGACATATGTGAATCTATTGGGACATCTGTGAAACTATTGGGACATCTGTGAAACTATTGAGACATCTGTGAAACAACTGGGACATCTGTTAAACTATTGGGACATCTGTTAAACTCCTGGGACATCTGGGAAACTATTGGGACATCTGTGAAACTATTTGGGACATCTGTTAAACTATTGGGACATCTGTGAAACTACTGGTACATCTGTGAAATTATTGGGACATCTGTGAAACTACTGGTACATATGTGAAACTATTGGGAAATGTGTGAAACTATTGGGACATCTGTGAAACTATTGGGACATCTGTGAAACTACTGGTACATCTGTGAAACTATGGGGACATCTGGTAACCTACTGGGATATCTGTAAAACTACTGGGACATCTGTGAAACTATTGGGACATCTGTGAAACTATGGGGACATCCGTTAACCTACTGGGACATCTGTGAAACTACTGGGACATCTGTTAAACTACTGGGACATCTGTAAAACTATGGGGACATCTGTGAAACTAATGGGACATATGTGAAACTATTGGGGCATCTGTGAAACGACTGGGTGATCTGTGACACTAGTGGGACATGTGAACTTATTGGGACATCTGTGAAACTATTGGGACATCTGTGAAACTATTGGGACATCTGTGAAACTATGGGGACATCTGTGCAACTAATGGGACATATGTGAAACTATTGGGGCATCTGTGAAACTACTGGGATCATCTGTGAAACTACTGGGACATCTGTAAAACTACTGGGACATCTTTGAAACTATTGGGACATCTGTGAAACTATGGGGACATCTGTTAACCTACTGGAATATCTGTAAAACTTCTGGGACATCTGTGAAACTATTGGGACATCTGTGAAACTATTGGGACATCTGTGAAACTACTGGTACATCTGTGAAATTATTGGGACATCTGTGAAACTATGGGGACATCTGTGAAACTAATGGGACATATGTGAAAATATTGGGGCATCTGTGAAACTACTGGGACATATGTGAACCTATCGGGACATCTGTGAAACTATTGGGACATCTGTGAAACTATGGGAATATCTGTTAACCTACTGGGACATCTGTGAAACTACTGGGACATCTGTTAAACTACTGGGACATCTGTTGAACTATTGGGACATCTGTGAATCTACTGGGACATCTGTAAAACTACTGGAACATATGTGAATCTATTGGGACATCTGCGAAACTATTGGGACATCTGTGAAACTATTGAGACATCTGTGAAACAACTGGGACATCTGTTAAACTATTGGGACATCTGTTAAACTCCTGGGACATCTGTGAAACTATTGAGACATCTGTGAAACTATTTGGGACATCTGTTAAACTATGGGGACATCTGTGAAACTATTGGGACATCTGTGAAACTATTTGGGACATCTGTGAAATTATTGGGACATCTGTGAAACTATGGGGACATCTGTGAAACTAATGGGACATATGTGAAACTATTGGGGCATCTGTGAAACTACGGGTGATCTGTGAATCTACTGGGACATATGTGAACCTATTGAGACATCTGTGAAACTATTGGGACATCTGTGAAACTATTGGGACATCTGTGAAACTATGGGGATATCTGTGAAACTAATGGGACATATGTGAAACTATTGGGACATCTGTGAAACTATGGGGACATCTGTGAAACTAATGGGACATATGTGAAACTATTGGGACATCTGTAAAACTACTGGGACATATGTGAAACTATTGGGAAATGTGTGAAACTATTGGGACATCTGTGAAACTATTGGGACATCTGTTAAACTACTGGTACATCTGTGAAACTATGGGGACATCTGTTAACCTACTGGGATATCTGTAAAACTACTGGGACATCTGTTAAACTATTGGGACATCTGTGAAACTAAGGGGACATCTGTTAACCTACTGGGACATCTGTTAAACTACTGGGACATCTGTTGAACTATTGGTACATCTGTGAATCTACTGGGACATCTGTAAAACTACTGGGACATATGTGAACCTATTGGGACATCTGTGAAACTATTTGGGACATCTGTTAAACTATTGGGACATCTGTGAAACTACTGGTACATCTGTTAAATTATTGGGACATCTGTGAAACTATGGGGACATCTGTGAAACTAATGGGACATATGTGAAACTATTGGGGCATCTGTGAAACGACTGGGTGATCTGTGAAACTATTGGGACATCTGTGAAACTTTTGGGACATCTGTGAAACTATGGGGACATCTGTGAAACTAAGGGGACATATGTGAAACTATTGGGGCATCTGTGAAACTACTGGGATCATCTGTGAAACTAGCGGGACATCTGTAAAACTACTGGGACATCTTTGAAACTATTGGGACATCTGTGAAACTATGGGGACATCTGTTAACCTACTGGCACATCTGTGAAACTACTGGGACATCTGTTAAACTACTGCGACATCTGTTGAACTATTGGGACATCTGTGAATCTACTGGGACATCTGTAAAACTACTGGGACATATGTGAACCTATTGGGACATCTGTGAAACTATTGGGACATCTGTGAAGCTATTGGGACATCTGTGAAACTATGGGGACATCTGTGAAACTAATGGGACATATGTGAAACTATTGGGACATCTGTGAAACTGTGGGGACATCTGTGAAACTAATGGGACATATGTGAAACTATTGGGACATCTGGAAAACTACTGGGACATATGTGAAACTATTGGGAAATGTGTGAAACTATTGGGACATCTGTGAAACTATTGGGACATCTGTGAAACTACTGGTACATCTGTGAAACTATGGGGACATCTGTTAACCTACTGGGATATCTGTAAAACTACTGGTACATCTGTAAAACTATTGGGACATCTGTGAAACTATGGGGACATCTGTTAACCTACTGGGACATCTGTGAAACTACTGGGACATCTGTTAAACTACTGGGACATCTGTTGAACTATTGGGACATCTGTGAATCTACTGGGACATCTGTAAAACTACTGGGACATATGTGAATCTATTGGGACATCTGTGAAACTATTGAGACATCTGTGAAACTATTGGGACATCTGTGAAACTATGGGGACATCTGTGCAACTAATGGGACATATGTGAAACTATTGGGGCATCTGTGAAACGACTGGGTGATCTGTGACACTAGTGGGACATATGTGAACTTATTGGGACATCTGTGAAACTATTGGGACATCTGTGAAACTATTGGGACATCTGTGAAACTATGGGGACATCTGTGCAACTAATGGGACATATGTGAAACTATTGGGGCATCTGTGAAACTACTGGGATCATCTTTGAAACTACTGGGACATCTGTAAAACTACTGGGACATCTTTGAAACTATTGGGACATCTGTGAAACTATGGGGACATCTGTTAACCTACTGGAATATCTGTAAAACTCCTGGGACATCTGTGAAACTATTGGGATATCTGTGAAACTATTGGGACATATGTGAAACTACTGGTACATCTGTGAAATTATTGGGACATCTGTGAAACTAATGGGACATATGTGAAACTATTGGGGCATCTGTGAAACGACTGGGTGATCTGTGAAACTACTGGGACATATGTGAACTTATTGGGACATCTGTGAAACTATTGGGACATCTGTGAAACTATTGGGACATCTGTGAAGCTATGGGGACATCTGTGAAACTAATGGGACATATGTGAAACTATTGGGACATCTGTGAAACTATTGGGACATCTGTGAAACTACTGGTACATCTGTTAAATTATTGGGACATCTGTAAAACTATGGGGACATCTGTGAAACTAATGGGACATATGTGAAACTATTGGGGCATCTGTGAAACGACTGGGTGATCTGTGACACTAGTGGGACATATGTGAACTTATTGGGACATCTGTGAAACTATTGGGACATCTGTGAAACTATTGGGACATCTGTGAAACTATGGGGACATCTGTGCAACTAATGGGACATATGTGAAACTATTGGGGCATCTGTGAAACTACTGGGATCATCTGTGAAACTACTGGGACATCTGTAAAACTACTGGGACATCTTTGAAACTATTGGGACATCTGTGAAACTATTGGGACATCTGTGAAACTACTGGTACATCTGTTAAATTATTGGGACATCTGTAAAACTATGGGGACATCTGTGAAACTAATGGGACATATGTGAAACTATTTGGGCATCTGTGAAACGACTGGGTGATCTGTGACACTAGTGGGACATATGTGAACTTATTGGGACATCTGTGAAACTATTGGGACATCTGTGAAACTATTGGGACATCTGTGAAACTATGGGGACATCTGTGCAACTAATGGGACATATGTGAAACTATTGGGGCATCTGTGAAACTACTGGGATCATCTGTGAAACTACTGGGACATCTGTAAAACTACTGGGACATCTTTGAAACTATTGGGACATCTGTGAAACTATTGGGACATCTGTGAAACTACTGGTACATCTGTGAAATTATTGGGACATCTGTGAAACTATGGGGACATCTGTGAAACTAATGGTACATATGTGAAAATATTGGGGCATCTGTGAAACTACTGGGACATATGTGAACCTATTGGGACATCTGTGAAACTATGGGGATATCTGTTAACCTACTGGGACATCTGTGAAACTACTGGGACATCTGTTAAACTACTGGGACATCTGTTGAACTATTGGGACATCTGTGAATCTACTGGGACATCTGTAAAACTACTGGGACATATGTGAATCTATTGGGACATCTGTGAAACTATTGGGACATCTGTGAAACTATTGAGACATCTGTGAAACAACTGGGACATCTGTTAAACTATTGGGACATCTGTTAAACTCCTGGGACATCTGGGAAACTATTGGGACATCTGTGAAACTATTTGGGACATCTGTTAAACTATTGGGACATCTGTGAAACTACTGGTACATCTGTGAAATTATTGGGACATCTGTGAAACTACTGGTACATATGTGAAACTATTGGGAAATGTGTGAAACTATTGGGACATCTGTGAAACTATTGGGACATCTGTGAAACTACTGGTACATCTGTGAAACTATGGGGACATCTGGTAACCTACTGGGATATCTGTAAAACTACTGGGACATCTGTGAAACTATTGGGACATCTGTGAAACTATGGGGACATCCGTTAACCTACTGGGACATCTGTGAAACTACTGGGACATCTGTTAAACTACTGGGACATCTGTAAAACTATGGGGACATCTGTGAAACTAATGGGACATATGTGAAACTATTGGGGCATCTGTGAAACGACTGGGTGATCTGTGACACTAGTGGGACATGTGAACTTATTGGGACATCTGTGAAACTATTGGGACATCTGTGAAACTATTGGGACATCTGTGAAACTATGGGGACATCTGTGCAACTAATGGGACATATGTGAAACTATTGGGGCATCTGTGAAACTACTGGGATCATCTGTGAAACTACTGGGACATCTGTAAAACTACTGGGACATCTTTGAAACTATTGGGACATCTGTGAAACTATGGGGACATCTGTTAACCTACTGGAATATCTGTAAAACTTCTGGGACATCTGTGAAACTATTGGGACATCTGTGAAACTATTGGGACATCTGTGAAACTACTGGTACATCTGTGAAATTATTGGGACATCTGTGAAACTATGGGGACATCTGTGAAACTAATGGGACATATGTGAAAATATTGGGGCATCTGTGAAACTACTGGGACATATGTGAACCTATCGGGACATCTGTGAAACTATTGGGACATCTGTGAAACTATGGGAATATCTGTTAACCTACTGGGACATCTGTGAAACTACTGGGACATCTGTTAAACTACTGGGACATCTGTTGAACTATTGGGACATCTGTGAATCTACTGGGACATCTGTAAAACTACTGGAACATATGTGAATCTATTGGGACATCTGCGAAACTATTGGGACATCTGTGAAACTATTGAGACATCTGTGAAACAACTGGGACATCTGTTAAACTATTGGGACATCTGTTAAACTCCTGGGACATCTGTGAAACTATTGAGACATCTGTGAAACTATTTGGGACATCTGTTAAACTATGGGGACATCTGTGAAACTATTGGGACATCTGTGAAACTATTTGGGACATCTGTGAAATTATTGGGACATCTGTGAAACTATGGGGACATCTGTGAAACTAATGGGACATATGTGAAACTATTGGGGCATCTGTGAAACTACGGGTGATCTGTGAATCTACTGGGACATATGTGAACCTATTGAGACATCTGTGAAACTATTGGGACATCTGTGAAACTATTGGGACATCTGTGAAACTATGGGGATATCTGTGAAACTAATGGGACATATGTGAAACTATTGGGACATCTGTGAAACTATGGGGACATCTGTGAAACTAATGGGACATATGTGAAACTATTGGGACATCTGTAAAACTACTGGGACATATGTGAAACTATTGGGAAATGTGTGAAACTATTGGGACATCTGTGAAACTATTGGGACATCTGTTAAACTACTGGTACATCTGTGAAACTATGGGGACATCTGTTAACCTACTGGGATATCTGTAAAACTACTGGGACATCTGTTAAACTATTGGGACATCTGTGAAACTAAGGGGACATCTGTTAACCTACTGGGACATCTGTTAAACTACTGGGACATCTGTTGAACTATTGGTACATCTGTGAATCTACTGGGACATCTGTAAAACTACTGGGACATATGTGAACCTATTGGGACATCTGTGAAACTATTTGGGACATCTGTTAAACTATTGGGACATCTGTGAAACTACTGGTACATCTGTTAAATTATTGGGACATCTGTGAAACTATGGGGACATCTGTGAAACTAATGGGACATATGTGAAACTATTGGGGCATCTGTGAAACGACTGGGTGATCTGTGAAACTATTGGGACATCTGTGAAACTTTTGGGACATCTGTGAAACTATGGGGACATCTGTGAAACTAAGGGGACATATGTGAAACTATTGGGGCATCTGTGAAACTACTGGGATCATCTGTGAAACTAGCGGGACATCTGTAAAACTACTGGGACATCTTTGAAACTATTGGGACATCTGTGAAACTATGGGGACATCTGTTAACCTACTGGCACATCTGTGAAACTACTGGGACATCTGTTAAACTACTGCGACATCTGTTGAACTATTGGGACATCTGTGAATCTACTGGGACATCTGTAAAACTACTGGGACATATGTGAACCTATTGGGACATCTGTGAAACTATTGGGACATCTGTGAAGCTATTGGGACATCTGTGAAACTATGGGGACATCTGTGAAACTAATGGGACATATGTGAAACTATTGGGACATCTGTGAAACTGTGGGGACATCTGTGAAACTAATGGGACATATGTGAAACTATTGGGACATCTGGAAAACTACTGGGACATATGTGAAACTATTGGGAAATGTGTGAAACTATTGGGACATCTGTGAAACTATTGGGACATCTGTGAAACTACTGGTACATCTGTGAAACTATGGGGACATCTGTTAACCTACTGGGATATCTGTAAAACTACTGGTACATCTGTAAAACTATTGGGACATCTGTGAAACTATGGGGACATCTGTTAACCTACTGGGACATCTGTGAAACTACTGGGACATCTGTTAAACTACTGGGACATCTGTTGAACTATTGGGACATCTGTGAATCTACTGGGACATCTGTAAAACTACTGGGACATATGTGAATCTATTGGGACATCTGTGAAACTATTGAGACATCTGTGAAACTATTGGGACATCTGTGAAACTATGGGGACATCTGTGCAACTAATGGGACATATGTGAAACTATTGGGGCATCTGTGAAACGACTGGGTGATCTGTGACACTAGTGGGACATATGTGAACTTATTGGGACATCTGTGAAACTATTGGGACATCTGTGAAACTATTGGGACATCTGTGAAACTATGGGGACATCTGTGCAACTAATGGGACATATGTGAAACTATTGGGGCATCTGTGAAACTACTGGGATCATCTTTGAAACTACTGGGACATCTGTAAAACTACTGGGACATCTTTGAAACTATTGGGACATCTGTGAAACTATGGGGACATCTGTTAACCTACTGGAATATCTGTAAAACTCCTGGGACATCTGTGAAACTATTGGGATATCTGTGAAACTATTGGGACATATGTGAAACTACTGGTACATCTGTGAAATTATTGGGACATCTGTGAAACTAATGGGACATATGTGAAACTATTGGGGCATCTGTGAAACGACTGGGTGATCTGTGAAACTACTGGGACATATGTGAACTTATTGGGACATCTGTGAAACTATTGGGACATCTGTGAAACTATTGGGACATCTGTGAAGCTATGGGGACATCTGTGAAACTAATGGGACATATGTGAAACTATTGGGACATCTGTGAAACTATTGGGACATCTGTGAAACTACTGGTACATCTGTTAAATTATTGGGACATCTGTAAAACTATGGGGACATCTGTGAAACTAATGGGACATATGTGAAACTATTGGGGCATCTGTGAAACGACTGGGTGATCTGTGACACTAGTGGGACATATGTGAACTTATTGGGACATCTGTGAAACTATTGGGACATCTGTGAAACTATTGGGACATCTGTGAAACTATGGGGACATCTGTGCAACTAATGGGACATATGTGAAACTATTGGGGCATCTGTGAAACTACTGGGATCATCTGTGAAACTACTGGGACATCTGTAAAACTACTGGGACATCTTTGAAACTATTGGGACATCTGTGAAACTATTGGGACATCTGTGAAACTACTGGTACATCTGTGAAATTATTGGGACATCTGTGAAACTATGGGGACATATGTGAAAATATTGGGGCATCTGTGAAACTACTGGGACATATGTGAACCTATTGGGACATCTGTGAAACTATGGGGATATCTGTTAACCTACTGGGACATCTGTGAAACTACTGGGACATCTGTTAAACTACTGGGACATCTGTTGAACTATTGGGACATCTGTGAATCTACTGGGACATCTGTAAAACTACTGGGACATATGTGAATCTATTGGGACATCTGTGAAACTATTGGGACATCTGTGAAACTATTGAGACATCTGTGAAACAACTGGGACATCTGTTAAACTATTGGGACATCTGTTAAACTCCTGGGACATCTGGGAAACTATTGGGACATCTGTGAAACTATTTGGGACATCTGTTAAACTATTGGGACATCTGTGAAACTACTGGTACATCTGTGAAATTATTGGGACATCTGTGAAACTACTGGTACATATGTGAAACTATTGGGAAATGTGTGAAACTATTGGGACATCTGTGAAACTATTGGGACATCTGTGAAACTACTGGTACATCTGTGAAACTATGGGGACATCTGTTAACCTACTGGGATATCTGTAAAACTACTGGGACATCTGTGAAACTATTGGGACATCTGTGAAACTATGGGGACATCCGTTAACCTACTGGGACATCTGTGAAACTACTGGGACATCTGTTAAACTACTGGGACATCTGTAAAACTATGGGGACATCTGTGAAACTAATGGGACATATGTGAAACTATTGGGGCATCTGTGAAACGACTGGGTGATCTGTGACACTAGTGGGACATGTGAACTTATTGGGACATCTGTGAAACTATTGGGACATCTGTGAAACTATTGGGACATCTGTGAAACTATGGGGACATCTGTGCAACTAATGGGACATATGTGAAACTATTGGGGCATCTGTGAAACTACTGGGATCATCTGTGAAACTACTGGGACATCTGTAAAACTACTGGGACATCTTTGAAACTATTGGGACATCTGTGAAACTATGGGGACATCTGTTAACCTACTGGAATATCTGTAAAACTTCTGGGACATCTGTGAAACTATTGGGACATCTGTGAAACTATTGGGACATCTGTGAAACTACTGGTACATCTGTGAAATTATTGGGACATCTGTGAAACTATGGGGACATCTGTGAAACTAATGGGACATATGTGAAAATATTGGGGCATCTGTGAAACTACTGGGACATATGTGAACCTATTGGGACATCTGTGAAACTATTGGGACATCTGTGAAACTATGGGAATATCTGTTAACCTACTGGGACATCTGTGAAACTACTGGGACATCTGTTAAACTACTGGGACATCTGTTGAACTATTGGGACATCTGTGAATCTACTGGGACATCTGTAAAACTACTGGAACATATGTTAATCTATTGGGACATCTGTGAAACTATTGGGACATCTGTGAAACTATTGAGACATCTGTGAAACAACTGGGACATCTGTTAAACTATTGGGACATCTGTTAAACTCCTGGGACATCTGTGAAACTATTGAGACATCTGTGAAACTATTTGGGACATCTGTTAAACTATGGGGACATCTGTGAAACTATTGGGACATCTGTGAAACTATTTGGGACATCTGTGAAATTATTGGGACATCTTTGAAACTATGGGGACATCTGTGAAACTAATGGGACATATGTGAAACTATTGGGGCATCTGTGAAACTACGGGTGATCTGTGAATCTACTGGGACATATGTGAACCTATTGAGACATCTGTGAAACTATTGGTACATCTGTGAAACTATTGGGACATCTGTGAAACTATGGGGACATCTGTGAAACTAATGGGACATATGTGAAACTATTGGGACATCTGTGAAACTATGGGGACATCTGTGAAACTAATGGGACATATGTGAAACTATTGGGACATCTGTAAAACTACTGGGACATATGTGAAACTATTGGGAAATGTGTGAAACTATTGGGACATCTGTGAAACTATTGGGACATCTGTTAAACTACTGGTACATCTGTGAAACTATGGGGACATCTGTTAACCTACTGGGATATCTGTAAAACTACTGGGACATCTGTTAAACTATTGGGACATCTGTGAAACTATGGGGACATCTGTTAACCTACTGGGACATCTGTTAAACTACTGGGACATCTGTTGAACTATTGGGACATCTGTGAATCTACTGGGACATCTGTAAAACTACTGGGACATATGTGAACCTATTGGGACATCTGTGAAACTATTTGGGACATCTGTTAAACTATTGGGACATCTGTGAAACTACTGGTACATCTGTTAAATTATTGGGACATCTGTGAAACTATGGGGACATCTGTGAAACTAATGGGACATATGTGAAACTATTGGGGCATCTGTGAAACGACTGGGTGATCTGTGAAACTATTGGGACATCTGTGAAACTATTGGGACATCTGTGAAACTATGGGGACATCTGTGAAACTAAGGGGACATATGTGAAACTATTGGGGCATCTGTGAAACTACTGGGATCATCTGTGAAACTAGCGGGACATCTGTAAAACTACTGGGACATCTTTGAAACTATTGGGACATCTGTGAAACTATGGGGACATCTGTTAACCTACTGGCACATCTGTGAAACTACTGGGACATCTGTTAAACTACTGCGACATCTGTTGAACTATTGGGACATCTGTGAATCTACTGGGACATCTGTAAAACTACTGGGACATATGTGAACCTATTGGGACATCTGTGAAACTATTGGGACATCTGTGAAGCTATTGGGACATCTGTGAAACTATGGGGACATCTGTGAAACTAATGGGACATATGTGAAACTATTGGGACATCTGTGAAACTGTGGGGACATCTGTGAAACTAATGGGACATATGTGAAACTATTGGGACATCTGTAAAACTACTGGGACATATGTGAAACTATTGGGAAATGTGTGAAACTATTGGGACATCTGTGAAACTATTGGGACATCTGTGAAACTACTGGTACATCTGTGAAACTATGGGGACATCTGTTAACCTACTGGGATATCTGTAAAACTACTGGTACATCTGTAAAACTATTGGGACATCTGTGAAACTATGGGGACATCTGTTAACCTACTGGGACATCTGTGAAACTACTGGGACATCTGTTAAACTACTGGGACATCTGTTGAACTATTGGGACATCTGTGAATCTACTGGGACATCTGTAAAACTACTGGGACATATGTGAACCTATTGGGACATCTGTGAAACTATTGGGACATCTGTGAAACTATTGAGACATCTATGAAACAACTGGGACATCTGTTAAACTATTGGGACATCTGTTAAACTTCTGGGACATCTGTGCAACTATTGGGACATCTGTGAAACTATTTGGGACATCTGTTAAAGTATTGGGACATCTGTGAAACTACTGGTACATCTGTTAAATTATTGGGACATCTGTGAAACTATGGGGACATCTGTGAAACTAATGGGACATATGTGAAACTATTGGGGCATCTGTGAAACGACTGGGTGATCTGTGAAACTACTGGGACATATGTGAACTTATTGGGACATCTGTGAAACTATTGGGACATCTGTGAAACTATTGGGACATCTGTGAAACTATGGGGACATCTGTGAAACTATGGGGACATCTGTGAAACTAATGGGACATATGTGAAACTATTGGGGCATCTGTGAAACTACTGGGATCATCTGTGAAACTACCGGGACATCTGTAAAACTACTGGGACATCTTTGAAACTATTGGGACATCTGTGAAACTATGGGGACATCTGTTAACCTACTGGAATATCTGTAAAACTTCTGGGACATCTGTGAAACTATTGGGACATCTGTGAAACTATTGGGAAATCTGTGAAACTATTGGGACATCTGTGAATCTATTGGGACATCTGTGAAACTATTTGGGACATCTGTTAAACTATTGGGACATCTGTGAAACTACTGGTACATCTGTGAAATTATTGGGACATCTGTGAAACTATGGCGACATCTGTGAAACTAATGGGACATATGTGAAACTATTGGGGCATCTGTGAAACTGCTGGGACATATGTGAACCTATTGGGACATCTGTGAAACTATTGGGACATCTGTGAAACTATGGGGACATCTGTTAACCTACTGGGACATCTGTGAAACTACTGGGACATCTGTTAAACTACTGGGACATCTGTTGAACTATTGGGACATCTGTGAATCTACTGGGACATCTGTAAAACTACTGGGACATATGTGAATCTATTGGGACATCTGTGAAACTATGGGGACATCTGTGAAACTAATGGGACATCTGTAAAACTACTGGGACATATGTGAAACTATTGGGAAATGTGTGAAACTATTGGGACATCTGTGAAACTACTGGTACATCTGTGAAACTATGGGGACATCTGTTAACCTACTGGGATATCTGTAAAACTACTGGGACATCTGTGAAACTATTGGGACATCTGTGAAACTATGGGGACATCTGTTAACCTACTGGGACATCTGTTAAACTACTGGGACATCTGTTGAACTATTGGGACATCTGTGAATCTACTGGGACATCTGTAAAACTACTGGGACATATGTGAACCTATTGGGACATCTGTGAAACTATTGGGACATCTGTGAATCTACTGGGACATCTGTAAAACTACTGGGACATATGTGAATCTATTGGGACATCTGTGAAACTATGGGGACATCTGTGAAACTAATGGGACATATGTGAAACTATTGGGACATCTGTAAAACTACTGGGACATATGTGAAACTATTGGGAAATGTGTGAAACTATTGGGACATCTGTGAAACTACTGGTACATCTGTGAAACTATGGGGACATCTGTTAACCTACTGGGATATCTGTAAAACTACTGGGACATCTGTGAAACTATTGGGACATCTGTGAAACTATGGGGACATCTGTTAACCTACTGGGACATCTGTGAAACTACTGGGACATCTGTTAAATTACTGGGACATCTGTTGAACTATTGAGACATCTGTGAATCTACTGGGACATCTGTAAAACTACTGGGACATATGTGAACCTATTGGGACATCTGTGAAACTATTGGGACATCTGTAAAACTACTGGGACATATGTGAAACTATTGGGAAATGTGTGAAACTATTGGGACATCTGTGAAACTATTGGGACATCTGTGAAACTACTGGTACATCTGTGAAAATATGGGGACATCTGTTAACCTACTGGGATATCTGTAAAACTACTGGGACATCTGTGAAACTATTGGGACATCTGTGAAACTATGGGGACATCTGTTAACCTACTGGGACATCTGTGAAACTACTGGGACATCTGTAAAACTACTGGGACATCTGTTGAACTATTGGGACATCTGTGAATCTACTGGGACATCTGTACAACTACTGGGACATATGTGAACCTATTGGGACATCTGTGAAACTATTGGGACATCTGTGAAACTATTGAGACATCTATGAAACAACTGGGACATCTGTTAAACTATTGGGACATCTGTTAAACTTCTGGGACATCTGTGAAACTATTGGGACATCTGTGAAACTGTTTGGGACATCTGTTAAACTATTGGGACATCTGTGAAACTACTGGTACATCTGTTAAATTATTGGGACATCTGTGAAACTATGGGGACATCTGTGAAACTAATGGGACATATGTGAAACTATTGGGGCATCTTTGAAACAACTGGGTGATCTGTAAAACTACTGGGACATATGTGAATCTATTGGGACATCTGTGAAACTATGGGGACATCTGTGAAACTAATGGGACATATGTGAAACTATTGGGACATCTGTAAAACTACTGGGACATATGTGAAACTATTGGGAAATGTGTGAAACTATTGGGACATCTGTGAAACTACTGGTACATCTGTGAAACTATGGGGACATCTGTTAACCTACTGGGATATCTGTAAAACTACTGGGACATCTGTGAAACTATTGGGACATCTGTGAAACTATGGGGACATCTGTTAACCTACTGGGACATCTGTGAAACTACTGGGACATCTGTTAAATTACTGGGACATCTGTTGAACTATTGAGACATCTGTGAATCTACTGGGACATCTGTAAAACTACTGGGACATATGTGAACCTATTGGGACATCTGTGAAACTATTGGGACATCTGTAAAACTACTGGGACATATGTGAAACTATTGGGAAATGTGTGAAACTATTGGGACATCTGTGAAACTATTGGGACATCTGTGAAACTACTGGTACATCTGTGAAAATATGGGGACATCTGTTAACCTACTGGGATATCTGTAAAACTACTGGGACATCTGTGAAACTATTGGGACATCTGTGAAACTATGGGGACATCTGTTAACCTACTGGGACATCTGTGAAACTACTGGGACATCTGTAAAACTACTGGGACATCTGTTGAACTATTGGGACATCTGTGAATCTACTGGGACATCTGTACAACTACTGGGACATATGTGAACCTATTGGGACATCTGTGAAACTATTGGGACATCTGTGAAACTATTGAGACATCTATGAAACAACTGGGACATCTGTTAAACTATTGGGACATCTGTTAAACTTCTGGGACATCTGTGAAACTATTGGGACATCTGTGAAACTGTTTGGGACATCTGTTAAACTATTGGGACATCTGTGAAACTACTGGTACATCTGTTAAATTATTGGGACATCTGTGAAACTATGGGGACATCTGTGAAACTAATGGGACATATGTGAAACTATTGGGGCATCTTTGAAACAACTGGGTGATCTGTGAAATTACTGGGACATATGTGAACTTATTGGGACATCTGTGAAACTATTGGGACATCTGTGAAACTATTGGGACGTCTGTGAAACTATTGGGACATCTGTGAAACTAATGGGACATATGTGAAACTATTGGGGCATCTGTGAAACTACTGGGATCATCTGTGAAAGTACCGGGACATCTGTAAAACTACTGGGACATCTTTGAAACTATTGGGACATCTGTGAAACTATGGGGACATCTGTTAACCTACTGGAATATCTGTAAAACTTCTGGGACATCTGTGAAACTATTGGGACATCTGTGAAACTATTGGGAAATCTGTGAAACTATTGGGACATCTGTGAATCTATTGGGACATCTGTGAAACTATTTGGGACATCTGTTAAACTATTGGGACATCTGTGAAACTACTGGTACATCTGTGAAATTATTGGGACATCTGTGAAACTATGGGGACATCTGTGAAACTAATGGGACATATGTGAAACTATTGGGGCATCTGTGAAACTACTGGGACATATGTGAACCTATTGGGACATCTGTGAAACTATTGGGACATCTGTGAAACTATGGGGACATCTGTTAACCTACTGGGACATCTGTGAAGCTACTGGGACATCTGTTAAACTACTGGGACATCTGTTGAACTATTGGGACATCTGTGAATCTACTGGGACATCTGTAAAACTACTGGGACATATGTGAATCTATTGGGACATCTGTGAAACTATTGAGACATCTGTGAAACAACTGGGACATCTGTTAAACTATTGGCACATCTGATAAACTCCTGGGACATTTGTGAAACTATTGGGACATCTGTGAAACTATTTGGGACATCTGTTAAACTATTGGGACATCTGTGAAACTACTGGTACATCTGTGAAATTATTGGGACATCTGTGAAACTATGGGGACATCTGTGAAACTAATGGGACATATGTGAAACTATTGGGACATCTGTAAAACTACTGGGACATATGTGAAACTATTGGGAAATGTGCGAAACTATTGGGACATCTGTGAAACTATTGGGACATCTGTGAAACTAGTGGTACATCTGTGAAACTATGGGGACATCTGTTAACCTACTGGGATATCTGTAAAACTACTGGGACATCTGTGAAACTATTGGGACATCTGTGAAACTATGGGGACATCTGTTAAGCTACTGGGACATCTGTGATACTACTGGGACATCTGTTAAACTACTGGGACATCTGTTGAACTATTGGGACATCTGTGAATCTACTGGGACATCTGTAAAACTACTGGGACATATGTGAACCTATTGGGACATCTGTGAAACTATTGGGACATCTGTGAAACTATTGAGACATCTGTGAAACAACTGGGACATCTGTTAAACTATTGGGACATCTGTGAAACTATTGGGACATCTGTGAAACTAATGGGACATATGTGAAACTATTGGGGCATCTGTGAAACTACTGGGTGATCTGTGAAACTTCTGGGACATCTGTAAAACTATGGGGACATCTGTGAAACTAATGGGACATATCTGAAACTATTGGGGCATCTGTGAAACTACTGGGTGATCTGTGAAACTACTGGGACATATGTGAACCTATTGGGACATCTATGAAACTATTGGGACATCTGTGAAACTATTGGGACATCTGGTGGTAAAATGTGATGATAAGAGCAGGGCATACTGTAGTGGTACTTGCTATGATTACAAATGCATACTGAGGTTTTAACTTCTATGAATGGATCAGTGCGTACTGACTGTGGTGGCACCTGCTATGATTACAGCAGTGCATACTGTGGTGGTACCTGCTGTGATACCAGCAGTGCATACTGTGGTGGTAACTTCTTTAACTACAGCAGTGCATATTGACTGTGGTGGTACCTGCTATGATTCCAGCAGTGCATACTGACTGTGGTGGCACCTTCTATGATTACAGAAGTGCATACTGACTGTTGTGGTATCTGCAATGATTTCAGCAGTGTATACTGACTGTGCAGGTTCCTGCTTTCACTCCAGCAGTGAGTACTGATTGTGGTGATACCTGCTATGATTACAGCAGTGGATACTGACTGTGGCGGTACCTGCTATGATTACAGCAGTGCATACTGTTGTGGTTCCTGCTTTAACTACAGCAGTGCATACTGACTTTGGTGGTACCTGCTTTCACTCCAGCAGTGCGTGCTGATAATGGTAGTACCTGCTATGATTAAAGCAGTGCATAATAACTGTGGTGGTACCTGCTATGATTACAGCAGTGCATACTGACTAAGGTGGTTCCCTGCTATGATTACAACAGTGCATAATGTGGTGGCACCTGCTATGATTACAGCAGTTCATACTGACTGTGGTGGTACCTGCAATCATTTTAGCAGTGCATAATGACTGTGGTGGTACCTGATATGATTATAGCTGTGTATACTGATTGTGGTGGTACCTGCTATGATTACAGCAGTGCATACTGACATTGGTGGTACCTGCTATGATTACAGCAGTGCATACTGACTGTGGTAGTGCCTGCAATCATTTCAGCAGTACATACTGACTGTGGTGGTACCTGATCTGATAATAGCTGTGTATACTGACTGTGCTGGTAGCTGCTATGATTACAGCAGTGCATACTGACTGTGGCACTACCTGCTATGATTACATCAGTGCATACTCTGGTGGTACCTGCTTAAACTACAGCAGTGCGTACTGACTGTGGTTGCACCTGCTATTATTACAGCTGTGCATACTGTGGTGGTACCTGCTATGATTCAGCTGTGCATACTGACTGTGGTGGTCCCTGCTATGGTTGCAATAGTGCATACTGTGGTGGCACCTGCTATGATTACTGAAGTGCTTACTGACTGTTGTGGTAACTGCTATGATTACAGCGGTGCATACTGACTATGGTGGCACCTGCTTTCACTCCAGTAGTGCGTACTGATTGAGGTGGTACCTGCTATGATTACAGCAGTGAATAATAACTGTGGTGGTACCTGCTATGATTACAGCAGTGCATACTAACTGAGGTGGTCCCTGCTTTTATTACAGCGGTGCATATTGTGGTGGCACCTATGATTACAGCAGTGCATACCGACTGTGGTGGTACCTGCAATCATTTCAGCAGTGCATAATGACTGTGGTGGTACCTGATATGATTATAGCTGTGTATACTGATTGTGGTGGTACCTGCTATGATTACAGCAGTGCATACTGACATTGGTGGTACCTGCTATGATTACAGCAGTGCATACTGACTGTGGTAGTGCCTGCAATCATTTCAGCAGTACATACTGACTGTGGTGGTACCTGATCTGAAAATAGCTGTGCATACTGACTGTGGTGGTACCTGCTATGATTACAGCAGTGCATACTGACTGTGGCACTACCTGCTATGATTACATCAGTGCATACTCTGGTGGTACCTGCTTTAACTACAGCAGTGCGTACTGACTGTGGTTGCACCTGCTATTATTACAGCTGTGCATACTGTGGTGGTACCTGCTATGATTCAGCTGTGCATACTGACTGTGGTGGTCCCTGCTATGGTTGCAATAGTGCATACTGTGGTGGCACCTGCTATGATTACTGAAGTGCTGACTGTTGTGGTAACTGCTATGATTACAGCAGTGCATACTGACTATGGTGGTACCTGCTTTCACTCCAGTAGTGCGTACTGATTCAGGTGGTACCTGCTATGATTACAGCAGTGAATAATAATTGTGGTGGTACCTGCTATGATTACAGCAGTGCATACTAACTGAGGTGGTCCCTGCTATTACAGCGGTGCATATTGTGGTGGCACCTGCTATGATTACAGCAGTGCATACCGACTGTGGTGGTACCTGCAATCATTTCAGCAGTGTATACTGACTGTGCAGGTTCCTGCTTTCACTCCAGCAGTGAGTACTGATTGTGGTGATACCTGCTATGATTACAGCAGTGGATACTGACTGTGGCGGTACCTGCTATGATTACAGCAGTGCATACTGTTGTGGTTCCTGCTTTAACTACAGCAGTGCATACTGACTTTGGTGGTACCTGCTTTCACTCCAGCAGTGCGTGCTGATAATGGTAGTACCTGCTATGATTAAAGCAGTGCATAATAACTGTGGTGGTACCTGCTATGATTACAGCAGTGCATACTGACTAAGGTGGTTCCCTGCTATGATTACAACAGTGCATAATGTGGTGGCACCTGCTATGATTACAGCAGTTCATACTGACTGTGGTGGTACCTGCAATCATTTTAGCAGTGCATAATGACTGTGGTGGTACCTGATATGATTATAGCTGTGTATACTGATTGTGGTGGTACCTGCTATGATTACAGCAGTGCATACTGACATTGGTGGTACCTGCTATGATTACAGCAGTGCATACTGACTGTGGTAGTGCCTGCAATCATTTCAGCAGTACATACTGACTGTGGTGGTACCTGATCTGATAATAGCTGTGTATACTGACTGTGCTGGTAGCTGCTATGATTACAGCAGTGCATACTGACTGTGGCACTACCTGCTATGATTACATCAGTGCATACTCTGGTGGTACCTGCTTAAACTACAGCAGTGCGTACTGACTGTGGTTGCACCTGCTATTATTACAGCTGTGCATACTGTGGTGGTACCTGCTATGATTCAGCTGTGCATACTGACTGTGGTGGTCCCTGCTATGGTTGCAATAGTGCATACTGTGGTGGCACCTGCTATGATTACTGAAGTGCTTACTGACTGTTGTGGTAACTGCTATGATTACAGCGGTGCATACTGACTATGGTGGCACCTGCTTTCACTCCAGTAGTGCGTACTGATTGAGGTGGTACCTGCTATGATTACAGCAGTGAATAATAACTGTGGTGGTACCTGCTATGATTACAGCAGTGCATACTAACTGAGGTGGTCCCTGCTTTTATTACAGCGGTGCATATTGTGGTGGCACCTATGATTACAGCAGTGCATACCGACTGTGGTGGTACCTGCAATCATTTCAGCAGTGCATAATGACTGTGGTGGTACCTGATATGATTATAGCTGTGTATACTGATTGTGGTGGTACCTGCTATGATTACAGCAGTGCATACTGACATTGGTGGTACCTGCTATGATTACAGCAGTGCATACTGACTGTGGTAGTGCCTGCAATCATTTCAGCAGTACATACTGACTGTGGTGGTACCTGATCTGAAAATAGCTGTGTATACTGACTGTGGTGGTACCTGCTATGATTACAGCAGTGCATACTGACTGTGGCACTACCTGCTATGATTACATCAGTGCATACTCTGGTGGTACCTGCTTTAACTACAGCAGTGCGTACTGACTGTGGTTGCACCTGCTATTATTACAGCTGTGCATACTGTGGTGGTCCCTGCTATGGTTGCAATAGTGCATACTGTGGTGGCACCTGCTATGATTACTGAAGTGCTGACTGTTGTGGTAACTGCTATGATTACAGCAGTGCATACTGACTATGGTGGTACCTGCTTTCACTCCAGTAGTGCGTACTGATTCAGGTGGTACCTGCTATGATTACAGCAGTGAATAATAATTGTGGTGGTACCTGCTATGATTACAGCAGTGCATACTAACTGAGGTGGTCCCTGCTATTACAGCGGTGCATATTGTGGTGGCACCTGCTATGATTACAGCAGTGCATACCGACTGTGGTGGTACCTGCAATCATTTCAGCAGTGCATAATGACTGTGGTGGTACCTGATATGATTATAGCTGTGTATACTGATTCTTGTGCTACCTTCTATGATTTCAGCAGCGCATACTGACATTGGTGGTACCTGCTTTCACTCCAGCAGTGCGTACTAATTGTGGTGGCACCTGCTATGATTACAGCAGTTGATACTGACTGTTGCGGTACCTGCTATGATTACAGCAGTGCATAATGTTGTTTCCTGCATTAACTACAGCAGCGCATACTGACATTGGTGGTACCTGCTTTCACTCCATCAGTGCGTACTGATTGTGGTGGTACCTGCTATTATTACAGCAGTGCATAACTATGGTGGTACCTGCTATGATTACAGCAGTGCATACTGACTGTCGTGTTCCCTGCTATGGTTACAGCAGTGCATACTGTGGTGTCACCTGCTATGATTACAGAAGTGCATAATGACTGTTGTGGTACCTGTACTGATTTCAGCAGTGCATACTGACTGGGGAGGTACCTGCTTTCACTGCAGCAGTGCGTCCTGATTGTGGTGGTACCTGCTATGATTACAGTGGATACTGACTGTGGCGGTACCTGCTATGATTACAGCAGTGCATACTGTTGTGGTTCCTCTTTTAACTACAGCAGTGCATACTGACTTTGGTGGTACCTGCTTTCACTCCAGCAGTGTGTACTGATTGTGGTGGTACCTGCTATGTTTACAGCAGTGCATAATAACTGTGGTGGTACCTGCTATGATTACAGCAGTGCATACTGACTGTGGTGGTCCCTGCTATGATTACAGCAGTGCATATTGCGGTGGCACCTGCTATGATTACAGCAGTGCATACTGACTGTGGTAGTACCTGCAATCATTTCAGCAGTGCAAACTGACTGTGGTTGTACCTGCTATGATTATAGCTGTGTATACTGATTGTGGTGGTACCTGCTATGATTACAGCAGTGCATACCGACCGTGGTGGTACCTGCAATCATTTCAGCAGTGCACAATGACTGTGGTGGTACCTGATATGATTATAGCTGTGTATACTGATTGTGGTGGTACCTGCTATGATTACAGCAGTTGATACTGACTGTTGCGGTACCTGCTATGATTACAGCAATGCATACTGACTATGGTGGATATCTGCTATGATTACAGCAGTACATACTGACTATGGTGGTACCTGCTATGATCACATCACTGCATACTGACTGGTGGTAAAATGCGATAAGAGCAGTGCATACCGTGGTTGTACCTGCTATGATTACAGCAGTGCATACTGTGGTGGTATCTGCTGTGATACAGCAGTGCATACTGACTGTGGTGGTACCTGATTTCACTACAGCTGTGCATACTGACTGGTGGTACCTGCTATGATAACAGCAGTGCATACTGTGGTGGTACCTTCTTGAACTCCAGCAGTGCTTACTGTGGTGGTACCTGCTATGATTACAGCAGTGCATACTGACTGTGGTGGCACCTTCTATGATTACAGAAGTGCATACTGACTGTTGTGGTATCTGCAATTTCAGCAGTGCATACTGACTGTGGAGGTACCTGCTTTCACTCCATCAGTGCGTAGTGATTGTGGTGGTACCTGCTATGATCACAGCAGTGAATAATAACTGTGGTGGTACCTGCTGTGATTACAACAGTGCATACTGACTGTGGTGGTCCCTGCTTTTATTACAGCAGTGCAAATTGTGGTGGCACCTGCTATGATTACAGCAGTGCATACTGAGGTAGTACCTGCAATCATTTCAGCAGTGCATACTGACAGTCGTGTTCCCTGCTATGGTTACAGCAGTGCATACTGTGGTGGCACCTGCTATGATTACAGAAGTGCATAATGACTGTTGTGGTACCTGTACTGATTTCAGCAGTGCATACTGACTGTGGAGGTACCTGCTTTCACTGCAGCAGTGCGTCCTGATTGTGGTGGTACCTGCTATGATTACAGCAGTGCATACTGTTGTGGTTCCTCTTTTAACTACAGCAGTGCATACTGACTTTGGTGGTACCTGCTTTCACTCCAGCAGTGTGTACTGATTGTGGTGGTACCTGCTATGTTTACAGCAGTGCATAATAACTGTGGTGGTACCTGCTATGATTACAGCAGTGCATACTGACTGTGGTGGTCCCTGCTATGATTACAGCAGTGCATATTGCGGTGGCACCTGCTATGATTATAGCAGTGCATACTGACTGTGGTAGTACCTGCAATCATTTCAGCAATGCAAACCGACTGTGGTTGTACCTGATATGATTATAGCTGTGTATACTGATTGTGGTGGTACCTGCTATGATTACAGCAGTGCATACCGACCGTGGTGGTACCTGCAATCATTTCAGCAGTGCACAATGACTGTGGTGGTACCTGATATGATTATAGCTGTGTATACTGATTGTGGTGGTACCTGCTATGATTACATCAGTTGATACTGACTGTTGCGGTACCTGCTATGATTACAGCAGTGCATACTGTTGTAGTTCGTGCTTTAACTACAGCAGTGCATACTGACTTTGGTGGTACCTGCTTTCACTCCATCAGTGCGTACTGATTGTGGTGGTACCTGATATTATTACAGCAGTGCATAATAACTGTGGTGGTACCTGCTATGATTACAGCAGTGCATACTGACTGTGGTGGTCCCTGCTATGATTACAGCAGTACATATTGTGGTGGCACCTGCTATGATAACAGCAGTGCATACTGTGGTGGTACCTGCTTTAACTACAGCAATGCATACTGACTGTGGTGGTACCTGCTATTATTACAGTAGTGCATGCTGACTGTGGTGGTTCCCTGCTATGGTTACAGCAGTGCATACTATGGTGGCACCTGCTATGATTACAGAAGTGCATACTGATTGTTGTGGTAGCTGCAATGATTTCAGCAGTGCATACTGACTGTGGAGGTATCTGCTTTGACTGCAGCAGTGTGTCCTGATTGTGGTGGTACATGCTATGATTACAGTGGATACTGACTGTGGCGGTACCTGCTATGATTACAGCAGTGCATACTGTTGTGGTTCTTTTTTTAACTACAGCAGTGCACACTGACATTGGTGGTATCTGCTTTCACTCCAGCAGTGTGTACTGATTGTGGTGGTACCTGCTATGATTACAGCAGTGCATAATAACTGTGGTGGTACCTGCTATGATTACAGCAGTGAATATTGCGGTGGCACCTGCTATGATTACAGCAGCGCATACTGACAATGGTGGTACCTGCTTTCACTCCAGCAGTGCGTACTGATTGTGGTGGTACCTGCTATGATTACAGCAGTTGATACTGACTGTTGTGGTACCTGCTGTGATTACAGCAGTGCATACTGTTGTCGTTCCTGCTTTAACTACAGCAGTGCATACTGACTGTGGTGGTACCTGCTATGATTACAGTAGTGCGTACTGACTCTGTTGGTAACTGCTATGATAAGACAATTGCATATTGACAGTGGTGGTACCTGCTATGATTAGAGCAGTACATACTGTGGTGGAACCTGTTTTCACAACTGCTGTGCACACTGACTGTGGTGGTACCTGCAATGATTTCAGCAGTGCATACTGACTGTGGAGGTACCTGATATGATTATAGCTGTGGATACTGACTGTGGTGGTACCTGCTATGATTACAGTAGTGTGTACTGACTGTGTTGGTAACTACTTTGTTAACAGAAGTACATACAGACTACGGTGGTACCTACTTTGATTACAACATTGCATACTGACTGGTCGTAGCCGCTTTCACTGCATCAGTGCCTAATGACTGTGGTGGCACCTGCTATGATTACAGCAGTGCGTACTGACTGTGGTGGTTACTGCTATGATTAGAGCAGTGCATATTGGCCCCTGCCACCATCATCCAAAATAAGTTGTGCCGCGCCGTGTATTCACCACAAGTTGGGTGTAGGGGGTCAGAGGATTGTTACGGCCATGTGGGCGCTCCGGCCGGGTCAGTGGTCGGAGTTGGCCCATAGAGTCGTCGCTGCAACCGCAGGATCCTTCGTGATCATTGGCTCTATCGAAGGGGTTGTGTTTCGCATGCTAGTAGACACAGGGGCATCCGCAACCATCATTTTGGAAGTCATTTTTAACAATCTTGATTTTAAGCTTTTGTGACTGCAGAAACCATGACGTTTCTATCGCAACACAAGCAATCGTCATCAGATGGTGGTAGGAATCCTGTGCCTGGCTGCCT
Source organism: Petromyzon marinus (assembly GCF_048934315.1). Taxonomy (NCBI): domain Eukaryota; kingdom Metazoa; phylum Chordata; class Hyperoartia; order Petromyzontiformes; family Petromyzontidae; genus Petromyzon; species Petromyzon marinus. The sequence continues at coordinate 16,969,713 of NC_133730.1, read as the reverse complement.
CACCCTAGGGTAAGTGTGCAAAGCTAGAGAAGGAATTTGTACATAAATGTAATTGTGAGAGATTAGCATGTCAATGTGAGAAGGTCCCCAGCCACCAGAGGTGGTGGGAATCCTGTGCCTTGGCTGCCTCACAGATATTTTGCCTGGTGATGTACTCGGAGAGTCAGAAATAACACTGAAACAGGCAGGTAGGATGGAAACATCACAGTAATTTAAGACTTTACTTGTTTAATAACGTCCTTCCAATGATTGCTCAGTTTGTATCCATCTTCTCGGTTGAAGTTATGTCTATATTTCTGGATGGCTTCATGAACAAACCTTTGATAGTAGCCCGAAGGTTTGCAGAGCACCTTGGTCTCGGAAAAATAATATCATGAGAGCCCACAGCGTTATAGCAATGGTCAGCGGAGGTATTAGTTCTGCCGTGGTTCAGATCTGCTTTGTGCTCGCGAACACGGTCCAAGACATGACGTTTCGTTTCCCCAATGTAACAATCATCACAGGTGCAACTTAATTTGTTGACTCCAGGATATTGCATGTCAGGAATGACATCCTTCACAGATGGGATTAGATCACGGATTTTGTGTACTGTACTGAATCGGACCTGGATCTTGTGTTTGTTTAAGATTTTGGAAATCTTTTTGGTAACGCCTGCTATATATGGTAACGTGATGGTTTTGATCGGCATCTCAGGGGGTTGTTTCTCCATGGTTGGAGAAGCAGCTTTGTGGATAATGCGGTCCGAATATCCATCCATCTTAAGGGCCTGGTGTACGTGTTCCAGTTCACTGGCTAGGTGGTGTTGGTCAGAAATGCAGTGGGCCCTATGGTGTAGTGTTATGATGAGGGAATTCTTCTGTGCCAGATGGTGGTAGGAATCAGGTTTCAGATAGGAATCTGTGTGGGTGGCTTTCATGTAGACGGAGTATTGTTGTATATATAGGCCTTTTTCCAAAATATATATTAAGAATATTTCTGCCATTTTTAAAATAATAATTGATAAAATAAATAAATAAACACCCTCAAACCCGCTACCTCCCACAAACACCAAGCATCTGGAGGTCGTAAAAGGCAATTAAATAATCAACTCCAGGGCAAAGGTAGGTTAACGACGATCTGCAAAATCTCCAGATTGCCAAAGGACCACACGCCATGACCTGCTTGGCACTTTGGACAGTTCACAAACAAATATCCAGAATCACAGGCGCGGACACAGAGCACAGGGCAAACGTACATTATAACTGATATATATTTTGTACAGAAAAAGTTGAAGCTTGGCTATGAGAATAAGTCGACGTTATAGACTGCAGTATTCCTTATATAATAATAATAGTAATAATACATTTTATTTGTGAGCGCTTTTCTGAATACTCAAAGACACTTTACATAAAATCATAAAAGCAGCAAAAACAACATCAAATGGTAAAAAAACGAAAAACACATCAAACTTAGCTAAACATTAAAAGCAATTTTTAAAAGGTGAGTTTTAGTCAATGATTTGAACGCTGGAAGGTCGGTGCAGTCACGGATTTGTTTTGGGAGAGAGTTCCAAAGTGAGGGGGCAGCGATAGAGAAGGCTCTGTCGCCCCAGGTTCGATGCTTGGTCCTGAGAGGTGGAGTCAGGAGGTTGGTGTCAGATGAGCGAAGACTACGGGATGGGTTGTGGCGGTGGAGCAGGTCAGTGAGGTAGGATGGGGCCTGGTTATGAAGGGCTTTATGTGTGAGGAGGATTTTTAATTGAATTCGCTGTGGGACCGGGAGCCAATGGAGGTTCTGGAGGACATGGGTAATGTGGTCACCGGTGCGGGTGTGAGTGAGCAGACGAGCAGCACAGTTGTGGATGAACTGGAGTTTATTTAATGTTTTGTTTGAGGTGCTGTATAGGATGCTGTTGCAGTAATCGATTCTGGAGGTGATGAAGGCGTGGATGAGGGTTTCTGCAGCGGAGAAAGAGAGTGATGGGCGAAGTCTGGAGATGTTTTTGAGGTGAAAAAAGACAGTTCTGGTGATTTGTTTTACGTGGTGTTCAAAGGAGAGATTATTGTCAAAAATGACTCCAAGGTTGCGACTTTGAAGGGATGGAGACAGGGTGTAGGGGTCGACAGTGACGGAGAAACTGCGAATGGATTTAGTGATAGATTTGGGACCGATGATGCTCATATCTGTTTTGTCGCAGTTAAGTTTAAGGAAACTGGTGTGCATCCACGATTTAATGTCAGCGAGGCAGTTAGACAGAGTGGAGTGGGTGGCGGAGGTGATGGATTTGGTGGAGATGTAGAGCTGGACATCATCAGCATAGCAGTGAAAGTTAAGACCATGGTGGCGAATGACGTTGCCAAGGGGAAGCAGGTATAGTATGAAGAGCAAAGGACCAAGCACCGAGCCCTGGGGGACACCTTGGGACAACGGAGCGGTGGAGGAGGTGCAGTTGTTGATGTGGATGAACTGTTGTCTGTCGGTGAGATAAGATTGGAGCCAGGGGAGGGCGGTACCAGTGATGTTGAGCGTAGATTTGAAGCGAGAGAGAAGAATGGTGTGGTTGATAGTGTCAAAAGCTGAAGTGAGGTCCAGGAGGATGAGGATGCTGAGGTGATCAGAGTCTGCGGAGAGGAGGATGTCGTTGGTAACTCTGAGCAGGGCTGTTTCAGTGCTGTGTTGTGAACGGAAGCCGGATTGAAATGGTTCAAACAGGTCATTTGAGGAGAGGTGGGTTTTGAGTTGTTTGGCGACAGTGCGTTCCAGTATCTTAGACAGAAAGGGGAGATTGGAAATGGGCCGAAAGTTTGACATAATGTTGGGGTCAAGTCCAGGTTTTTTGAGAATGGGGGTTACAGCAGCCAATTTGAGTGAACATGGGATTGAGCCAGAGCTGAGAGAGGAGTTAATGATTTTTGTGATGAGTGTGGAGATAGCTGGTAAACAGTCTTTGATGAGGTGGGATGGGATGGGGTCCAGGACACATGCTGATGTTTTCATCCCTGTCAAGATTTTAAACAGCTCCCCCGGCGACACTGGGGAGAACTGAGACAGTGGCTGAGAGGTGTGGTGGGGGGAACAAATGATGGGATGACAGAGCAGACAGTGGTAGCAGAAGAAGAGTACAGGTTGGTGTAAATGGTGTCAATTTTGGTCTGAAAGAATGATAGAAAGGTGTTGCATTTATCAGTTGTGAATAAGTTGACGATATTGTCACTGGGTTTGAGAAGTTTATTTACTGTGTAGAAAAGAGCCTTTGGGTTGGTAGAACCAGAATGTATGAGGTGTGAGTAGTAGGTGGACCGGGTAGTGTTAAGAGCTTCCTTATACTGCTGAAGGTAATCTGTGTAAGCTTGTAGACGAACAGTTAAACCAGTTTTCTTATGGAGCCTTTCAAGCTGATGCTTACGGGATTTCATTTTGTGCAGAATAGGAGTGTACCAGGGAGCAGAGTGAGTGAATGAGACAGTTTTAGTTTTGATGGGAGCCAGATGATCGAGACTGGTGGAAAGTATTTCATTGTAGTAATTGGTAAGGTCGGAAGGGTTGTCAGTCACGGGTGGGGGGGAAGAGGATATTTTGCTGGCAAGAGAGGCTGAAAGGGCAGGACTAGAGATGGATTTAAGATTTCTGAAAGAAATTGTCCTTTTGTCCTTGGTTGTAGAAATGGGGAGATCAATGTTCATGGCGATTGCCATGTGGTCCGAGATGTTGAGGTTGTGGGGCTCGGGGAGCGGTATGGTGAGACCAGTAGAGCAGACCAGATCCAAAATGTGACCACGGCTGTGGGTCGGAAAGTTGACATGTTGGGTTAAATTGAAGCAGTGTAGCAGTTCCAGGAATTCAGTAGCAAATTTACAGTCACTGTCAATGTGGATGTTCAAATCTCCCAGGAGCAGTACAGAAGGTGAGATGGCAGATAACTGAGTTAAAAAGTCAGAAAAGTCAGAGAGAAAGGAAGGATTTGGTTTGGGGGGTCGGTAGATTATGGCAGTGACCAGAGGAGTGGGACCAGAGAGTTTGAAAGTGATGTGTTCAAAGGACTGAACAGCAGGGATAGAGATGGTGGATGTTTTAATGTCCTTTCTGTACACTGCAGCGACACCACCTCCCCGCCCCTCATATCAGGGTTTGTCCATGTATGTATATCATGTAGGTGTAGTCTGGTTGAGTGCTACTGCATAACGAGGAGAGAACTCCTGGCCATTGTGAATTTTGTCCAGCAATTTGCCCATACTTGTACGGACGAAAATTTGCAATGTGGTCTGACCACACAGCACTACAATACTCGTTACATTTCGACCAACCCTCTGGTCAAATTAACCTTATGGCGGGACCCTGGGGTTCCATAAGCCCTCGGCTCTCGCATAAACTGCGTTGCGACGTCATTTTATGTCTGTTGAAGGCGAACGACATGGCAATCTATTCCTCTCGACGAGCTCTACACGATGCGCTGATCAAAGTTTAAAAATGTTGTTTATGACTACGGCATTCGTCCTCGCTGAGCTTGGATGACATGACAGCAGCATGATCCGCACCAGGTGGGTTGTGGCGTTTATGTGCGCGGTGGGACGGAGTCACCAAAAATAATTTTATTACGATTTTGACCCCGGGGTCTCGCCATAAAGTTCAAATGTCCAGGTGGATTGAGAGGCCGCAATAATTTTTCTATGAGGTGTTCCATAGGAAGGAGTTGCACCACACCAATGCGGATGCTTTATCGCGTCTGCCCGAGGCAAGTACTTTTGCATGTGCTAAGGGCTCGCCTAGGTGTAAACCACTCTCACCTGATGCGGCGTGCCTCACAGCACCTGTGCACATGCGGGAAGGCAAACCAGACCCTCCCCTGGCCGATCGTGATTTAGGACGAGATCAAGAGAAATGGCGTCGATTACAAAGGGAAGATGAGACCCATGATTTCATTCGAGCCATAGCTAAATCCAGCCCAGAACAGGACAGGCCTCCAACAGCTTTGACATTCTTAGATTACAAAGGGCTGTTGATTCTTTGGGAGATCGACACACAGTCCTACTGTGTCGTCGTGCCAACCTCCATACGCAAAAATTGGTGGTGGAGGTGCATGGCCGCTGCCTCCTGCATTTGGGGGAGCTGAAAACACTTTACACCATTAAAACATTATTTCTGGCCGGGCATGATGGCAGATATTCGTACATGGACGGCCTCATGCATAGAATGTGCACGGTGGAAACCACCAGCGTCCCCGGTCAAAGTTCCCCTACGGTCAATCGAGGTTTAGCAGGTCAATGAGTTGGTGGCCCTGGATATATTGAGACCCCTACCTCCTACCGATAGAGATCACAAATATCTGCTAGTAGGAGTTGAGTATTTCACGCGATGGCTGGTAGCATGGCCCCTGGCAGATCAAACTGCTCAGTCAATAGCCAAAGCTTTTGTTCAGGGATATGTTATGGACAAAGGTGACCCTGAAAAACTTCTAACAAACAAGAGTAGACATTTTTCCTCAACTGATACAGGAAGTGTGCGACATCCTAGGCACTAAGAAAGTGCGCACTTCTCCATACCACCCACAAACTGATGGGATGGTGGAACAACTAAATCGCACTATCACTTCCATGCTGTCAGATGCTCAATGAGTCTCAGACAGACTGGGAATTACACAGAGGCAGGGTCCTGGCAGCATACTGGTTAGCCCCACATGCATCGACGGGATACTCCCCATTTTATTCAATGTATAGTAGGGAGCCTGACCCTCCTATCGAGCGCCAGCCTTGACCTCCCAGCTGGGGCTGCAAAATGGCCAATAGCGGTGTGACGTGTCATGCAGCAGTGGGAGACAGTGAGGGAGGCGGCACAAACTGCAGTGGCTTCTGCCCATTACGCGAATGAACGGGTCAGGCAAAAGGGAGTGATGCCCCTGCCTTTAAAAGTGGGAGAGCGTGGCTACACTGTCCACTGGTCCCCTTAGTGACCTCGCCAAAAATACACCATCCGTGGCAGGGCCCTGTAAATGTGGAGATTCTCAGGCACCAATTTGTATGTATGGGTCCAATTGGAACGCCAGTGATGGTGTGTGGACCCCGCCAGTCTAAAGCCGGACCGGTCAAAGCCTTACCACAGACGTGCCACTACACTCGGAAGAATACCCACAACACTCACCAAAACCGGGTTATTGTGAACACCTGCACTTTCACCCCTTCACTCACCTTTAACATCACTGCCGAGGTCAGGGAAGTCACTTGCCGCAATGAACCAACCTCAAGAAGGTTGCCTTCCTTGCCCAGGGCCGCCCGTGACCAAGGAGGTAAAACAGCATCCGACTGAGTTGCAGGCCCGGTGACCCAGACACGGGCCCCTGTGATGCAAGACCACGGGACTGCAGATAGAAACAACATTGTCGTTTTTCACATCGGAGGATGTTCATCAGTTGTTTGCATGTCGTGGTTGGGGGGTCCGATTGACCCCTTGTGTGTACCGTCTTGTCTTACAGTTATTTGTTTGTTGCTATCTTAGATTCTGTTCTGTATACAGGTGTTGTGCGGTGCAGGACGACTCGTAGACTGAACTCTTAGTAAGGGCTTGCGCCGGTTTATTAACAGGGGTAACAAAACACACCAGTGGTAGGTGTTCCTACACTTGGTTCTTCAGGCGGACCTCAGGCTCTATCTATTCCTAGCCTGGGCTATCTTTTGGGATCTCTCACTCGAGTCAGGAAGGGGGCTCATCCAACACCGCCCGACCGAGGAGAGCAGCACCCCACGTAAACTTAGCCGGCTCTTGCAGACTTCTCTGAGCCCTAACCCTGGCTATATCTTCGGCTGGGGATCAGCCAACACTGTCCGGTCATGAGCAGGAGAGACCTTTTCAGATGCTCACCATCCAGGGCTCCCACAATGACCCTGCTTTCATCACGAGGTCCCCCTTAAGTATATCCCGTGACATGATGTCATCGTGCCTCACAGCCCTCATGACGTCATGTCGTCATACTACTCCTGTACATTACCCCCCCCGTGAAAAAAATCAGCCGTCCTGGCTGTCAACTATACGAAAGCAGAGCCCCATCCAACCCGGTGAGCAGGCATCAACCAATAACAACAATAACAACAATGTGAAAGCAAGTGTGAAGGCGGAACCGCCTGCGGGGGAACCAAAGGTGAATGTTAAGGCAGAATGACAAATTAGGAAGGCTGGTCATCTCACGAAGCAATGCGCCGATTACGATGGCGACGGCTGGAACCCGATGACAACGGGCCCAGACGGAGGCGGTCTGTGGAACCGAATGCTCCTTGAGCGCGTCTGAGCCGCCGGTCCGCTCCCACATGCGGTGTCGGTCGTCGGGGCAGGCGGAGCATCAGCCGGCGACAGGCCCGTCGCCGGGGCTCCAACAGGAAGAGGCGGTGCCTCTAGAGCTACTCGGGGAGGTTCTGTGAGTGCACAGACAGAGTGTTTAACTTGTGCATCATCCTGGCCCGCTCAGGAAATGGAGATGAATCAACAGGGCTAGGTGGCACATCTTTTTTCAGCCGAGATGGGTGGACAATCCAGTGCCGGCGACCTCCAAACCTCAACAGGGCCCTGCCAAGGGTGATGTAATTTTTGGGAAGTTCCAACAGGCACTTGGGGACAATGAAGCCATGCTTTTTACCCTTTTTCCCACGGAAGCCCGGAGCCCTGATGCTTCGGAAAGCGCTCGTTAGCCGCTTGCCGGCTGGCCGAATTATCAACGGCCGCCTGCCGTGCCTCCCGCAGTCTTTCAAGTGCGGCTTTCATTGGAGCGGGCACTGTGGATCCCTTCTTCGAGAATCCCAGGTCCATTTGTACCTGAATCGGGGGTTCTGAATCTCGACCGTGCAAACATGATGCCTTGAATAAAGGTGTCAGTTTTTGTGCCAGTTAAAAGGGTAAAACCTATTACTATATCTTGTTACTGGCAAAGGAGGTCTCATAATGTAAATGCTCACCCCGAGCCCTCAATACTCTGATAGTGTGCTGTTTTTGAGTTGTACGCCTTTTGGCGTCTTCTGGTCCAACACCAGTGGAGACTAGGCTCTAAGAAAAGCCGTTTCGGGTGTGGACCAATCAAATTCAAGGACAGTGCATATTATTATCAGAGTTGTCTCTTTTGTTTGCATTTTGACTGCTTGTGTTGTGGTTATTGCAAACATGATGCCTTGAATAAAGGTGTCAGTTTTTGTACCAGTTAAAAGGGTAAAACCTATTACTATTAACTAAAAAGGCGAGAAACCCGTTGAGGCATGAGGGGGCAGCCTGTACGCTGCTTGGACCCCCGGAATGAAGAAGTCCCAGTCCGACTGGGACGTGCTCACATGGTGGCACATGGACGTGAGTGTGTGGTTCAATCGTTCGACCATCCCATCGGACTGAGGGTGATAGGGCAAGGCGTGACTTTTCTTGGTGCCAAGGTCACAGACCTCCTTGAGCAGTCGTGAAGAGATATTACGGCCCTGGTAGGTTAACAGTTCGGGAGCACCCTTGTTGAGAACGTAACCCTGCACAAACACCTCGGTGATGGACGAGCCCATTTGGTCCACCAAAGGCTACGCCATAGGCCAACGTGTGAGGTATTCAACACCCACCAAGAAGTACTTGTGGCCCTGTTGGGATGTTGAGAATGGGCCCAAAATGTCGAGTTCCACGAGCTTATTAACACGAGAAACCCGGATGGACTGCAGCGGGGCCCAATCACGGCCAACTGGGGCCTTCCGCCGCGCACAATCGTAGCAACCTTTCAACAGGAGTGCCACGTCGCTCTCCACACCTGGCCAGTAGTAATTTTGCTTTAGCATTCAAATAAGTCTAATGGTAACCAAGGTGCATGAGTTTCTCGTGAATGGCTCAGGTCAATTATCCTCGCAGCGCAGTGGGCACGACTACACAATATCGCTCCAGTTCTGTATCCCAATGCATAAGGAGGCCGTTGTGCACAGCGACGACCGGAGTGGCTGACGGAGCTGAACTCCGGGCGCTCAGCCCAACACGGCGTCACCGCCTCAGCAGAGAGGAGTCCTCCATCTGCAATTTAGCCCAATCATCCCGAGGGAGACCCAGGCCAAAATCAGCAGGCAACAACACACCTGGAGGGGGGGCCGTGTCGGCCATTGTGATCAACTTAGCCGTGGTGTCAACTGGGGCCCTGCAGCGACTCGAACCCATGGTACACGCGCACCCGCCCTCCATAGGCAACCTGGACAGCCCATCAGCATTTCCATGCTGTGCCCCCTTCCTGTTGATGATGTCAAAGGTGTACTCCTGCAGCACCTCGAGCCAGTGGGACAGCTGACCCGAGGGCTGATCGATCCACAATGAATATTGCAGGGCCGCATGGTCAGTCCGCACGGTGAACTGCCTGCCATACAAATAGGGCCTATACAGTTGTACAAATAACACAATGGCCAGCAGCTCCCTCCGAGTCACACAATACCTATGTTCAGCGGGGGACAAAACGCGACTGCCATACGCGACGACTTTTTCCACACCATTGACCACCTGTGCCAGGACAGCCCCAATGCCTGTGTTGCTGGCGTCAGTGTCAAGTACGAAGGGCATGGAAAAGTCGTAGTACCCCAAGGGCGGCGCATCCGCCAAGGATATTTGAAGTGCTACAAAGGCCGCTTCCTCCTCTTTGCCCCAGCAAAAATTTTGACCCTTCGCAAACAGTGCATGCAGCGGCTTCGCCACCATGGCAAAATCGCACACAAAGCTGCGATAATACGAGGCGAAGCCAACGAAGCTGCACACTTCAGCGACAGATGTGGGAGTCGGCGACGCCCGAATGCAAACTGTCTTTTCAGGATCTGTGGTGACCACCTGACGCACTAACAATATGGCCAAAAATACTTCACCGATGGCTGTAACAAATGGCACTTTTGTGGTTTTAATTTTAAGCCCGCAGCACGTACTTTGACAAAGACCGACTCAAGACGACGCAAGTATTCGTCAAACGTATGGCTGAATGCAATGACGTCGTCCAAGTAAATTAAGCAAGATTCCCATTGCAGACCCGCCAAAACCATCTCCATGAGACGTTGGAAGGTGGTCGGGGCTGAATAGAAGCCCGTAGGAAGCCGATTAAATTAGAACAGCCCCTGGGGTGTGCGGAACGCTGTCTGGGGTCTAGAGGCCTCGTCCAACGGCAATTGCCAGAAGCCTGAGAGCAAGTCTAGGGTCTAAAAGAACCACGCACCCTGAGGGCGTCGAGGGAATCATCCATGCGGGGCAGGGGATAGGCATCAGCCACCGAAACCTTGTTTAATTTCCGGAAATCGACGCAGAAACAGAGACTCCCATGCTGTTTCGTGACTAGCACAATGGGGGCGCCCCAAGGGCTAGTAGAAGGTGAGATAATTTCTGCTGCCAACAACGACCAAATGGACATGATCTTTTTCTTTAGGGCTGAAACGATGCAAATTTAGCCAAATAGGGGGCGAATTTCTTGTGTCTATGCGATGTTCCAATAGGGTCGTACGTCCAATATCGAATTTACTCCGACTAAATACATCGGTGAACCGTTCAATGAGCGCACAGAGCCACTGTTTCTCCTCAGGGGACAATAGAGCATTCTCCTGACACAGCGCATCAATCCAAGACGCGTCAATCTTCCCATCCTGCATCACACTCGCCACAACTCCCCCAGCCGGCACGGCGTCATTGAGTGGAGGAGCTGGGGTTGCGTGCGCCAAAACGGTGCCAGCCGGAATTATCACCTGTGAAGAGCCTGAATTGAGGATCTGTAAAAAGGGGTCCTGGTCCATTGACACGGCCGTCAGGGCACCCACCAAACAGGACGTCCTCGAAAAGTAATTAGAGGGAGAAAGAAGAATGCTCGTCTCTGATACTTATAGATCTTGAACAAGTCAAGATCTATAAGTACAATGGGGTCATCCTGGATTCAAAACTTAATTTTGAAGATCACATTGATTATATTGGTAAAAAGACAAAAATAATCATTGGTTTTCTGTATCGACACAAGCACTGCTTCCCCCCAATGTTCCGTTTGGAATTGATAAAAGCTACCATACTGCCTCTACTTGACTACTGTGACATCGTTTATAAATCAGCCCCAAGTACTGTACTGAAGAAGCTTGATTCCATCTATCACTCGGCCTTAAGATTTGCATTGAACTGCCCATATAGGACTCACCACTGTGATCTCTACATTGGGTCAAACTCAACATCTCTTAATGTTCGACGGCTTGTGCACCAGATCTTATTTATTCACGATGTACTTACAAAAAAATCTGCAGACTACCTACTGGATCTCCTCTCTGTTTCAAAGAACAAATTTGACCTCAGGTCTTCGCTCATTTACCAGCTTCACATTCCCTATTGCCATACAAAAACCGGAGGAAGGGCCTTTGCTATTGATGCCCCCAGGGTCTGGAATGCTATGCCAATAAACTGCAACTTGAATTACTACCTATGAGATCTTCACTCAAAACTGCTCTAGAGGAGTTGTACACCCCTAGCTGCCACTGCTATTCAGTGGCCTAAAATATGGCTCTAGATTTTGGTGTTATAATTTATTTATGTAGTTTATTGTTAAAAATTCGGTCACAGTCCCTATGATCACTGTTACATTGCATTTATGGCTTTTATTTTGGTGATTTCGAAAACGTTTTTTGTTTTGGCCATGTTTTTGTTTATTGTAGTACGGAGTTAGACTGATGGCCTTAATCTTAGTTGTCTTGTGGTTGTTGTTATTTGACTTGCATCCCACTGGGATTTTTGCACACAGCGTTGGTGTACGGTGCTATTTCAGGAATATTTTGATGTTTTTTTCCTGGATTTTCTGTTTGCACAGTCACATAATCACTTTAAGATGTTTTTCTTGTTCATGTTTTTGTTTGTTGCGGTTGCACCCGATTCAAGAGCCGAATGGCTCACAGGGCTATACCAAATAAATGAACTATGAACTAACTATGATCTGGTGACTGCAAATCCAGGGGATTGCGCAACCTCAGGCGTACTAAAATTTGTGACCCAAGTGGAATGGTCATAGAATCCCTGGACAAAGCCCATACACTGGCGACAAGGGGGGACAACACGGTGGGAAAATGCAGAAAGTGCAACCGACGGCCGTATGGGATCTCCACACAACCTTGGTCAATGAGAATATGAATGGGCATCTTTGCCAAGAAATCCGTCCCCAAAAGGCATGGCACCGCCAACTCTTTTGAGACGAGAATGGGCCCCTCCAATTCGATATCGCCAATCCTGATCGAGGCGGCAATGTGGCCGAAAATGCCCAAACTACCACCATTGGTGGCAACACAAGTCCCTTGAACTGGCCGTAATGGACCAATGCTATGTGGCAACAACCCGAAAATACATTCGGATATAATAGTGGCCAACGCACCCGTGTCCACCAAAACCCGTACTTCCACTCCCTGGACATAACCAGCGACCGCAGGGGAACCCGCCGTGGCTGCTACAACCCGAGGCGTGAGTGCATTGCATTGATGGACCCACCTAGGCCACCCAGCGAATGGTAACGAACGAGCACGGGGCGAAGCAGAGCACTTAGTGATGGCCGGGTGATCATGAACTATAACCCCGCTAGATGAGTGAGGTGAGGGGAGCGGCCGAGTGATCGATGCCTCGCGACTCGCCTGGGGCCCGGATGATGACGCTGACGTGGAGCCGGAGGATGATGAGGGCCTGCTGAAGGCCCCGGGGGCGTTATGGCAGCCTAACGCGATGTGGCTTTGCTGACCACAGCAGAAGCAGGCAGTGGACGCCGACCCCTGCGAGCGAGGAGCCCTCGTCCGCCACCGTTGCTCTGGCCGGCGGCTCCCGGCACCTCTCCCGCGTTGGTCGCCCGCAATGAAGGCAGCGAAGCCATCCTCCCCCTGTGGCGTGGCAGCCCCCGCGGGCACCGGAACCCCCGTGCACGCCGCCACATTGGGCGACTGGCATAGGGCAAGGTGTGCCTGAATGCCCTGCGCCACTCTCAGAGATGAAATGTCGGCCTCCTTGGCGATTGCAAGAACAACTCCCAGCTCCCGCATAGGGAGAGTAACCGCTCAAGAGTCAGCGAGTCCAGCGCCGATCCATCCATGTTGGGGAAAGCTGCCCGTGCCAGCGCCAGCGAGGAGCTGCAGAAGGTGAGCGGTGTCTCGGCTTCCTCTCACCTCCGCATTCAGAACTTGAGGCGCGCACTGGAAGGCGGCTCGAAGATAGCAGCCATCTGAGCATACGCAGCTGGAAGCGTTGCCCTATCCACCGGTGTAATGGATTTAAACGCCACTAAAGCTCTGTCATCCAGTGCTGTGGGGAGCACTTTGAGAGCCTCGTCCATGGGCCACCCTACTGAAAATTACGCTGCATCAAATCGGTCCTGGAAAGCCATCCTATCGCTGCCTGTCGCAATGAACGGGCGTACGGGAGGCAAGCGACGGAGTTTATGGCCGCCAGACGTAATTACGGGTGAGGGCGCACCCACGCCGCTGCAGGAGCCATAGCAACGCCGGGTTGCCGAGTCACATCGGTAATGGCAGCCGGTTGCGGAGTCGTGGAAAAAATGGTGCCCGGTTGCGGAGACACAGAGAAAATGGCACCCGGTTGCGGTGTCGCTGACAAAATGGTGCCTGAATGCTGCGTCGAATCCCGCGGAACAATGGCACCCAACTCCGGAGTCGTGTCCATTATAGAATTGGCACTAAATACGAACGAGGCAGGAGGCGCAATGGCGGGAATCCGCCGTTCCCGCGCTGAAAAAGTGTCGGGTGCACGCGGCTGGGCTCCCACCTCGACCATCATCGCGACGAGCTGCGCGGCGGACTGTAGAAGTTGTCTGAGCTGGCTCGTGAGGATATGCCAGGTGTTCGGCAGCGGTGAGGAGCCACCCACGGCTGCCTCCTTCTCCTGCTCCGGTTGGCCTGGCTCCACGGGGCGCATCTCCGGGGCCCCGGACTCCGGGGACGTTGCGGGAACATCCTCCATGCCGTCTTCATCGTCGAACCTCACCACAGGTAGGTACTTCCTCTTCACCGCCATTTAACATGGCGGCGAAGGCTGGAGACACTTCTGGCACCAGTTGTGTGATGCAGGACGACTTGTATACTGAACTCTTAGTAAGGGCTTGCGCCAGTTTATTGACACAGGGGTAACAAAACACACCAGAGGTAGGTGTCCCTACACTCGGTTCTTCACGCGGACCTCAGGCTCTATGTATTCCTAGCCTGGGCTATCTCTTGGGCTCTCTCACTCGAGTCGGAATGGGGGCTCATCCAACACCCCACGTAATCTTAGCGGGCTCTTGCATACTTCTCTGAGCCCTACCCCTGGCTATATCTTCGGCTCTCCTGCTCGTAGAACCCGGACAGGGGATCAGTCAACACCGTCCGGTCACGAGCAGGAGAAACCTTGATTTGAAGCTTTCGTGACTGCAGGAATCCATACTCTTTGGTTCTTTCGGGAAAGTCACCTAGGTAGAAAAATAGATCACGACGTTTCGATCGCAACACAAGCAATCGTCATCAGGTGGGACAACCACAGCAAGAAAAAACTACTTTTTTTTTGCTATCGAAACGTCGTGATCTATTATTTTTCTACCTACGTGACTTTACCAAACCAAAGAGTAGGATAGACCTTCTTCAGACGCTCACCATCCCGGGATACCACAACGACCCCTCTTTCATAAATTGATAAAATAAAATAACACAGCACTGTCCTACCAGACAGTCTCGCCCCCTTCACCTGATGAAGGCCGCTTGTGTTGTGGCCGAAACGTCGTGACCCCTCTTTCGTCATGGGGTCCCCCTAAAGTATATCCCGTGACATGACGTCATTGCTTCTCACAGCGCTCATGACGTCACGCCGTCATACTACTCTACACAGGCATTCCACACCTACACACACAAATGTCCAGGACTCCGGTTGAGTCTAAATTGCTTGTTTATTGACCAACAAAAGTGTTTTTTTTTCTGTCAGGGTTCCCCCAAATCCCTTGTATTTGCACGGGTTGTGTTTAGTCGAGGACGACTTTTTCTTCACAGGGAGGTAATCTAGTGTTGATACGTGATTCGAGGATAGAAATACTCACGCGATCCAAGGGTAGAGTCTCAGGATGATGTTACGAGGAAAGGGAGAGGTGACATCATGGGGAGAGATGGGGCGATTGGGGCGCTTCTGGAGAAGAGCAGGGTGGACGTGTATGGCGTGCACCGGCACAAAGTAAAGAAAAGTGTTGACTCAAGCTTTATCTGGTAGACTCTATAGATGGATTCTAGATTTGAAGCTTTCGTGACTGCAAGGATTCATACTCTTTGGTTTTATTCGGTAAAGTCATGTAGGTAAAATAAAATTAAATCACGACGTTTCGGAGGCAACACAAGCTTCCGTCTTCAGGTGGAAGTCAGCAGTAAATCTGTGTTGAGTACACAGCTCTAGACGATCGGGTTTATATATTGTCGCGGCATCTTTTGAGGAAGATCAACGTCTCGATGAGCTGTGACTTCTTATCTCGTTGTCTGTTAAAAGCTCTCACAGATAGGTGAAAATCCTCCCCGTAGAAGTTATTAATTCTAGATTTGAAGCTTTCGTGACTGCAAGGATTCATACTCTTTGGTTTTATTCGGTAAAGTCACGTAGGTAAAATAAAATAAAACAATTAAATCACGACGTTTCGGAGGCAACACAAGCTTCCGTCTTCAGGTGGAATAGTCACAGCAGAAAATCTGTGTTTAGTACACAGCTCTGAGACGATCGGGTTTATATAGTCGTGGGATCTTTTGAGGAAGGTCAGCGTCTCGATGAGCTGTGACTTCTTATCTCGCTGTCTGTTAAAAGCTCTAACAGATAGGTGAAAATCCTCCCCGTAGAGGTTATTAATTCTATATTTTAAGCTTTCGTGACTGCAAGGATTCATACTCTTTGGTTTTATTCGGTAAAGTCATGTAGGTAAAATAAAATTTAAAAAAAACAATTAAATCACGACGTTTCGGAGGCAACACAAGCTTCCGTCTTCAGGTGGAAGTCAGCAAAAAATCTGTGTTGAGTACACAACTCTGAGACGATCGGGTTTATATATTGTCGCGGCATCTTTTGAGGAAGGTCAGCGTCTCGATGAGCTGTGACCAAAGAGTATGAAACCTTGCAGTCACGAAAGCTTCAAATCTAGAATTAATAACCTCTACGGGGAGGATTTTCACCTATCTGTTAGAGCTTTTAACAGACGAGATAAGAAAAAAATCCAGAAAAACGCATGTCAAAAATGTTATAAATTGATTTGCATTTTAATGAGGGAAATAAATATTTGACCCCCTCTCAATCAGAAAGATTTCTGGCTTACAGGTGTCTTTTATACAGGTAACGAGCTGAGATTAGGAGCACACTCTTAAAGGGAGTGCTCCTAATCTCAGCTTGTTACCTGTATAAAAGACACCTGTCCACAGAAGCAATCAATAAATCAGATTCCAAACTCTCCACCATGGCCAAGACCAAAGAGCTCTCTAAGGATGTCAGGGACAAGATTGTAGACCTACACAAGGCTGGAATGGGCTACAAGACCATTGCCAAGCAGCTTGGTGAGAAGGTGACAATAAATTTTGATTTAAAGCTTTCGTGACTGCAGTAATTCATATTCTTAGTTTTTTCGGTAAAGTCACGTTGAAGAGAAAAAACAAAATAACAAAATATATATAAAACAATAAAAAAAATTCTCACGACGTTTCGACCATAACTCAAACGGTCATCATCAGGTGTGTCGGTTTGCATAAATTTATTTTGAAAACGGCATAGTTATTTATTTATATATATATAAATAACGTTTGCGTCACGCGCAACGATTGGCTGTTTGCCAGGACTAGTCCATCTATTTTTTGAAAAGAGGAGGGGGGAGACGAAATTTGTTTTTATGTATGCTGTCTGAAAGCCACTGTAAGCGTGAACAATCAATCAAGAACTGAGATGATTTATCAAATCTTTCCAATGATTGCTAAGATAAAATCCATCTTCTCGGTTGAAATTGTCTCTGTGTTTGTATATGTGGATAGCCTCATGAACGAATCTCTCATGGAAGCCAGATGGCTTACAAAGAACCTCCGTCTTGGAAAAGTCAATGGCATGTGAGCCTACTGAATTAGAACAATGATCTGCTACGGCCGAGGTGTTGGTCCTACCGTGTTTAAGGTCTGCTTTATGTTCACGAATGCGGTCCGAGATATGGCGTTTGGTTTCTCCAATGTAACTACTACCACAGAGGCAACTTAGTTTGTAGACACCAGGGTATTGTATGTCCGGAATCACATCTTTTACAGACGGAACCAGATCACGGATTTTATGTAATGTGTTGAAACGGACCTGGATCTTGTGTTTATTCAAGATTTTGGAGATCTTTTTTGTGATCCCAGCAATGTAGGGTAAAGTGATGGTTTTGAAAGGCTCCTCAAGAGGGTTCTTCTTCATGGTTTGAGTGATAGCTTTGCGGATTGTATAGTCGGAGTAACCATTAGCCCTAAGAGCTTGGTGTACGTGCTTGAGTTCACTGCTTATGTGTTCCTGGTCGGATATGCATTGGGCTCTATGATACAGAGTCTTGATGAGAGAATTCTTCTGTGATGGATGGTGGTGGGAATCCGGTTTCAGATAAGCATCCGTATGGGTAGCTTTCCTGTAGACAGAGTGGCTCATTGAACCATCAGGTCTCTTTTTAATTAGGACATCCAAAAAAGGTATCTTGCCATCTATTTCGACTTCCATGGTAAATCTGATGGCTGGGTGTATGGAATTGATGTGGTCGAAGAATTGGTCTAGAGCAGGCCGGCCATGTGGCCAGATGACAAAAGTGTCATCCACGTACCTCTTCCATAAGGTTGGGCGCAGAGTGGCAGTCTGGATGGCGTCAGTCTCAAATTTCTCCATGAAAATGTTAGCTATAACTGGAGAAAGGGGGGAGCCCATTGGGGTGCCCTCAGTTTGTTTGTAGAAAGTTCCATTCCAAGTGAAGTATGTATTGGTTAAACAGTGTCTCACCAGGGGGGGTACCTCAGTGTTTAGTCCTTGATGAACCAAGTCTTCAATGATTGCAATGGTGTCAGGTACAGGAACCTTGGTGAATAAGGAAACTACATCAAAACTGACAAGCAGGTCGTCTGGGGACAGGGAAATACCCTTGATTGTTGATACCAGGTGAGTAGAATTTTGTACCGCAGAGGTGGTCTTTCCAGTGAAAGGACGCAGGATTTCAGACAAAAAACGAGCTAGTTTGTAGGTGGGGGAGCTGATAGTAGAAACTATGGGACGAAGAGGTGTATCAACTTTATGTATTTTTGGTAAGCCGTATAATCTTGGTGGCCTGGCAGCAGAAGGTTTCAACGAAAACTGTTTAGATTGATCAATTAATGCGGTTGAATCAGAAATTATTTTGTTGGTTTGTGTGACGAGGCTGTTGGTGGGATCTCTTTTTATTTTTGTATAACTACCATCGTCGAGTAATTCTTTAATTTTGTTGTTGTATTCTATTTTATCCATGATAACAGTAGCATTGCCTTTGTCAGCTGAGAGAACTACAATATCATTCCTCTTTTTTAATTTATATAATTCAAAACGCTCATCTTTGCTGAGGTTGCTAGCTGGCATCTTAGCGTTTTTGAGGGTTGCAGCGATTTCAGATCTTGCTACGTCTGCAGCGATGTGACCCAGGCCCCTGAGAGCAACGTCTACTTGGGCAATTATATCATTAACTGGTATGTGTTTAGGTGTGACTGCAAAGTTTAGACCTTTAGCTAAAACGGATTTCAGACCATCGGAAATAGAACTGTTACTGCGATTAATTACGACTTTATTAACGTCTAACTTTTTGGTGTGTGGGTCCGGTCTTTTGTTTAAGAGGAGGTTAAATTTGGAAATCAGGTTTTCCTTACATTTGGTCGACATAGTAGCAGCTGAAGAGGCAGTCATATTGTCTACATGTTCCCAATCCGATGTGGACATTATTGCCGTCAATGATAAGTGTGATTTGTAGAGTGTCTTGTCTAACTGATCTAGTTCTGTGCGTATAAGTCTGATTTTTTCTGAGATAAGAGCTAAGCTAGTTTTGAAAAGAATTCGTTTCGCATTAGAAGAAGTTACAGTAGCAGAGGTGAGTGTAAATGCGATTGGTATTACCCCAGAGTCGCGGCATCTCTTCAGGAAGGTGAGAGACTCGATCAGCTGAGCTTTCTTATCCCGGAGTTTGTTGAAGGATCTTAAAGTTATGTGAAAACCCTCCCCGTAGAGGCGATTAAATTTTGATTTAAAGCTTTCGTGACTGCAGTAATTCATATTCTTAGTTTTTTCGGTAAAGTCACGTTGAAGAGAAACAACAAAATAACAAAATATATATAAAACAATAAAAAAATTTCTCACGACGTTTCGACCATAACTCAAACGGTCATCATCAGGTGTGTCGGTTTGCATAAATTTATTTTGAAAACGGCATAGTTATTTATTTATATATATAAAAATAACGTTTGCGTCACGCGCAACGATTGGCTGTTTGCCAGGACTAGTCCATCTATTTTTTGAAAAGAGGAGGGGGGAGACGAAATTTGTTTTTATGTATGCTGTCTGAAAGCCACTGTAAGCGTGAACAATCAATCAAGAACTGAAATGATTTATCAAATCTTTCCAATGATTGCTAAGATAAAATCCATCTTCTCGGTTGAAATTGTCTCTGTGTTTGTATATGTGGATAGCCTCATGAACGAATCTCTCATGGAAGCCAGATGGCTTACAAAGAACCTCCGTCTTGGAAAAGTCAATGGCATGTGAGCCTACTGAATTAGAACAATGATCTGCTACGGCCGAGGTGTTGGTCCTACCGTGTTTAAGGTCTGCTTTATGTTCACGAATGCGGTCCGAGATATGGCGTTTGGTTTCTCCAATGTAACTACTACCACAGAGGCAACTTAGTTTGTAGACACCAGGGTATTGTATGTCCGGAATCACATCTTTTACAGACGGAACCAGATCACGGATTTTATGTAATGTGTTGAAACGGACCTGGATCTTGTGTTTATTCAAGATTTTGGAGATCTTTTTTGTGATCCCAGCAATGTAGGGTAAAGTGATGGTTTTGAAAGGCTCCTCAAGAGGGTTCTTCTTCATGGTTTGAGTGATAGCTTTGCGGATTGTATAGTCGGAGTAACCATTAGCCCTAAGAGCTTGGTGTACGTGCTTGAGTTCACTGCTTATGTGTTCCTGGTCGGATATGCATTGGGCTCTATGATACAGAGTCTTGATGAGAGAATTCTTCTGTGATGGATGGTGGTGGGAATCCGGTTTCAGATAAGCATCCGTATGGGTAGCTTTCCTGTAGACAGAGTGGCTCATTGAACCATCAGGTCTCTTTTTAATTAGGACATCCAAAAAAGGTATCTTGCCATCTATTTCGACTTCCATGGTAAATCTGATGGCTGGGTGTATGGAATTGATGTGGTCGAAGAATTGGTCTAGAGCAGGCCGGCCATGTGGCCAGATGACAAAAGTGTCATCCACGTACCTCTTCCATAAGGTTGGGCGCAGAGTGGCAGTCTGGATGGCGTCAGTCTCAAATTTCTCCATGAAAATGTTAGCTATAACTGGAGAAAGGGGGGAGCCCATTGGGGTGCCCTCAGTTTGTTTGTAGAAAGTTCCATTCCAAGTGAAGTATGTATTGGTTAAACAGTGTCTCACCAGGGGGGGTACCTCAGTGTTTAGTCCTTGATGAACCAAGTCTTCAATGATTGCAATGGTGTCAGGTACAGGAACCTTGGTGAATAAGGAAACTACATCAAAACTGACAAGCAGGTCGTCTGGGGACAGGGAAATACCCTTGATTGTTGATACCAGGTGAGTAGAATTTTGTACCGCAGAGGTGGTCTTTCCAGTGAAAGGACGCAGGATTTCAGACAAAAAACGAGCTAGTTTGTAGGTGGGGGAGCTGATAGTAGAAACTATGGGACGAAGAGGTGTATCAACTTTATGTATTTTTGGTAAGCCGTATAATCTTGGTGGCCTGGCAGCAGAAGGTTTCAACGAAAACTGTTTAGATTGATCAATTAATGCGGTTGAATCAGAAATTATTTTGTTGGTTTGTGTGACGAGGCTGTTGGTGGGATCTCTTTTTATTTTTGTATAACTACCATCGTCGAGTAATTCTTTAATTTTGTTGTTGTATTCTATTTTATCCATGATAACAGTAGCATTGCCTTTGTCAGCTGAGAGAACTACAATATCATTCCTCTTTTTTAATTTATATAATTCAAAACGCTCATCTTTGCTGAGGTTGCTAGCTGGCATCTTAGCGTTTTTGAGGGTTGCAGCGATTTCAGATCTTGCTACGTCTGCAGCGATGTGACCCAGGCCCCTGAGAGCAACGTCTACTTGGGCAATTATATCATTAACTGGTATGTGTTTAGGTGTGACTGCAAAGTTTAGACCTTTAGCTAAAACGGATTTCAGACCATCGGAAATAGAACTGTTACTGCGATTAATTACGACTTTATTAACGTCTAACTTTTTGGTGTGTGGGTCCGGTCTTTTGTTTAAGAGGAGGTTAAATTTGGAAATCAGGTTTTCCTTACATTTGGTCAACATAGTAGCAGCTGAAGAGGCAGTCATATTGTCTACATGTTCCCAATCCGATGTGGACATTATTGCCGTCAATGATAAGTGTGATTTGTAGAGTGTCTTGTCTAACTGATCTAGTTCTGTGCGTATAAGTCTGATTTTTTCTGAGATAAGAGCTAAGCTAGTTTTGAAAAGAATTCGTTTCGCATTAGAAGAAGTTACAGTAGCAGAGGTGAGTGTAAATGCGATTGGTATTACCCCAGAGTCGCGGCATCTCTTCAGGAAGGTGAGAGACTCGATCAGCTGAGCTTTCTTATCCCGGAGTTTGTTGAAGGATCTTAAAGTTATGTGAAAACCCTCCCCGTAGAGGCGATTAAATTTTGATTTAAAGCTTTCGTGACTGCAGTAATTCATATTCTTAGTTTTTTCGGTAAAGTCACGTTGAAGAGAAACAACAAAATAACAAAATATATATAAAACAATAAAAAAATTTCTCACGACGTTTCGACCATAACTCAAACGGTCATCATCAGGTGTGTCGGTTTGCATAAATTTATTTTGAAAACGGCATAGTTATTTATTTATATATATATAAATAACGTTTGCGTCACGCGCAACGATTGGCTGTTTGCCAGGACTAGTCCATCTATTTTTTGAAAAGAGGAGGGGGGAGACGAAATTTGTTTTTATGTATGCTGTCTGAAAGCCACTGTAAGCGTGAACAATCAATCAAGAACTGAAATGATTTATCAAATCTTTCCAATGATTGCTAAGATAAAATCCATCTTCTCGGTTGAAATTGTCTCTGTGTTTGTATATGTGGATAGCCTCATGAACGAATCTCTCATGGAAGCCAGATGGCTTACAAAGAACCTCCGTCTTGGAAAAGTCAATGGCATGTGAGCCTACTGAATTAGAACAATGATCTGCTACGGCCGAGGTGTTGGTCCTACCGTGTTTAAGGTCTGCTTTATGTTCACGAATGCGGTCCGAGATATGGCGTTTGGTTTCTCCAATGTAACTACTACCACAGAGGCAACTTAGTTTGTAGACACCAGGGTATTGTATGTCCAGAATCACATCTTTTACAGACGGAACCAGATCACGGATTTTATGTAATGTGTTGAAACGGACCTGGATCTTGTGTTTATTCAAGATTTTGGAGATCTTTTTTGTGATCCCAGCAATGTAGGGTAAAGTGATGGTTTTGAAAGGCTCCTCAAGAGGGTTCTTCTTCATGGTTTGAGTGATAGCTTTGCGGATTGTATAGTCGGAGTAACCATTAGCCCTAAGAGCTTGGTGTACGTGCTTGAGTTCACTGCTTATGTGTTCCTGGTCGGATATGCATTGGGCTCTATGATACAGAGTCTTGATGAGAGAATTCTTCTGTGATGGATGGTGGTGGGAATCCGGTTTCAGATAAGCATCCGTATGGGTAGCTTTCCTGTAGACAGAGTGGCTCATTGAACCATCAGGTCTCTTTTTAATTAGGACATCCAAAAAAGGTATCTTGCCATCTATTTCGACTTCCATGGTAAATCTGATGGCTGGGTGTATGGAATTGATGTGGTCGAAGAATTGGTCTAGAGCAGGCCGGCCATGTGGCCAGATGACAAAAGTGTCATCCACGTACCTCTTCCATAAGGTTGGGCGCAGAGTGGCAGTCTGGATGGCGTCAGTCTCAAATTTCTCCATGAAAATGTTAGCTATAACTGGAGAAAGGGGGGAGCCCATTGGGGTGCCCTCAGTTTGTTTGTAGAAAGTTCCATTCCAAGTAAAGTATGTATTGGTTAAACAGTGTCTCACCAGGGGGGGTACCTCAGTGTTTAGTCCTTGATGAACCAAGTCTTCAATGATTGCAATGGTGTCAGGTACAGGAACCTTGGTGAATAAGGAAACTACATCAAAACTGACAAGCAGGTCGTCTGGGGACAGGGAAATACCCTTGATTGTTGATACCAGGTGAGTAGAATTTTGTACCGCAGAGGTGGTCTTTCCAGTGAAAGGACGCAGGATTTCAGACAAAAAACGAGCTAGTTTGTAGGTGGGGGAGCTGATAGTAGAAACTATGGGACGAAGAGGTGTATCAACTTTATGTATTTTTGGTAAGCCGTATAATCTTGGTGGCCTGGCAGCAGAAGGTTTCAACGAAAACTGTTTAGATTGATCAATTAATGCGGTTGAATCAGAAATTATTTTGTTGGTTTGTGTGACGAGGCTGTTGGTGGGATCTCTTTTTATTTTTGTATAACTACCATCGTCGAGTAATTCTTTAATTTTGTTGTTGTATTCTATTTTATCCATGATAACAGTAGCATTGCCTTTGTCAGCTGAGAGAACTACAATATCATTCCTCTTTTTTAATTTATATAATTCAAAACGCTCATCTTTGCTGAGGTTGCTAGCTGGCATCTTAGCGTTTTTGAGGGTTGCAGCGATTTCAGATCTTGCTACGTCTGCAGCGATGTGACCCAGGCCCCTGAGAGCAACGTCTACTTGGGCAATTATATCATTAACTGGTATGTGTTTAGGTGTGACTGCAAAGTTTAGACCTTTAGCTAAAACGGATTTCAGACCATCGGAAATAGAACTGTTACTGCGATTAATTACGACTTTATTAACGTCTAACTTTTTGGTGTGTGGGTCCGGTCTTTTGTTTAAGAGGAGGTTAAATTTGGAAATCAGGTTTTCCTTACATTTGGTCGACATAGTAGCAGCTGAAGAGGCAGTCATATTGTCTACATGTTCCCAATCCGATGTGGACATTATTGCCGTCAATGATAAGTGTGATTTGTAGAGTGTCTTGTCTAACTGATCTAGTTCTGTGCGTATAAGTCTGATTTTTTCTGAGATAAGAGCTAAGCTAGTTTTGAAAAGAATTCGTTTCGCATTAGAAGAAGTTACAGTAGCAGAGGTGAGTGTAAATGCGATTGGTATTACCCCAGAGTCGCGGCATCTCTTCAGGAAGGTGAGAGACTCGATCAGCTGAGCTTTCTTATCCCGGAATTTGTTGAAGGATCTTAAAGTTATGTGAAAACCCTCCCCGTAGAGGCGATTAAATTTTGATTTAAAGCTTTCGTGACTGCAGTAATTCATATTCTTAGTTTTTTCGGTAAAGTCACGTTGAAGAGAAACAACAAAATAACAAAATATATATAAAACAATAAAAACATTTCTCACGACGTTTCGACCATAACTCAAACGGTCATCATCAGGTGTGTCGGTTTGCATAAATTTATTTTGAAAACGGCATAGTTATTTATTTATATATATAAAAATAACGTTTGCGTCACGCGCAACGATTGGCTACATTTCAAATTACTGTCATGTTTGCAACGGGTTGTTTAAAATATATTTAAATGGTGTAGATTCATGTTTAAACTCGCTTCGAATCTGCATTCATCATTTTCTTCTTAAGCAGTCCGTAACCACAATTGGTACATCGATGCATGACCCATTTGATTATGGTTTGTTGATCTTAATTTATGAATTAAAATGTTATTGAGTGTGCCAAATCCTAAAGAGTGGCGTTTGAGTCGACCTTATTTCATATTCACATCTGAAACGCCTGTGCACATGAATGTAATCCAGTTACACACTCTCCTACTTGTTCATCAACTCTCTTCGTGGTGTAGATTTGATGGCTTGTATAGCAACCATAAACAAACACAACAAGTCCGGGTGACTCATGATCCATGATTCACGATGCCAGTGGGCCAGGTTTCACTCTCAACTCTCTACCTGTGTGGCATGAATAAAACGCACCTGTAAATTTGACCTGAAATTATTGCACAACAATTGCCCCGCCTTCATGGGATGTTTATCCTCCACTGTTTATCTGGCTTTGACCTGAATTTTATAAAAGTGTGGCTCTGCAACTGCTGTAGAGTCACATTGGTATAAACGCATTTTACAATATGAACAGCGCATTGAAAACGCGTGCTATTTTATGTATTGTTTAACAAGTGTGTTTACAAATCCACACTGTGAAACACGATGATTGACAGAGGGGAGTAGATTATGTTTTCGATGGTGTATTTAAATAGAGCTACTGTAGGTAAGTAGTTTTCAGTTTTAATGGCATAGTTTAACAAGACAACACTTGCCACCATCCTTCAAACCCATTGGTGAAAAAGAGCACAGTTTATGTTTACATTATAATATAATGTTTACATTATATATATAATATATAATATAATGTTTACATTATATATAATGTTTACATTATATATAATATAATGTTTACATGATATGTTTACATATAATGTTTATATTATATATAATATAATGTTTATGCGCGAGTCGCCATAAGGTTCATATGAATGGTTACCTAATAACTTTTGAAACACGGTAATCGCTGTGAAGTGCAGTTTCCAATTATTATTGTTCACTCAATCTCTCTGGCCTTTCTATGCAATATGAAGAAGGGTCATTGCCCGAAACGTCGCTTGTCGGATTTTTTTCCTTTTTCAAGGCCCCAGTGCTACTGATGCGTGAATTTGTTTGGTATTTTAAATGATATGAAGGCTCAGCAAGTCATTCCTTGCAGACATAAACAGAAGCGATACGCGCCACCCCAGCCACCCATGTCGCAAATCAATCGATTATCGCGATTGAGGGCTCGTGAATAAATTCTAGATTCAACGCCTTGTTTTAAAACGTGAACACAGCCGGCTCTAGTGACTGGAGTGGGTGGGTGTTGGACAATGTGAAACAATGACACGCAACGTATACAAATCTAAAACATAAATTCTTACGCACGCGATCCGGTGTGCATATCGCGATCTTCAGGATGAATGATCACGTCTGAATCAATGCGTCGTCGTTGCTCCCCTAGCATGCGCTCTGCGTAACCCGCTCGTGTTGTTGTTGTTTGCGGCAGAGTTTAGGACCTTCGTGGCCAAGAGCCGCAGCTCCCGAGGCAAAGGAGTGATGGCACGCTTCAAGGTGCCGGACTTGCTGAAGCATCTCATGGAACGATACGGGGCTCCGGATATTCACGATCTGGGCATCCGTATCACCAGCATACCTCTGGGCATTTCCGTACGTGCCGTGCCTGCGTGTACGAGCGTGTGTGTGTGTGTACGTGTGTATGCATTGCGTCGCTTGTTGACTGCGAATTGTATTATTATTATTGGATGCCTCAAGTAGACTCTTTGGTTCTTTCGGTAGTCACGTAGATATAAAATAAAATAAATCACGACGTTTCTGGCGCAACACAAGCGTCCGTCATCAGGTGGGAAAGCCTTGGTGTGCTGCTAAGCCAGACTGTTTTAAATGGTTTGAAATGTGTGTAGCCCATGGGTAATAAAGAAGTGGCCAGGGCTAGTGATGTTAACGTGAGAAATTAGCGTGTTACTGTAAGGTAGGAAAGCGGCCTCCTCCTCGATTTTACGTGACTTTACCGAAAGAACCAAAGAGTCTGGATTCCTGCAGTCGCGAAAGCTTCAAATCAAGATTGTCTCAAAGATGTATTGTTGTTGCCCTTGAGGGGGTTTACTTTCGGAATTAAATGCGTTCTGGAATTGCTGACACACAGCCACAACGTACGTGTCGCTGTGTTCACACCTGAGAGTGACACTGCATCAGCCTTTTACCAATATTCCCCTGCCCCTGCGTTTGCCTTACACGGCCACAATGCTGAGCTATCCTCAGTTGCTCAGGCACACAAGTTTCACACCTGTCTCCCTGTCAAGTGAATGTGGTGTATCCTTTTGTCATGCAGTCTGAGACAGACTTCCAACACGACTTCAGTTTTGGGGGTGCAGTGCTGTGACAAGAGCACTGAAGTAACTGCTCGTGTAAGTACATCATGTTAATATATATCGTATAGAAGGCTGAGGCCTATTTTACTGTACCGCTCCTTACAGAAATCTTCTTTCCCGAGTGGTTGTGCATTTGTCGCTTGTTTCAGAGGTTCGCGATTCGATCCCAGGAGTCGCCCTAGTTAATATTGCGGGTGTATTATCCAAAACTGCATTTCTATATGCTTCACAAATAATGTAAAACAAATATCCCGTGTTGTTATTAATGAATGAGGAGGACATGTGTGCCGGCGTCAGAATCAAAATTTGCAAATCTAAACAAGTACTCAGAAATGACTGGATTGGGTAAAACCACATGTATATATGTTGAACTTCTTTCGCACTGTACGTAGCCAACTGTGCTAATCGGAGGTGTGGAGGGCAACAAACTGAACACAAAAAGCAGTTCTAAAGAAATTGTTTTCAATCTAGATTTAAAAGTGCATAGCTCCAATGGCTTCCTAATATCGGAAGGAAGAGCATTCCAGTTGGCCGCAGAAGCCCATCTGAAAGCGAGTGATGCGGTGACTGTCTTTGTTCGATGGCTTGCCAAAAGCCACTGCTGCTAGGATGATCCACCAATCCCATCTCTCGATTGCAATCGTGCATTAGCAGCACACCTTGCATTCGCTGTTGAACCACTCGTCCATCACGTGTTCCATCATCGCAACTACAGCACTGCCCTGCACCTGTGGCCGCCACAGTTGGTAACATTGTGTTGTTTGTTGAGGTGATCGGCAAGGCCCAGAAAGGCGAGCGGGAGGCGATGGACCGTGGGCTGGCTCGCATCGAGTGTGACATCAAGCAGGAGGTGGAGAACCGGCCACACAAGATCAAGAAATACCTGTTGGAGTCGTTCCCCTTGCCAGGGACGAGCGCCGATCTTCGCCGACAGTTCACGACACAGCTGGCGGCCGAGATGGTGCTGCAGGTCTTCCAGTACGCCGAGGACATCTTTGTGAATAAGCTGAAGAAGGTGGGGGCCATGGCGTCTGGACTTAATGCAACAAAATTACCGTGCGAGAAAGTTCATGCATTTGCTTACATTTGTCAAAGATTTTCCATAATACATTTGTCCTCGGAATTATTTAATGAGTGATAATCGCCATACATTTCAAGTCTGTGGATACTTCCACCATTATCAAAAAACTTTCTCTACCACTGAATTAACTCTCCTCTATAATATTTAGGGCTATCGCTTTCACAAAATTCAGTCACACGTTGAGACAAAAGTAAGGGGGGGCATTGAAATTGGTCGGACATCTATGCATGTGTCACCCTCTATTTGTCCCAACAGAGTGATATGGCTGCAAGTGGTTTGGGTCCTTTATTGTTTCCACCAACAGTGTGTGCAGGACTTCCTGGGGCAGGTGAAAGGGGACACGCTGGCCCGGAAGCTGTTTCAGTTGGCTCTGTGCTGTGGCTCCCTCGAGACTCCTCGCGACCTCGTGGTCAAGGAGAAACCGGCCGCGTTTCTCGGCAACATCAGCACTCCCGACACCAGACCGCCGCTTCTTCCGGGGAGTAAGGAGACACATTTTCACATACAGTAGACTCTCGATTATCCGCGCTAATTACGGGGAAGATGGCTGCGGATGTTAAAAAATCTCGGATGATCCAAAGATATCTATTTTTTGCAGATCTCTATGCCAAAAACTAACGATCAACTGATCCATGAACGTGGTCGGTGATAACACTTTCCTGCTCCCGAGCAGAAGACTCGGCCCTCTAAGTGGATAGCAGAGCCACGCCAATCACCATCAATCAAACTCCATCCACTGTTGTAAAGATATGCAACTACTGTACTGTCGAGGTGATCACGTAGATTTCGGATTCATGGGCGCACATATTTGCTCGATATAAGCACGTGACTTGTAACAAACATTTCAAAGAATTACAATGTATAACTATTTTTCGATTATTAATTTGGGCCTAAGGGGAAATCCATGAGTTATTAATAAGTAAAAATCTCATGTGCGTGGTTAATCCGCAAATCAGATAAACCGCACACGGATAATCAAGAGTCTACTGGATTGCACGCGCGCTGAATTGTCGTAGCTTCTCTAAACACCTTATTTCACATCTCGTCTCGATTATTACTAATGCATTAGTAAGAGTTTGGCATATCATGACGCATCAGTTTGTCAAATTTACGTCGAGATGGCCCGGGTGGCTGAGAGAGATTATTAGCGTTGAGCTGGAAACGCTGAGATCCTGGGTTCGAATCTGGGTAACCACCTGTGATTAAACTTATTTTTGTCAAGTGCAGCCAGTTGATGGTCTCAGCTCGGTCATTAATGACTGTCAAAAAAAACCAAAACATACTAAATAAATGGCTATGCACTTAATATCGGCTCAACAGAGTGGGTGGGAATGTGCTTCCCTTTACTCTGTGGCCTAGAGGTCACTAGAAGCAATGTCAGAGGTAGCTTTGTGATGTTGTCTTCTGCGGGCCATTCTCCAATAGGGCGGGTTCCGCTGCTCTGTGAGAGATCCGAGTGGATACTCCGTCTCATGACACGATATCGAAAGCACAATCTGAATAAAATGTAGTTTCTTATATTGTACATAAGGGATCAGACCACGGAGGACCTTCAGAATGCTGAGTGTGAACTTGAAATTGATTCTGGGCTGGTTCGGGGGATAGTTGAACAATTGGAATATTGGGGCGATATCGTCTTGCATACGGGTGTGAGTGAGAAGTCTGCCAGCGTTTTTTTGAGTCCATAATCGAGATTTTTGGGTTAGATCGCGTAAATATGCACTCAATAATACACTAAATATGCACTATTTATTCGACCTAATCCAAAAATCTCTATTGCGGGTAATATTGGTCGCGAAGGCCTTCGCCTAGTTATTTCAATGCTAAATTCTCCTGTTTGATTTGTACTAGTTGCATCAGTGAATGTATATGCTCTGACTTTAACATAGCTATTTCTGTGACCAGTTACAAGCTAATCACTCAGCTATTTCAATGCTAAATTCTATGCTAATTCCTTTGTCAAGGGGTGCCTCTGTGGATGTGTATGCTTTAACTTAGCTATTTCAATGCTAAATTCTATGCTAATTCCTTTGTCAAGGGGTGCCTTTGCAGATGTGTATGCTTTAACTTTAACATAGCCTTTTCTGTGACCAGTCACAAGCTAATCACTCAGCCATTTCAATGCTAAATTATATGCTAATTCCTTTGTCAAGGCGCTTTGTTTCTTCTCACACAGCTTAAAGGTCGTGATCTCAGCGTGGCTTTCTCACTCCAGCGCTGTCCTCCAGACAGTCTCGTCCCCTTTACCTGATGAAGGCCGCTTGTGTTGTGGCCGAAACGTCGTGAGAATATTATTGTGTTATTTTATTTGATCAATTTATTATTTTATTCTCATTCTACGTGACTTTACCGAGAGAACCAAAGAAGATGAATCCTTGCAGTCACGAAAGCTTTAAATCGAAACTCATTAATTGGCCGATAACATCTTTATATAAAGAGGACCACAGAGCATGGGCAGGAGTGGTGGGGGGGGGGGGATTTGTTGCCAGCTGCTCACCATTTGACTGCCGCCTTCCCTCGTCTGTAGTTCCTCGCGCCAAAGTGAAGGAATTCTGTGTGCCAGTTACAATTATCACTTGAACGTAACTTGATGTTTCAATGAAAACAGCCACTGAGATTTAATACTGAAAATCTTTATTTTTTACATGCAGTGAAACAATGTTGTTAGTAGGCTTGTTTCCCTGGGAAAGCCTCACTGAGTCTCAAGACTCTTTTTTCAGGAGGGGCCTGCCAACTTTTCGCAGGAGTAATTTGGATGTTTGGCTAGTACCAGTTACATTGTATGTTGTTGTTTTGCTATGGGAGTAAACCCATACAGAGAAAGGGACCAGAATGAGGAAAGCGAAGCCAGGCAGTCCTTCAGAAGATGTCATGCACGGGCGTGACCACTGCACCACTCTGCCGCCCAAACAAATGTAATTTAAATAATGTACAATACTGGCAAATAAACCCTATTAGTATCAACCGAATTTCTGGACAATCTAGCACGTGTATAGCTGCATCGGTGTTTCTAAAAGTCGTGTTCAAATTGCTTATTAAAAATATTATAAAGAACAGGTTTCCCACCTCTGGTTTCATTTGACTTACCGGTTGTCCTCATTATGTGTATCACAGGTAATATGGCAAGGAAAATATTACGCAGCACGAGTTGTAGGATAAGGGCAATTATGGTGACACACGTGACCCCCTCTACACCAAGAAACAGCTAAGATTCATATTCTTGGTTCTTTTGGGAAAGTCACGTCGAAGGGAAACAATAAAATAATACAAATATAAAACAATAAAATTCTCACGACCTTTTGACTGCAACACAAGCAATCATCATCAGGTGTGAAAACCACAGCAAGAAAATTTGAAAGAACCAAGAATATGAATCTTTGCAGTCACGATAGCTTTAAATCAAAATTTAACAGCTGAGAGTCAATGCTGTGGTGTTGTGCGATTGGTGCAAGCGACCCATCATTGTGTTTTGATGTTGAGCTGTTAAAATTGCACTGTTGTGAGGTGAGGTCAAGGCCGATGACTGCTTCCAGCGGTGTCAAGATCAGTATTTTGAAGAGGCTCGCAGAGGATGATACTGGGCACTGGGGTGCAGTCTCCCTCCATGAACAACAGAGGGCAGAGGAGCGATGCTCACAACAACAATTGGTGGAGCACCGCGCGTATAAAACACAAAGTTGGAAGAAAGTTTATCTCGGGGAGTTAACCCACAACACCTGGGTCTGTCCCGCGTGTTCACGCGATAACGCGTTTTCACTACAACGCGTTTTCTTTACTTTAGGGAACGCTTCTCGCACAACGCGGAACGCGCTCCATCACAACGCGCTTTCTGTGCGGACTACTTTCTTGAGCAGTGAAATTAATTAAAATCTTTTGCTCTGCCATTTTATTTTAAATTACGACTCTTCAAAGAGCTTTGGTTGTAGTAAGCAATATTTGAATTTGTTTAAACGACCTGTATTCTCTTACAACATGTTTTATATTCCTAGGCATTAAATGTGTACTAAAGATTCAGACTAATTGTAAATCTAATGGGACCACTTTAATCGATGTCCGTTAATATATGTAGGCGTGGTAAGGTTTCGAGATGCACTCGGCGATGCGCTAATGACGTGGAGGATGGCTGCGGATAATTAAAAATGTCGGATGATCCAAAGATATCTATTTTTTGCGGATCTCTATGCCACAAACTAACGATCAACCGATCGATGCACGTGCTGGGTGATAACACTTTCCTGCTAATTTGACCAAGTCCAATATCGGCTCAACTTTCATGTGACGGACATTACTCTCACGTTCAGAGTGGGTTAGAATGTGCTTCCCTTTACTCTGTGGACCAGAGGTCACTAGGAGCGATGTCAGAGGTAGCTTTGTGATGTTCTCTTCTGTGGGCCATTCTCCAATAGGACGGGTTCCGCTGCTCCGGGAGAGATCCGAGTGGATACTCCGTCTCATGACACGATATCGAAAGCACAATCTGAATAAAATGTAGTTTCTTGTATTGTACATAAGGGATCAGACCACGGAGGACCGTCAAATGCTGAGTGTGATCTTGAAATTTATCCTGGACTGGTTCGGGGGATAGTTGAACAATTCGAATATTGGGGCGATATCGTCTTGCATACGGGTGTGAGAAGTCTGTCAGTGGTTTTTTGAGTCCATCATCTAGATTATTGGGTTAAATCATGTAAACATGCACTCAATAATACGCGTTAATATGCACTATTTACGTGACCTAACCCAAAAATCTCTATTATGGATAATATTGGTCACGAAAGCCTTCGTGTTAAACTTGTTTTTTGAGTCATCTGGAGAGTGATGATGAAACTTATCGGGAGGCTGTAGATGAGACGTGGGGGTGGGGGGGCAGAGAGAGAGTTGCAGTTGTTGAGCCTATTGGAGCGAGTTACAGCATCGTTGTCCTCTCCTACAATGGCATTGCTTCTCTCCTTCGCAGAGGCGGTAGCCGAGCATCTGGTCCGTCTGCTGAGCCACGCAAGTAAGATGGCAAAGCCCCTGAGCCTGTCCGTGCTGTCACGCGTGGAGAAGCAGCTTGCCGAGCACTTTGACTCGCGCGACCTCCCCAGCCTGGGCCTCGGCTCCTTCTTGGACATCCTCCATCGCAACGCCCAGGTGCGTACGTGGCGTGCGTGAGCCCACCCGCCTCCAGCTGGTAAGAAGCAGTACAGCAAGTAGGTGTACGACACTGCCCGTGCAAAGTTTGAGTGTACTTACCGCCTCCGAGTGGCGCTCAATGTTAAGTTTGTTTCCAAAATTGTGCGCGGTAATATTAATTTATTATTACGAACTTAAAACTCATTTGTCGATAACTCGAATACGTTTAATCGTTATGTAATCACTGCCAATGCAGAGCAAAACAAAGTGTCACGTAAGATGCATGGGTTTTCTCTTGTCACTCTTAAAAAATATCTGTGAATTTGGCAAACATCCCAAAGGTAGATATTGAAAATCACCGTTAAAATTGAGTGTACAGCGCTGACATTCAGATAAAATATATGATAACACTATATATGCAAAGTGGCCAGGTGGCTCAGATATCAAAGCGGTGCGTTGGCAATAATGAGATTCTGGGCTTGAATCTGGATTTTGACCGCTTGGGTTGAAACCGAGGTCTCAAGTCTTATCAAGTCGATCGTCCGAGCCCCGTCACCAGCGACTGCACAAAATTACAGTCTCATTAAACTTTGGTTTTGCACTTCATTTTCCTAATTCCATCTCTGAGAATAACAATTTCAGCTTGACTCTCGTGCGCCGCACAATCTCATAACACAGCTAATATGAAAGTGTTGGCTCCTATTGTGTACAAGATAAGAGGCCACCCACCGCATTTTATGATACAGGGCCTGCACGGCTATGCGAGATTTACGAATGGATGACTTATTTGTCTCTTGACATTACGTCGATAGTGCATTTGGAAAACTAAAATTGAGAACGAATTTTGTGTTAATTTGCAAACTTAAATCTGTAATATTTAATCAGTTTTTGTGCACTGCATTGTGAGATGCAGCTCCATGCGTATCGTTTAGCTTTAAGCCGGTGTTTGCCTTGCGGTCGCCTCGGTGTCAACCAACTGATATTGACGGATTTGTTGTGTCTGTGGTAGCTGTTGGAGGAGACTGGGGTTGTGATCTCTGCCCTGGGTGGATCTGGAGCCACAGCGGGAAGCTTCTGCCCAAAGCGCGACGAGCTGCATGGAGTTCATCCACCAGTGCGGCAGCCTCGACACCGCAGCGGTGAGACACGGGCCCCAGTAGGGGCCACAGGGGCGGCTCAGAGATAGGGATAAGGATTTGGAGATATAGGGCGCTCACGTAAGTAAACTCTTCAACTCAAAGCGCCTTACAGCAACGTCTCATCTCAACCATTCCATTGCTGTACGGCAGTCTACCCGAGGGGACCCCCCCCCCCCCCCAATGGCAGCTGTTCCTATTTGGCACGTGGTGCACGCACTACCGGCCTGTGAATGGACATGTCTGCCATTTGGGAGCGATGTTTGAGTTTCCTACATGGTTTTTCCCCGATAAAGTAATTTGCAAGTATTTTTTCTGATTGAGCAAATTTGGAACATGATGCGGTTACACGTGGCCAATTCTGTTTTTTTTATACAGCGTCACAGGATTTTTATCATACATTGTGAAACAGATCTCTTTGTTTATGGTGAATAAACTGGCAACAATTACCAGGGCGGATGCTGGGCTTGAACCGAGAACCACCACTCGGCCATGTTTCCATAAATTTGTGCAGTCACATTAATGCTGTTCACGTCGTACGCAATGGACACTTTATTATTAGCACCACCTCTGGACCTGTTTGGCTCCTGGTCCTTTTTGAGAGGTCTTGTAAGGGTGGCGTATTACAGTTTGATTTTATATCGGCACCGCAAATAGCCAATGGAAAACCACCCGTTCCGTGGGGGTGCTACGCGCTGGCACGGATCGGATGCGCCAGTGGAAAAGGGCTGCTAGCAACTCGGCCTCCTCCAAACGAAAGAAAGAGGGTTCCAGGTCTCTGTTGTTGGCTGTGTGCTCTGCAGCTGCCGGCCGTGGACTGCGCTGTGGGGCAGCACTACGGCGTGCATTCCTGCCGCAACCTTGGGCACGGCCCCGTGGCCAACCTGGTAAAACTGGCGCAGAAGGCCAAGCCTGGTGGCAGCAGCGGCGGTGCCCATCGGTGCGCCGTCTTGTACGAGGAGACGGCGCTGTGTGCTCGCGACTCGAGGTTTGGCAGCCCCCTCCAAAGTGCCCTCCTCCTCACCCCTCTGCTCACCTCGTGATCTGCCTGACCGCCACGGGTCGCTCCTCAAAATTGTTGAGTCGGCGACAGACACTTGGGGTTATTTAATCTTTCACATCAAAGGGTCAGTGAGCCACACCAATATGCCATTGGTAATGTAACTTAAGGATTCAATGTTCAAGGCAAGTGATTGTCGAGACAAACTGATGATTGTGTGTGTTACACCCCTCTGGCAGTCCACTGCCTGATGAAGGCCTTGCCACGTTGCTTTGGTCATGGGGGTTGTTGCACCAAACTTTACCACGCTTGGTGAAGGGGGCGGGGATTAGGTTCAGGACTGGTTCAGATATCAGTCACCACTGACGTTAGCCATGGCTAGGAATCCAACTCGGATCGCCGCGTTAGTATCGCAGTGCACCAAACATTGCAGCAGTGCTTCAGAAATCATTCCGAAGTTGCTTGATATTGCACACAGTTTGAATAAACCATCATTACTTCAGGACATATTTTTTATTAAAATTTTACATGCTGTGATCGTAATAAAGAGTTATGCTAATTAGTAGTAACAGCGCGATACATCAGTTAAATCGATTAATATTTATTATTCAGCTGACAATTCATGTATTGAATTGCACGTAAGAATCAACTTAAAAAAAATTGTATCCCTTTTTATTTTAATAGTTTCACATTGCCACTGCAGAGAGTCGACATGATCAGTGTAAGTTCAAAAGAACTGACACACCTTGTGAAAAACCCAACGCAGAAGATCCCTGGGCTTGATATTCCACGAAGATCATGGTCCCCCTAAACCGCATCTGCACAAAACATGGCAGATGCGGATACCTGATGCACAAATAGAAAATTAAAAACTCTCCAGTGTTTGACTGTGGTCATCCAGAACAGATCGTACAACGTGAAACGACGCAATAGAAAATTAAAGTCAAGCCACAGTGTGATTGTGATCATGCAACCCAAACTATGCACGATATTGTGAACCATAGTCGTCTGTGCTCCTTCAACGGAGTAGGAATAGTAACCCTAGACGAAGTTTCTCCTGAAGCCCTCTCGTCGTGACCAGCAGACCTTGGACATTGGCTTATGGCTCCTGAACATGTTGCCCTCATGGGCAGGAATAGAATAGCTCAGGGGTTGGCAGTCTGCGTCTCCCGGTGCCACATGCTGCTCTTTAAAGACTGTTTGGTGATGTTGTTTATGAAGGACCACTGTCTCGTATTCACCACAGTGCATTGCGCCTCTTGAAATATTGAGTTGAGTAATCCCGGTAGTTGAGAAACTAAGGTAGTTGAGTACCCCGGAAACACGCTGTGGTTCGTGTCGCGTTAATAGCTCCGTACCGTGCCATGTAACTCACTAAGCAGCCGATTGCTCGCGTGCAGTGGTAGTGCCGTGTTCATTGATAACACTGCACACTCCGTGCAGTGGTAGTGCCGTGTTCATTGATAACACTGCACACTCCATGCAGTGGTAGTGCCGTGTTCATTGATAACACTGCACACTCCGTGTAGTGGTAGTGCCGTGTTCATTGATAACACTGCACACTCTATGCAGTGGTAGTGCCGTGTTCATTGATAACACTGCACACTCCGTGCAGTGGTAGTGCCGTGTTCATTGATAACACTGCACACTCCGTGTAGTGGTAGTGCCGTGTTCATTGATAACACTGCACACTCCGTGTAGTGGTAGTGCCGTGTTCATTGATAACACTGCACACTCCGTGCAGTGGTAGTGCCGTGTTCATTGATAACACTGCACACTCCGTGCAGTGGTAGTGCCGTGTTCATTGATAACACTGCACACTCCGTGTAGTGGTAGTGCCGTGTTCATTGATAACACTGCACACTCTGTGTAGTGGTAGTGCCGTGTTCATTGATAGCACTGCACACTCCGTGCAGTGGTAGTGCCGTGTTCATTGATAACGCTGCACACTCCGTGCAGTGGTAGTGCCGTGTTCATTGATAACGCTGCACACTCCGTGCAGTGGTTGTGCCGTGTTCATTGATAACGCTGCACACTCCGTGCAGTGGCAGTGCCGTGTTCATTGATAACACTGCACACTCCATGCAGTGTTAGTGCCGTGTTCATTGATAACACTGCACACTCCGTGCAGCGTTGTGTGAGGATGGCTCACTAATTGAAAGTGGAGTCGTAGCTATCGCACTGTGGGGTGGTCATCGTCCTCCTCCCCCTGGGCATGTGCCGTGTGTGTTGTGTGCGTCATGAGTCGTGGCGATGTAAACCCGGGGTAGCTCCTCTCTCCGTCTCTTCGTTTGTTGCTGTCCCGGCGAAGCTCGAGTTGGTGAGCGCAACGCGTGGCAGATCCGGCTTCACCCGTTCCCACTCCTCCCAGTCAGCGACTCCCAAACCCCCACTCAATAATCGCAGATCACTACCCAGGTCCTTATCAACCAAATGATTTTTAACTAAACTATTTTTTGTTTTCTTAACAATGTATCCACAGTTCAATTTTAAAGTACAATTTTACCGAGGCACTGCATGTTTTCCGGGTGTGGACTGTGGCTGTTTTTGCTATTGTTTTACTGCCTTTTCCAAGCTTGGAAATGTATGTATGAATGAAATTGGAACTTATATACTTCATTTATTTACTAATTGACAAACTATTTTTATTTTACCAGGTAAGGCCCACTGAGCATATATAGCAGTTTTTCAGAAGCGACCTGGCCATCGCAAATGATAGCTCAACGAAGTGGCTTATCGTCACGTGGACATTTATAGCAGACAAATATACAGCATGCGTCAGGGTTGGGATGGAACCCACGACCTCCTGCGTACCAGGGGAGGTAGTTAACATCTCCCAGCCACCGTGGTGCCCTGTGGTCACGTGAGGCCTTCCACTTCTGAATGGCTTGCGATGCATATTTGAACATTACTGCAAGCGTCTTAGCCTCGCTCATTCGCTATTCGAGGGGAATATTGCCATTTAGTAACTTTGTTTCAAATATCGTGCATTGAACTTTCGATTTTAATTTGCAATGTAAGTGAGGGACTGTGCGTTGTCTTGTCGTGGTCTGGTGCTGTTGTTGTGTTGCTGAATTGCCCAAACTTGCATTTGTTGACAAATCTGCAGGAATCTATGTACTTTGTATTTTTAGCAACATGCTTACATTTTCTCCGTCTTGCCTCTCATATCGTTTTTGAACATACCTCGCTGACCCGCCCCTACTGGACATATGTGAAAAGAGCTTCATAGCTCATTGGATTCCTCCAGGATGAAAAAAAAATTCTAATTAATCAGTGGCACTGCCAACAACCTGCATCCACACACGACTAAGCACCCCTTTGTAATTCCATACACATGGTTCCTTTCCCATAGACATGTAATTCTGCAAATTTCCAGAAATATCTGCCATATGCGAATTACTCCAGACAAGTTTAGAGTATTAAACGTGACCTGTTGTGACTCGTCTAATGTGTATCGCGTGGTCGTTAGCACAGAAAGATGCGTCTGGTAACGTCCTAATGGACCAAACATCGTAAAAAGGAGGCTGGGTCTGCGTTGTTCAGAGTGACCACCATATACAGGGACTCTTCTACTTACGGACGAGTTAGGTTCCAGAAGTCTGTTCGTAAGTCCAACTTTACTCCTGTCGATTCCAAACATGTTGTACGGCGTGTACACTAAACACAAGGAATGGCTTTAAGAGTTGTATAATCTCCTGTAGACGTAGACGCCACTGGTTCTTCACGTTGTGTAGATGTAGATGCCACCACCACCATCTATTGCGTGGCGGTTGAACTTATGAATCTCGGTACAAACAGGCAACTGGACATATGGACAGGTTTCTTCGTATCTCTGAGACTTTCTAAGTTGAATGTTTGTAAGCGAAGGAGTCCCCGTAAATATTTTTGAGGACCACTGGGATCTTCAGTTTAAACCGTGATTCTTGGAGTCATTGGACCAGAAAGAAGTGAGACAAAAACGACAGTAACATTGAAAAATATGTACACAGGGCAGGGAGGGCCCAGCCGCATGACAAGATTTATTCAGCGGTATCGTCACGGTAACAGAAACAGTGCTCCCGAATTAATCGCAGAATCCCCCGAATATTCCGCCTCAGGCGGGAGAATCTCCGTCCAGGCCCGCGTGACGCCTTTGGCCCAATCTTGTCGACGGCATCATCATCATCATCCTCCTCGTTGTTGTTGTTGCCTGGTTGGAGAGCAGGGCCCCGCCTGGCAAATGGACGCACGCGCCATCGTTAGCACGGTCGGCTACAGTTAGCACGGTCGGCTACGGTTAGCACGATCGGCTACGTACGCGTTCAAAATTATTTCAACGTACAGACATGCGCGTATTCATTATGCCACCGTCTGCCCCATCGTGCATTCTCGGCTGTGCTTACACTGGTTGCTGCAGTGCACCTCATATGTGTCCGGCCGCTCAAATGCGAGGTAGGAGGATGCCACACATCTCTCACTATGGCCAGTAGCGGAATGCTACATTCCTATAACAGGAGCCAATGGTGGTGTATAATAGGATCACCGCTGTTGACTTCCCACAAAATGGGATTCATTATTTGACTATAGCTCAGGTTGATAAATAAGCTGTTAACCTTCTTGACCTGGATTTTGAACTCACAAGCGTACAGTGATCATGGAGTGCTCTAACCGCAGCACCTCCAAGTGGGATGCAGTGCAATTCATATATTTATAATTAAGATATATATTTTTACTAGGAATGCATTTAGCTGCAGATTGGTGGAGATGAGGTTAGGGATAAGATATTACATCCTTTGGAGCCCTGGGATATTTACATCTTCAAGTGAGATGAACTAAAGAGGTGAATGCCATTACAGAATCCTCATTTCACAACTCCTCATGAAACAGATTCCCCATTCTTACAATACAGAACTTGTCTCATCTGATACAGAACCCAAATCTCATGTGTCCTCAATATTTTTTACTTCCTCTCAATCGTGAATACCACATTGTGGGAATCAACAGTGGTTGTAATATAAATAGACTTGCCCTTGCTATAGGAATGTGTAATTTACTAAAGTAACTAATTTATGATGATCGATGGTGTTTGCTATATGCTAATTTATATCAGGAGACACATTGTCTGAATGACCTCCCCAATACACATTTTTCTCAAGGTGCACTTCTGCGTGGGAACTCACTCTTGTCTCGTGGCCGACTCCATCTCCTCCTCCTCTGCGATGACGTCATTGGTGCCACCACTTTGATTGGGGAATTTTTCAGACAGGCGTGTTACCACACAGTCACCTGCCGACTCCACTCTCCGCTCCGACTCCATTCCCCAATCAGAGTTTGAAGCCCACTCGCTCACAGAAACTGAGCCTGCAGTATTCTGATTTGACTAAGTGGACTCCGGAGTCTGCTCGCTTGCAGCAGTGACTTGGCAATCTCCCTCACAGAGACAGGGGATTGCCGAGAGGCTGCAGGCCACCATCGGCTCCATTTCCTCTTCAACGATGACGTCATTGGTGCTGTCACGTTGATCGAAGAGTTTTTCAGACAGGCGTGTTACCGCACAGTCACCTGCCGACTCCACTCCCCACTCCGACTCCATTCCCAAATCCGAGTTTGAAGCCCACTCGCTCCCAGAAACTGAGCCTGCAGTATTCTGATTTGACCAAGTGGACTCCGAAGTCTGCCTCCTTGCAGTAGGGACTTGGCAATCTCCCTGGCTGAGACGGGAGACTGCCGAGAGGCTGCAAGCCGCCACCGGCTCCGTGTCCATGGCTGGGCAAGGCGGGAAGTTCGCTTGCGGTGGCACGGCCCTGCCGCCCCACAATAATGGGTGGTTGAGGGCCTCCGTGGGTGTGAGGCGACGTTGGGGATCCCACCTGCCAAGGAGGCAAACGGAGGGAGTCAGGTGCCTGTTGCATTCTAAAATCGCTTCATTGAATCGTGGTCTGGGGTGAAATGCGCAATTCTATCCTCAACACTTTTGTCAGAAACGATATTTATTTTAAAAAGCGACGAGATGAAGAAACGATGCCCCGGTGTGACACAAAACTTTGCAGTCCTAGCCCAAACGACACGTGAGGTCTAAGATCGTTTCCAGTAATGTTGATGGTAGACGCAAAGTGATTTATATTTAATTATTTGTACGAGGTGAAATGTAGACAATCGTAACAAGTCTCTTACTGAAGGCACTCGCGGAGAAAATTGATGAAATTTTGATTGCGGGTTCCCAGAACCGCCTTCAAAGACACGGAGCACGGGACGATCCGTTTCCCGTTGACGACGGGGCGATTCTTTTTGTCTGTTTATCGGAGAGAGAAAAAGAGAGATACACTGAATTAGTTGTGGCGATCAGTACAATGCGGGGGCGGTCCTTAACCCTCCAATTGCGATGTTTGCAAATATGATTCCATGTTGGCGGTCGACTACAGCCTGTCATCCCTCCAGGGTCGATAAAATTTGTAACCGTTTGTGAGACGTTTGCAGTAGTCGTGTGGAAAGGATGGCTCCTAAGTGTGAAAGTGAAATTCCCACTCTCAACTCTGGGCCACTGGAGGAGACGAGATCCTCCTGATACTTGTTTGAGCAAGGAGACACTTTGATGTTTATTTTAGTATTATATTATTATTTGCATCACTTGGAGAGGATGGTAATTTGTTGTACAAGCGTGCTTTTAAGCATAATCTATTTCTCAATCAAGGACCCACAGTTTGTGTGGAGGGTTGTTCTCTGTGGTTGTTTTGTACTATGGTAGAACTGTTCTATGCTGATTTAGGATACCGTCGCATCTGCCACACAATTTTTAAAAATTGTGCTAAGTCATGCTGAAATAAAAAAAAACGGCCACTCATCTTTATTAAAAATGTGATGGCCAGAATTCCATGTAATTAATACACACGTCCTCTGTTGGATTGCAAATCCCTATAAGGTTTTCCAAATATACTCTGCTACCTAAACATAACCGTTCCTTTTAAAGTATTTTTTTCATAAGACTCCTTACTGTCACACTAATTCAACACGTACTGACGAGTACGTTGCCAAGACCGTTGTGACTTTTAAACCCAAATAATGCACAGTTCATTTTTAAATTATGCGAAGCAGTTTCCATGCCTTTCTATTCAAGCACAGAGCACGAGACACGCGGCTGCACGGCCACGACTCTCCGGGCAGTGACAGCAGCAGCAGCAACAGCTACGAACTCCAACACCACCACCTCACCACCCCCCCTGCCCACTCACCAAAGGAGATAATGTTGTGGGTCGAGGCGTCAATCATGGCTTTGGGTGGGAGCCCCAACATCTGAAACCAAGATCACAAGAGGGATGAGTTGGATGAGGTCCGTCGCTCGAGTGAACAGAGCGTACATACGCTGCTCTTTGTCTCATTGAAACGTCGATGTACAATGAACTTTGCCTGCTCTTGTACATACTGTTTGCAGATATTTATCTCTATCATCAGGCGAAGCATACATATTTGGTCTTTAATTGATGACGTGGTTACTACGTGCGGCTTCGTTGCTCTCCAACACAGGCTCTGAAAGCCTCGGGGATTAACAACAAACCACAATAATCATAACAATAGTAATCATTCCGAAGGACATCAGCCTGACGCTCTGATTATCTGGTATTACCGATGATCCCGAAATCTCTCTTTACTTCTTTACTCATGCAAATGGTGCGTGATCACGCAGTGAACACGTCCACTCCTCTCCCGTGTACCGGTAGCTGAGCGACATTTTTTGACCAGTGAAAGGCCCAGAGGATGACGACAGCCCTGCACGTATCCAGCTTTGTCGCATGAGCCATCGCACAGCGGGTCTGTACGCTGGTGGATCGTCGTGCGCCATCAGTCATAACCAACCCCCTGCTGCTGCTGTTGTTGTTTATCGTGGACTCCATCGTTGGTTCAAATTCGAATTAAACCCTCCCTCCTCCTTTATATGGCGCAGTTGGAACGGTCCCATGGGAAATATGACGCCCGGTTTGGTGGTGCCGTATCGGGCTCGAGGTTTGTTACAATAAAAATTATAGAATTCATCAGTATGTATATATTATAATAATTAATATTTGTAAGGCGCATTTAATCCGATGATCCCAATGCGCCCCGTGTATGGAAAGCAGGGAAATGAGACGACCAAAACGAGGAAATGAGACGACCAAAACTATGGGGAATAGGCCAAGACACCAAGCTCCTAGCAGCACACGGACAGACAGGTGACCAAACAAGGTGGCACTTGCACATTATTCATCTGTACTTGTGAAGTGCAGAATAGATGAGGGTATG
Source organism: Petromyzon marinus (assembly GCF_048934315.1). NCBI lineage: Eukaryota > Metazoa > Chordata > Hyperoartia > Petromyzontiformes > Petromyzontidae > Petromyzon > Petromyzon marinus. The sequence continues at coordinate 16,925,853 of NC_133730.1, read as the reverse complement.
CACACGCAGTCACGTATGGCACTCAAAATACGCACAATGACAAAGATCGCCCACGTAAATGCGTGTATCAGCTGGGTAGCACTTAGAAATGTAAATTATTTTCATTACACTGGTGCCAGCTATCATAGAGTGCAGCTGTCGTGTCGCGAGAGTTCTCTGCGGTGAGTAACAACTTATTTAAAAGCAACGGCGCTGCGACGCCTCTCTGAATAAAATTAACGCCGAGCCGCTTTGCGCGTTTCAAGATTCAGTGATGAACCGGGGACGCCTACCACCACCCTGTAACGTGCAGACGTCTCGGAACGGGAAAAGGTTAAGTGAGGAATGAGGACAAAGGTACCTAGGGCTGCCATGAGATCTGTACATTTGCAATCGTAAATCACATGTAAATCACACGTAAATCAGCCATCCGCGACGAAAATTCCAATGGGATTGTCTACTGGCTCCAGACTTTCAATACCAGCAATCGATTATGAAAATTGTTAGTGGTTTACTGGTTACTGTTTGACAACTACCCTCCTCAAACCTGGGAGGTTGAGAGTTGAAATCCTGGCCAAATGATTGACAAAATGTAACGTTTGAAGGGTATCAGTGTCACTACCACACTTTGTTTAAGCGGTGCTAACCAACACGCCACCACAGCACGAAGACAAAGACCCCCCCCCCATATAGCTTAAACAGGCTTGTAGCGCAGCGTGCTAACCGTTAACACCACCGCTCCCCACAAACACTGTGACACGCACACACACATGCTGCTACACACGTACACACATTCACAGGGCAGCTAGATCACTCACTTGGGCAGGTCTCGCTGATGCTCAGGCCAAAATCCGTGAGCCTGATATTGCCACTGATGTGGCCTTTGACCAAGATGTTTGCCTGCAAAAAAGACGGTGGTTGTCAGTGAAACTCGTGGTGTGTCGGTGAGATTGCGTCTTGTTGAATTGGTTCATGGCGGTTTACTCAAAGATTTCATGTACTCATTTTTGTTGAACACTTACTGCCCTTTGTAAATGTAATCATGCTTGAAGATCTCCCTACCCCATGCCGTGTTAATCAAGGGGGTTGTATGGCCATACCTCACCATGCTGCTCAGGGGGCTGTTGAAGGCAATGATCATCAGGTGATGATGATTGCTTGTGTTGCAGTCGAAACGTCGTGAGAATTGTATTGTTTTATATTTTTATTATTTTATTGTTTCCCTTCTACGTGACTTTACCGAAAGAACCAAGAATATGAACAATATTTTTTATTTTACCAGTTTGAGGCCCCACTGAGCTATGGAGCTATTTTTCAGAAGCAACCTGGCTATCACAAATGTTATCTTCAACGAAGTGGCTTATCCCGTGGAAATGTATAGAGGCCAAATACTCTAAACGCGTGATGTTTATTCTAAATGTAGTGAGAGAGACATGCAACCTCAAAATATACAGCAGGCGACAGGGTCCGGATTGAATCCATGGCCTCCTGCGTACCAGGCGAGGTAGTTAACATATTGCCACTGTGGTACCCTGTGGTCACGTGAGGCCTACCACTTCTGAATGGCTTGTGATGCATATTTGAACATTACTGCAAGCGTCTTAGCCTCATTCATTAGTCAGGTATTCGAAGGGAATATTGTCATTTGGTAACGCTATTTCAAATATCGCTCATTAAACGTTCAATTTTAATGCAATGCAATTGAGGGACTTTGTGGAGTCTTGTCGTGGTCTGGAGCTGTGGTTGTTGTGTTTCTACCTTGCCCAAGCTTGCATTTGTTGACAAATTGGCAGGAATGTATGTACTTTGTATTTTTAGCAATTTGCTTACATTTTCTCCATCTTGCCTCTCATCGGTTTTGGAAATAGCTCGCTGACCCGCCCCTACTGGACATATGTGAAAAAGATCTTCATAGCTCATCGGATTCCTCCAGGATATAAAAAAGATTCTGATTAATCAGTGGCGCTGCAAACAACCTATTCCCTGTATTGCTGCGGGAATCTGCATCCACACATGATCAAGCACCCCTGTGTAATGCAATACACATGGTTCCTTTATCATAGACATGTAATTCTGCAAATGTGCAGAAATGTCTATCGTATGCGACTTACTCCAGACAAGTTTAGACTATTAAACGTGACCTGTTGTGACTCGTCTAATGTGTATTGTGTGGTCGTTATCACAGAAAGATGCATCTGGTAATGTCCTAATGGACCAAAAATAGTAAAAAGGAGGCTGGGTCTGTGTTGTTCAGAGTGACCACCATATACAGACTCTTGTACGTACAAACGAGTTCGGTTCCAGAGGTCTGTTCGTAAGTCGATTTGTTCGTGAGTCCAACTTTACTCCCGTCGATTTCAAACACGTTTTACGGCTTGTACACTAAACACGGGGAATGGCTTTGACAGTTGCCTCTGGTTCTTCACGTTCTGCAGATGTAGATGCCACCATGAACTTGCGACTCTCGGTCCGTACAGGAAACTGGACATACGGACAGGTTTGATCATATCTCTGAAAGTTCGTAAGTCGAATGTTCGTAAGTAGGGGTGTCCCTGTGTAGTGGCATAGAATCGTAATGTAACAGCATAGCGCTTGCTGCTGGCAGGGAAAGGGATGTGAGGCTTACGGCCCTGACGTCAGCAGGCCAGGTTATACACCAGAGGGGGATCTAGGGAAAGGTCGCAGAAGGGGCACTGAATTCATAATGATACAATAATTCAGTAACACTGTACAAGTGTACAGCACGTCAGATAATTACATTGCCTAACCCTGGTTGGAAACACCGTGGGAGTGAAGAAGAAGAAGGATTAATAATCATTATTATTTACATTAGTAAGGTGCATTTCATCCGTATGCCACCAGACTTAACTTGGAGTGTCTAAATTCCCTTTGCCCACCAGAATGAACAGACCTCATCTTTCCCACCCCTGCAGACTTGGTATTAAAGTAGATACATGCTAACGTTTACAAAGTAACGGACTCATGACCAATTTCATTTCTACATAAATCAATCATTCGGAAATAGGCCCCACTATACCCCACCGACTACAGCACTCCAATCTTGCCTCCTCGTTTTGCCTCTTCCACCTGCCTCATGCTCGTCAGCACCGCCTTTCGTGCAGCCATGCGGGTGTGAGGTCATCATCACGAGAGGCCGTGCACTTCATCGTTCGCACGCGGCGGAGGAACCACTGAAGTCAAACGTTTACATTTGTGCAGTTTAGTGGGGTCATTTCCGAGCGAACTCGGTTTGAAAGTGTTTATCGTTAAATGTGGAAGGGCTTGGGTTAGTTTTCGGGTTGCCACCTTTTCCACTATGGAGATCAAACCCAGACCTACAGTGAGGGAAAAAAGTATTTGATCCCCTGCTGATTTTGTACGTTTGCCCACTGACAAATAAATGATCAGTCTATAATTTTAATGGTAGGTTTATTTGAACAGTGAGAGACAGAATAACAAGAAAAATCAGGAAGAACGCATGTCAAAAATGTTCTAAATTGATTTGCATTTTAATGAGGGAAATAAGTATTTGACCCCTCTGCAAAAGATGACTTAGTACTTGTTATAATCTTAGTTCTTTCGGTAAAGTCACGTTGAAGGGAAACAATAAAATATATATAAAACAATACAAAATATATATTTTATTATTTTATTGTTTCCCTTCAACGTGACTTTACCGAAAGAACTAAGAATATGAATTACTGCAGTCACGAAAGCTTTAAATCTAAATTTAGTACTTGTTGGCAAAACCCTTGTTGGCAATCACAGAGGTCAGACGTTTCTTGTAGTTGGCCACCAGGTTTGCACACATCTCAGGAGGGATTTTGTCACCCTCCCCTTTGCAGATCTTCTCCAAGTCATTAAGGTTTCGAGGCTGACGTTTGGCAACTTGAACCTTCAGCTCCCTCCACAGATGTTCTATGGGATTAAGGTCTGGAGACTGGCTAGGCCACTCCAGGACCTTAATGTGCTTCTTCTTGAGCCACTCCTTTGTTGCCTTGGCCATGTGTTTTGGGTCATTGTCATACTGGAATACCCATCCACGACCCATTTTCAATGCCCTGGCTGAGGGAAGGAGGTTCTCACCCAAGATTTGACGGTACATGGCCCCGTCCATCGTCCCTTTGATGCGGTGATGTTGTCCTGTCCCCTTAGCAGAAAAACACCCCCAAAGCATAATGTTTCCACCTCCATGTTTGACGGTGGGGATGGTGTTATTGGGGTCATAGGCAGCATTCCTCCTCCTCCTCCAAACACGGCGAGTTGAGTTGATGCCAAAGAGCTCCATTTTGGTCTCATCTGACCACAACACTTTCACCCAGTTGTCCTCTGAATCATTCAGATGTTCATTGGCAAACTTCAGATGGGCATGTATATGTGCTTTCTTGAGCAGAGGGACCTTGCGGGCGCTGCAGGATTTCAGTCCTTCACGGCGTAGTGTGTTACCAATTGTTTTCTTGGTGACTATTGTCCCAGCTGCCTTGAGATCATTGACAAGATCCTCCCGTTTAGTTCTGGGCTGATTCCTCACCGTCCTCATGATCATTGCAACTCCACGAGGTGAGATCTTGCATGGAGCTTCAGGCCGAGGGAGATTGACAGTTCTTTTGTGTTTCTTCCATTTGTGAATAATCGCACCAACTGTTGTCACCTTCTCGCCAAGCTGCTTGGCAATGGTCCTGTAGCCCATTCCAGCCTTGTGTAGGTCTACAATCTTGTCCCTGACATCCTTGGAGAGCTCTTTGGTCTTGGCCATGGTGGAGAGTTTGGTATCTGATTGATTGATTGCTTCTGTGGACAGGTGTCTTTTATACAGGTAACAAGCTGAGATTAGGAGCACTCCCTTTAAGAGTGGGCTCCTAATCTCAGCTCGTTACCTGTATAAAAGACACCTGGGAGCCAGAAATCTTTATAATTGAGAAGGGGTCAAATACTTATTTCCCTCATTAAAATGCAAATCAATTTATAAAAAAATTGACATGCGTTTTTCTGGATTTTTTTGTTGTTATTCTGTCTCTCACTGTTCAAATAAACCTACCATTAAAATTATAGACTGATAATTTCTTTGTCAGTGGGCAAACGTACAAAATCAGCAGGGGATCAAATACTTGTTTCCCTCACTGTATGTTTCAGTTGGTCTAGGTCTGTCAACAACCATGCAGTAGTAAAGTTCAGCACAGTACCGACACCAGATCTCGGTACAAATTAATTCATGCCACCCAAACACAGATGCCAATTCACAGACTGTCTCGGCTGGACCGGGACAGGAGGTAACCCAAGGGTAGTGGGAGGATAACCGCTTTGTGAGCTATTTGTAAGTAATGCGTTTATAGTATTTGGCTGCTATAAATTTCCACGTGATAAGCCACTTCGTTAAGCTATAATTTGTGGCCAGGTCGCTTCTGAAAAAGAGCTATATAGCTCTCAATGGCCCTTACCTGGTAAATAAAAAATAGTTTGCTTTAATGGTATACATACTTGAATTTTACTGCGGATGTTTTAAAACATGTCCTGTCTAACTGTCAACTTTGTTTGAATTTCAGTGAGAGAAGATGCTTCTCACACAGACGTTAAAGCAGGTACCAGAGTCCACCTGAAGCTCCTGCAGTGTGCGCCTCTTATAGGATTCCGTCCATTACTGTTGGTGCGATGGTTTGGATTTCCAAGTTGAAATCTCCTAGTTCATTTTATTTTTACCCAGGCGACAACTCAATTGTCAAGGGTAGTCCTGTTTGGAAGAGGCTATCCTCGTCTCTTGAGTTCTACATCTTGGAGAGGATGTGATTAGTCAGCATCGATGCCATTTTAGTTGGTGTCACGCATCATGCGTGCATTCTTAAATTACTGACGCCGACTGAAGACTGAAGATGCAAGTGTGCCACCTGACAATGATAGTTATGAAGCCATTTTTTGTCATTGCCAATCTTCCTTTGTGCTCTGTCAGAGTCTGGGATAACACGGCCTTGGTGACGTCCCCTGGACTTGTGTAATTTCTGTATCAATTTTTTTTCATTTTGAAACCTCTGCTCCACGTCCTTCATTTGCATCCATCTGCACCTCCGATTAGCACGGCTGGCTGACGTACGGCGCGAAAGAGGTTCAACGTACATACCTACAAGGAGTGTAAATTCATACGGTGCCAGAAACTCTGCACGAGTTCGTGCCGCGTTCTCCCGATGTTGCCGTCGATGTTTGTCCAGCGACAAGCCATTCGTTGCCACGCGCGAACCTGTCTCACCTCCACAATCACAGGGCCGAGTGTGTGACGTGTCTGGCAAGCCGTGTGATGTGTCTGCGGATGATAATCTTCAGCAGAGGCCTGTGCCTTCTCCCACAGACGCCGCGCAACTGACGCCGCTCCCAGCGCCGCCGACCTCTGCTTCCCCGGCCACGGCCACGGGGAGTTCCTCTCCTCTGCTGGACACCCCGTGTGCTGGACCTGCTGCTCCACCACACTTGCCTGCCCACTACACAGGCACAAAGAGGTACGGGCAGAATTAATGCATAAACGCTTTCAACATAAGTTGGAGAGAGCTGAGCCTTTCTAGGAATTCGGCAATGCTTTCCCACCTGTGACTGCTCCCGATATATGACTCGAGAGCATGTAGGTTTTGCTTGCAGGCCACACACACACACACATGAATGATGTGTTTGGTATTATCTCATGGAAAATAATAAATTGCACAAGGGCCAGGGTCATGCCCCATTCATTCTGAACGATTAAACCAAACTGACCCACGTTCACACACGAGAGCAGAGAGGTTGGCTGCAGGGTGACGCACGCGAAGAACACGTCGCTGTGAAAGAGTTAGAAGGTCCCCCTTCGTACCTTCTTACTCTCCTTCCCACCCCCCTCCTTCCGGTCAGGTGATTTTGAAGTGTCGTCGTCACTCGAGGACGTGGACCGAGACAGCGCGTGGAACCAGTGGCTGCGCTCCGAGATCCCGGGGCTCTTCCTGCTGGCCCTGCACACGTTTACCGTGAGTCGGCGCAGATGTGGCCTCGCGACTGGGGCTGCCACCTGTCCGCGTTTGACCCCCGGACAGTGTTCGGGTGGCAGCAGGAATTGATTTGGGCCAAAATCTGGTACCCCGGGTATAGCTGTGGTTGAATTTTATCACCGTGAACAGCACAGTTTTAACAATAGACCTGGGCTCGCTGAGAAATGTGCCTGGGTTTTCTCTGTCGTGGAAATGGTGGCAACTGTACTTGAGGCATCGGCACGTTTATTCGCGCTCCGGCTCCATTTACACCGAGTCACGTGCTCGTCTCGTGTGGGGAGTGGTGGTGTAGCTGTTAGTATGAATTTTAGTATTTATGCATGGAGGGGGGAGGAGGGGTTAACCCAAATGCGTACGCTTGTGTATGGGGGGGTCTACTGACAATGTGTAAGCCGACTCAACGGCATGAATCTGCCCATCGCAGTGACATGGGGAAGTAATTGCTTCCGACAAAGGCGTTCATTGACCTTTTAAATCGTACTCAGGTTTGAGAACGGGGACAGTTTGCATTCATGATCCAGAATCATGACAATTCCTTGACTCTCCGGCAGTGGTGAATCGTTCCAACCATCAGTAGGAATCGTGTATATGTGTGTACGTGTATGCACAGCTGTACCCATTGGCTTCTGTTATGGTCATGTACGTTTATTTTTTATTTCGTGGAATTTCACTTGCTGTACTCCACGCGGTGAGTGCTTTGTGTAGATAGGAATCATCTTATGTAGAGAATATAAATCTAATTCAGTACCTCTATATGTCTCCCACAGACGAGCGGGGAGACAGCAGCCAGGCGGTGATCCGGCACTCCCAACAATCGCCCAAGCTCTGCGGTTCTCTTTACATTCCGATATTTGCAGCCACTTACTGAGTGTTTACATGTGGGGGGAAACCAGTACACTCGCAGAAAACGAACGAATGTGAGCAAGGGGGCAACGTTCTATCCCGTGCAGATGGAACAGATTCCACAGTTGTGTTCCACTGCCTCCTGGCAAGCCAGGGTATGACTCATCCTCGATGTCCACCGGAAGGGAGATTGCACACTTGCAATTGAATTCTCTGAGATTATTTATATCATGGGGTAGGCAGTGACAAAGCCCCTGACTCACTTAACACGAACATGCGGTCCAGTGCATTGTACGTGCAAGGATACTTGCTTTCCAAAATGTATGAATGTGTGTTGAACTTGAATCTTGACTTGAAGCTTTCGTGACTGCAGGAATTCATATTTTTTGGGTCTTTCGGTAAAGTCACGTAGATAGAACAATAAACTAATAAAAATAAAGTGAATACGAAATAATAATAAAATTATCACGACGTTTCGATCGCAACACAAGCAATCGTCTTCATTTTTCTCCTGATGACGATTGCTTGTGTTGTGATCGAAACGTCGTGATATATTTTACTTTTTTATTCACTTTATTTTTATTATTTTATTGTTCTATCTACGTGACTTTACGGGAAGACCCAAAGAATATGTGTTGAACTTTTTTCGCAGTGTGCGTATCCAACCGTGCTAATCTGTGGTACATTAACACCTTGCCACAAATGCCCTGTTGCTCATGAGCACAGCGACTCAAATGAATCAGGCGCAAGGTTTGCGTGATTAATGCTTACAAAGGTGGGGTCTATAATGAACAATATGGCTGAAGCTCGAGTTCTATTCATTTAAAACCAAACGTGTTTCTTACCAACCATACCTGGTGTTTGCACACAGATACAGATTATGGGCGATGCGTTCTACACCATTCGGAATGCGCTGTTGCAATGTGCAGCTACAGCTGCTGCAAAAATATTTGTCTCGGTTTGATCCACTGAACAATATCCACTGACCACACCGCACGCGCAACAATGATATAACTACAAACAAAAATATAATAAATTAGGATGGTTTATTAAATATATTGCACATAAGAAAATACAGCAATAGACGTAAAAATACATGGCAGTTTAACACGTAGGCTTTCGCGACAAATATCCATAATACAGGTTTTATGGGTTGGATCGCGTAAATATGTAAATGTGTCATTATGAGACCTCCTTTGCCAGTAGCAAGATATAGTAATAGGTTTTTACCGTTTTATCTGGCACCAAAACTGACACCTTTATACAAGGGATCATGTTTGCATCATCTGGTCCAACACCAGTGGAGACTAGGCTCTAAGAAAAGCCGTCTCGGGTGTGGACCAATCAACTTCAAGGACAATGTATATTACTATCAGAGTTGTCTCTTTTTGTTTGCATTTTGATTGCTTGTCTTGTGGTTATTGCAAACATGATCCCTTGTATAAAGGTGTCAGTTTTGGTGCCATATAAAAGGGTAAAAACCTATTACAATATAAATGTGTCGTTAAACCCGCCACCACCCGACAGCCAACTAGTAAGGGTTGTCACGTAAACAGAACATGCCAATTCATCACTAGTACAGCACACCGGTGTGTGGTGTGTTGGAGAGCCAAGCCACCACATTTACCATCGGAGTACGACGTTTCAGTAATTACAACTAGCTTCATCAGGCAACAGCAAGATTTGGGAGAAGTCCACCTGTTTCATTCCTTGTATAGAGGCGTAGATGTGATGACAACACTTGTGCGCTCTTTGAGCGCAAAGTAGGGGGGGGGATTAATGAATCAACGTACATTATACATGCACATTATCCTAGCCCATTGATCTTGTACTTAGTGTCCATTGTGTGTACTAAAATAGCCGTACAAACGGTAATTTGATGATTCTCTTCCATGCAGAAACTAAGTCGGTAGCTATCCAAACGATTACAATTATTTTTATTTCGATAGATTCTGTAATTAGTCTTGGCCAGTAGTAACTAATTTTGCACAGAACTTCACCATTATCAAAATCAATTGAGTGTCTTTGTGGGCACGCGTGTTCTGCTACTGCTGACAGTTGTATTTGTGAGCATTTCATATTTCTGTGGTGTTCTTTTAGTCTCGTGCTGATCATTCATCCTGTTTGCCCTACATAGAATTTGCCACAAGTGCAATTAATCCGGTACACACCTTCTGTTGATAGCTTCAGTAATAGAACAGCAAATAAATACCCAATAGTCCTTTTCGTAGGTTTCCATATGCCTTCTGAATTTGCCTGGCTGATCAAAGTTTCGACCGCAGATGCCATTGGTCAGGGGTCTCTTTATCCGTTCTCATGTGGGACTCTAGGCATGATGGCAGTTGGAATGCTTTCCCACAGACTTGGCAAGACATTTGTTTTCTCACTCTAGTGACTATGGGAGTGAGGTGGAGTCGAGACGGGCGCTGGTCAGGCGTGGCGTTTCCCAGCAGGCGCCTTCGTTCCATGCGCGGTCGCTGTGATAGCAATAACTTCGTTGCACGCAGGTGCGCCCTTTGCAGAAGGTGGCATTGTCTGCAACTCTGCCTCCTCACCACCAGGACTCGACAAGCTGCTGCTGCTGTTGCTGGTGCCATCCATGGCAAAGGCAATTCTTCTAGCACCATGACTCGCAGCCGAGTAGCTCTGACACACCTTCACCACCGCATTGACAAAATTGCCGTCATTCACCATGCCACGTGCGCCCCTTGAGTTCTTTTCGTGGGTCTCCATATGCCTTCTGAGTTTGTAGGGCTGATCAAAGCTTTGATCGCAGATGTTGCAGCTTTGACCACCGGTCTTGTGCATTCTCATGTGGGACTCTAGGCACCATGCCAGTTGGAATGTTTTCCTGCAGACGTCGCAAGAGATTCGTTTTCTCACTCTAGTGACTCTATCGGATTCTAGTGACTATCGGATTCAACGCCGCATTGGCAAAACTGCCGTTGTTCACCAAGCCTGCTGCACCCTTTATCATGTAATCCTTTTCGTGGGTCTTCATATGCCTTTTGAATTTTCATGGCTGATCAAAGCTTCGTCCACATAAGCCGCACCATTGCTCACGGGTCTCCTTGTGCGTTCTTACGTGGGCTTCTAGGCACCACGCCAGTTGGAATTTTTTCCCACAGACGTCACAAGAGATGAGTTTTTTCGCTCTTGTAACTCTACCGGATTGAGGTGGGGTCGAGACGGGTGCTGGTGAAGTGCCATCGATGGTAAAGGCAATTCTTCCAGCACCACCATGACTCGCAGCGGAGTTGCTCTCGCACATCTGAAACAAAAGACAAAGGTCACGCGCATGACACCCGTGTCACGAGTGCACTCACAAAGGCATACTTAAGGTGACGTAAGATTCATTACAACAGATTCATTATAACAGAACTCCTCAATAGTGCAGATCCTATCATCTACTATTTCACTCCTTATCCACCCAACTAAGTACTCTTTGGTTCTTTCGGTAAAGTCACGTAGGTAGGAAAAATAAAATAAAAAATAATATATCACGACCATAAATGACGCCACGCGATTTTTGACCCCCCCCCCCTCGTCACACGGCGTCAGTCAGACCCCCCCCCCCTCAAGTATGACGTCACAAAGCTCTGCCCCCCCCCCCCAACCATATTTTCATTTTGAAAATAAAACATGTTCCAAATCGCTTTAAACTATTGTCATTGTATTTAATGTGGCGCTGCACTCTGATGTTGTAGGAGAAAACATTTATTAAAAAGTTTTATTTAACTAAATAGAACATGTTGTCTATATTTAAAGTTGCGCATTTTGACGTGACGTCACATTTCTCAAACCCCCCCCCCCTCGTCACAAATGTCTGACCCCCCCTCCCCAGGTGTGTGACGTCATTTATGGACGGCCCCCATCGCCTTAAAACGCGAACTCGCGCTTGCAAACTGAAACCACGGAACTTTTTTTGTTCCGCAGCGCGATCCTCCGCGAGATGTAATGAGTCGCCCTCGCGCTGTGAGTGAGTGTGAGTGAGACAGCATCGTCCCCCCCTCCTCCTGATGTCGAGGGTAAATGGGCGAGGTTTAGGTCTGTGACTCATGCAGCTGCAATGGCTGCTTTGTGTACGCGGTCCAGACCTCCCCAGAGACCCTGGCTGACAGAGGAGGTGTTCAGGATGTTTGAGAAAAAGCGACAGGCCCACTCTAATCGTCTACAGCATCCCACGTCAGAGAATGAGGAGGCTTACCGCAGCCTTCGCTCGGAGGATCGGAGAGCCGTGAGGCGCTGCAAGGATGGGTGGTGGTCGCGGGTTGCTGAGGAGATGGAGTCTGCCTCAATTGCCCGCGATCACAAATCCCTATTTAACTCCATCAAAAAAGTAACCTACAGCGCCACACCTATTACCATTGTAGGGATAATCGTCACTCACCACTCTGTGGGCTGGTAGCTTCCCCTTATCGTCAATAGGGGGCGGAAGCGCTATCACGCCAGGGCTAATGTCCATGGCCCAAAAAGGGGCCAACGACAAACCCTAGCAAACGGATCCTGGGACACACTCCCCGGGGCCCCGGGAGGAGGGAACCGGGGGATGATGTCACCTTCCAGAACGTTCTAGAAGGGAAGCGTGGCTAGGGCGGAGCAAGCCACGAACTATAAGCCGGACCTCTCAGAGGTCTGGCTCAGTCATCTGCAAGCTGACGAACGAAGACCTGGGCTGAAGATAGGACTCTGGACCCCAAGCTCCGTTGTCCTTCTAAGGGCTGGAGCTCAGTGAGGCCAGTGGTCAGGACCCACGGACCGGGTACGGTCAGGTCAAATAGCCTCTCCTAGGGTCCCAGCCGGAGCACGAAGGGTAACGGGGTACCTAGTGATAGGGCCCGCATAATCCGGAGGCCATACCTCCCCAGGTATCGGGTAAAGGGACCGATATACCCTTTGTGTTAGAGACTTGTAAGGAAGACAATAAATATCGTGTTGCCTCATCAGAAGTTTATTCGTCAATTTATACCCACTACACCACCATTAGGGGAACGAAGGGTGATCCAATCTCCGACCCCAGGGACAGGTTTGCAGATTTGCTGAGCATTTCTGTGAGGTCCTGGGGGAGGGGGAATCCCTCAGCCTGGAAAACATCATGGGACAAAGTGGGGATGACCCTGCTGAGGATGCGGTGCCTCAAATATTAGAGGAGGAAGTCACCCCCTGTGAGTGGCTGGCTGAGGTACCATCCATTGAGGAAGTACTGAGGGCGATCCAGAGTCTGAGACCAGGAAAGGCACCGAGCAGAGATGATCTCCCAAGCGAAATGCTGAGGGAGGGTTGCGTTTGTGCGTAGACTGACCTACATGACATCATACAACAGTCTGGGCCACTGGATGGGTTCCGCAGGATTGGAAGGATGCCCTGGTGGTCCCCCTCTTTATGAAGGGGGACCGCACAGACTGTAACAACTACAGGGGCATCTCACTCAGTGTGCCGGGAAAGGTCCTGGCAAGGATTATTCAACATCGCCTTGCTAGGTACGCTGAGCAGAGGCTTGCGGAGCCCCAATGCGGTTTCAGGAAAGGGCGGTCCTGCACAGATGTCATATTTTCTGTCCGTCTGCTACAGCAGAGGTGGAGGGAATTCCAACAAGACCTACATCTCTGCTTTATTGACCTGGTCAAGGCCTATGATACCATCAGTAGGCCTGGGCTCTGGGTTTTTCTTCGTGCTTTCAGAGTCCCTGACCCTCTGCTCACACTCATTAAGGACCTTCATGATGGTGAGCAGGCCCGGGTAAAACTACGTAGCCGGGAGTCAGAGCCATTCCCTGCGACAGGGATGTCCTCTGGCTCCAACATTATTTAACATCTATTTCGACCACATAGTTCGTGAAGCCTTCAGTAGCTGTACCAGAGCAATTTACGTCTGGTACAGATATAATGGGAGGCTGATCGATGCCCGGGTGCGGTCAAGGGATGGCTCCCTATTGGTCAACCACATTATGTATGCCGACGACCTGGTAATTGCTGCTCATTCAGAGGAAGAGTTGGAGGCGCTGCTGCTGAAACTGGAGTGTGCCACTAAGAGGTGGGGCCTTACCATCAGCCCCACCAAAACGAAGCACCTGCCTGGGTATTTTGTGCCATCGGGCACTCCACCCCCACAACTCCCAATCGGTGATGGGGCAGTTGGGAAGAGAGTGGAGAGTTTCCCATACCTGGGCAGTGTGCTCATGATCGGTTCCGGTTTAACAACAGAGGTCTCACTCCGAATTAGTCGAGCGGCATTATCTTTTCATCGGTTGTGTAACGTGTGGAAGCTACCTGGTCTGTCGCTCCGCATGAAGCTTTGGGTCTTCTCGGCCACAGTCATTCCCTCCCTCTACGCTTGCGAAACGTGGACCCCCCTAATGCAGCATCTTCACCGGTTAGAAACATTTAGGCTGGCCTGCCTACGATCAATCCTAGGTTTAACCAGGCTGGATTGTGTGAGGAGCTCACAAATTCTCGAAAGATCTGGACAAAGTCCCATCGGCGAGCTCCTCCAGCAGGCAAGGCTGTGTTGGCTGGGCATGTAGCCCGCATGCCCAATCACCGCATGCCCAAACCGCTTTTGTTCGGCCGGATTGATGGAGCTAAACGGGCGTGGCACGGACTTGAGAAGAGATGGAGTGATGTGGTACAGGAGGATGTGGAGCTGAGTGGACTTGCCGATGACTGGTACCAGCGGTGTCAAGATCAGCCTCTGTGGAGGAGGCTTGTGAAGGACGCTACTGGGCAGTTGGAGGCAGTCGCCCTCCAACAACAACGGAGGGCGGAGGAGCGACGCTCAGAAAAACGAGCGGAGCGTCGGGTGGCTAAAGCTCAGCAAGTTGGCACAGTAGGGGGCACAGGTGGTGCATCAGCCAGTCATCTCAGTCATGTCAGTCAGTCGACCATTGGCACCTGGGTCTGCCCCGTGACCTCTTGCCAGCCGGCGATCGACACTTCACGTGGCCTCAAGGTGCACATGGCCTGGCACAAGCGTCGTGGTGACGTCACCACCACTTAGTGGCGAATTGCGGTTGTTTTGAGACAGTAAGAGAGTGTGAGGTCGACTCAGCCTCAGATGAGTACCTGGTGCGGTGTGTCGTAAACATCGCTACTGGGGGAGACAAAGGCCGCCGTGGAGGAGAATCCTAAAATAATAAAAGCTTTTATTATAATAAAAGCTTTGATTGTAATATTTTATTAATATTATAATAAAAGCTATACTTAAAGCTTTTATTATAATAAAATTTCAATTTGTTATGAAAAGAAATACAAATAATAAATTTAAAATAATAAAAGCTTTGATTATTTCCAATTTATTATTTTATTATTTTTATTTTGCTGCCACCTGCCGGCCACCAACGTGGCGTGTAGATTCTGCCAAATTAAAAAGTTACTAATAAAAATAAGAAATTGAAAATAATAAGCAAAAACCCAGATTCATATTCTTGGTTGCTTCGGTAAAGTCACGTAGATAGAAATAAAACTAAAATAATAACATAAAATTTATTTTTTTTAATTAAAAATACAAAAAATAAATTTTAAATAATGAAAGCTTTTATTATTTTCAATTTATTATTTAATTTTTTTAATTGGCAGAATCTACACGCCATATTCTTGGTTCTTCAGGTAAAGTAACGTAGATTTGAAATAAAAATAATTCAATTTAATTCAAAAATATAAATTATATATTGAAACTAATAAAAGCTTTTATTATTTTAAATTTATTGTTTAATTTTTTAAATTGGCAGAATCTACACGCCATATTCTTGGTTCTTCAGGTAAAGTCACGTAGATTTGAAAATAAAAATAATTCAATTCAATTGAAAAATATAAATTATATATTGAAACTAATAAAAGCTTTTATTATTTTCAATTTATTACTTGAAATTTTAAAATATAAAAAAATAAAATACAAATAATAAATTGAAAATAATAAAAGCATTTATTATTTTATAATAAATTGAAAATAAGAAAAGCTTTTATTATTTTCAATTTATTATTTTAATTTTATTATAACTTTACCGAAGGAAGCAATAATCTGGCGTGTAGATGCTGCCATCTGGTGGCCACCAACGTTGGCAGGTGGCAGCATCTACACGCCATATTCTTGGTTCTTTGGGTAAAATATAAATAATAAAGAAAAGTAAAAAACTAACAATTCATGATTTAGTATTTTTTCATTTAATTCTATTATTTTCATTTTCAAATCTACGTTACTTTACCAAAAGAACCAAGAATATGGCGTGTAGATTCTGCCAATTTAAAAAAATTAAAATAAATTGAAAATAATAAAAGCTTTCATTATTTTCCATTTATTTTTTGTATTTTTTTTATTTAATTTTATTATTTTATTTTCAACCTACATGGCTTTACCGAAAGAACCAAGAATATGAATCTGGATTTTTGATTATTATTTTCAATCTATTCTAATTTTTAAATTGGCAGCATCTACACGCCATATTCTTGGTTCTATCGGTAAAGTCACGTTGATAGAAAAAAAAATCAAATCAAATAAAAAGTGTGAAATTGAAAATAATTAAAGCAAAAAACCCACATTCATATTCTTGGTTCTTTCGGTAAAGTCACAGAGATAAAAAAATGAAACAAAATTTGGATTTTAAAATAATAAATTGACAATAATAAAAGCTTTTATTATTTTCCATTTATTTTTTTGTATTTTTAAATTGGCAGAATCTACACGCCATTTTCTTGGTTCTTTGGGTAAAGTCACGTAGATAGAAAATATAAATAATAAAAGAAAAGTAAAATTTTTTACAATATTTTTTAAAATATTTTTATTATTTTATTGTTTCCCTTCTACGTGACTTTACTGAAAGAACCAATAATATGAATCCCTGCAGTCACGAAAGCTTTAAATCAAAATTTAATAATAACAATTCATGATTTTTAATTAAATTCTTACATTTTCATTTTCAAATCTACGTGACTTTACCGAAAGAACCAAGAATACGGCGTGTAGATGCTGCCATCTGCCGGCCACCAAGGTGGCGTGTAGATTCTGCCAATTTAAAAATTACAAATAAAAGTCATAAATTGAAAATAATAAAAGCTTTTATTATTTCCGATTTATTTTGTTTTAAATTCATTTGATTATTTTTAAATCTACATGACTTTACCGAAAGAACCAAGAATATGAATCTGGATTTTTGCTTATTATTTTCAATTTATTATTTTCATTTTTCAATTGGCAGAATCTACACGCCACGTTGGTGGCCGGCAGATGGCAGCATCTACACGCCATAATCTTGGTTCTTTCGGTAAAGTCACGTAGAATGAGAATAAAATAATAAATTGATAAAATAAAATGACACAATAAAATTATCACGACGTTTCGGCCACAACACAAGCGGCCTTCATCAGGTGAAGGGACGAGACTGTCTGGAGGACAGCGCTGGAGCGAACAAAGCCAAGCTCAGATCGCGACCTTTAAGCTGTGTGAGAAGAAACAGAGCACCTTGACAAAGGAATTATCATAGAATTTAGCATTGAAATAGCTGAGTGATTAGCTTGTGACTGGTCACAGAAATGGCTATGTTAAAGTCAAAGCATACACATCCACAGAGGCACCCCTTGACAAAGGAATTATCATAGAATTTAGCATTGAAATAGCTGAGTGATTAGCTTGTGACTAGTCACAGAAATAGCTATGTTAAAGTCAAAGCATACACATTCACAGAGGCACCTAGTACAAATCAAACAGGAGAATTTAGCATTGAAATAACTAGGAGAATTTAGCATTGAAATAACTGAGTGATTAGCTTGTGACTGGTCACAGAAATGGCTATGTTAAAGTCAAAGCCTACACATCTGAGCTATTCACCGTAACTGGGTATACACTACACTACATAATGAATACTACATAATAAACCAATAAAAACTAAAATATAAATTACCTCAATGTTATCAATAAACTCTATATATTCTCCAATCAGCTAAGCTACCACACAATAAGTCGTTATATATCACAATGCTATATGGCGAAAAAATTGGTGGATTCTTACCGTTAACTTTAGCACCACGGACAGCTACGAGCCCCGTTCAGACGGACGAGTTCATCCATGGTCGGAACAGAGGAGGGGTAGAGAGACAGCTGCGAGGCGCTGTTATACTCCATGTTGTATATAGTATTCATTATTTAGTGTAGTGTATACCCAGTTACTGTTAATAGCTCAGATGTGTAGGCTTTGACTTTAACATAGCCATTTCTGTGACCAGTCACAAGCTAATCACTCAGCTATTTCAATGCTAAATTCTATGATAATTCCTTTGTCAAGGCGCTCTGTTTCTTCTCACACAGCTTAAAGGTCGCGATCTGAGCTTGGCTTTGTTCGCTCCAGCGCTGTTCTCCAGACAGTCTCGTCCCTTCACCTGCTGAAGGCGCTTGTGTTGTGGCTGAAACGTCGTGATAATTTTATTGTTATTTTATTTTATCAATTTATTATTTTATTCTCATTCTACATGACTTTACCGAAAGAACCAAAGAAGATGAATCCTTGCAGTCACGAAAGCTTTAAATCGAAAAATATTCTCGGTTCTTTCGGTAAAGTCACGTAGATTTGAAAATAAAATAATCGAATTTAATAAAAAAAAAAAATTTTATTATTTTAAATTTAAAAATACAAATGATAAATTGAAAGTAATAAAAGCTTTTATTATTTTGAAAATAATAATAAAAGCTTTTATTATTTTCAATTTTATTTAATTATTTGTATTTTCTATCGACGTGACATTACCGACATAACCAAGAATATGGCGTGTAGATGCTGCCACCTGCCGGCCACCAACGTGGCGTGCAGATGCTGCCCGGTGTGATTTGAGAGGTGATTGGGTTGGTGATGTTGATGAGTTGCATGGTGAGTGTGTCGGTGAGCACCTGGAGGATTCGCCTCCACGGTCGCCTTTGTCTCCCCCAGTAGCGATGTTCACTCCACACCGCACCAGGAACTCATCTGAGGCTGAGTCGACCTCACACTCTCTCACTGTCTCACAACAACAACAACAACCGCCATTCGCCACTAAGTGTCGGTGACGTCACCACGACGCTTGTGCCAGGCCATGTGCACCTTGAGGCTACGTCAAGTGTCAAACGCCCGCTGGCATGAGGTCACGGGGCAGACCCAAGGGTGCCACTGGTCGACTGACTGAGATGACTGAGATGACTGGCTGATGCACCACCTGTGTCCCCTCCTCACACTCACGCGCACTCACTCACAAGCGCGAGTTCGCGTTTTCAGGCGATATAAAATAATTTATATTTCATGCCAGTTGGTTCTGAAGGGCGGCTGTTTGTAATTTGGGCGTTCGTAAGTCGAGGACTGCCTGTAAATAAAGATTCCGATTGTGGATGTGGGGCTTTCACCGTGGGGTGAGCTTGGCCCGATCTGCGGGGGCGTGGCTTGCACGACAGTGGGCGGGGCACAGCCACGACAGGCGTGGCTTATCCAGGAAGTGGGAGGAGGAGTCTCGAGCCTACGTGGGGGCGTGCAATAACAAAGGGGACGTGGAGTGTCACCCTGGGTGACGCCTGCGCTGACCAATCGCAAAGGAGACCGCGATCACCGGACTGCAAGCCAGAGAGAAGCGCGCTCCTTTTAAAGTTAACAACAACATTGTTAAATGTAAGTAGCGCCTCTCTACTTTATTAGTTTTATTTGTTTAATACATTACTTGTGGTGCCGTGAGTCGAGTGAAATGAGTCAATAACCTTGCTAGACATGGCTAAGCTTTTAATAAGGGGCGCCGCGGTGTCGAGATGTTAACTACCTCGCCAGGACTACAGCAGCGTGGAGGTTCCATCCAGACCCTGACGCCTGCTCTGCATTTGTTTATTTTTTTCCCCTGTGGTCACGTAGATTCTTCTCCTGGTCCTTCGGTTTTCCCCTCCACATTTAGAAACGTGAGTTCAGAGTACTTGGCTGCTATAAATGTCCACATGATAAGCCACTTTTGTTGAGCTATCATTTGTGTCCAGGTCGCTTCTGATAAGAGTTATATAGCTCAGTGGGCCTTACCTGGTAAATATAAATAGTTTATAGTTTAGTTTATAGTTCATAAGAACTCGTGACAAGGGTCAGTGTCTACTTCAAATATTGTTCAGGCTCTGGAGACCTCCAAAGTTATTCGTAATGTTATACATTTGGTTCGTTTTGAGCATAATCGCGACCTTATATAATTATTACGTGATACACACGCTGAATATACGCACACAAACATCGTGTACACGTGTGTCGTGCCCTCTATTGTCCACATAGACGGCTTGTGCTGACGAGAGAACGGTCTTAACGTACAATGTCGTGACATGTATCAGCCCTTTGTCGATCCAGCGTTTTGATAGAGGCCTCCCCCACACCATGTCGTTCGTGGGAGTTGTTTAACCATACTTCACCATGCCGGTCAATGCGGGTTTGGTGAAGTGAGGAGGCCCAGAAACTTGCATATGCAGATACGAGTTTGCCTGTGCTTGCATCTGCAGAATTACATTCTCACACATCTTCAAGTATAGTTTAATACTTATAAAAATGCATTAATTCTTGAGGATTCCATAAAGTACTGTGGTAAAAATAAAACAACTTGATTTGAATAAATTTCGATTTAAAGCGTTCGTGACTGCAGGGATTCATCTTCTTGGTTCTTTCGGTAAAGTCACGTAGAAGGGAAATAATAACATAATAAAATCAAAACATAATAAAATTCTCACAACGTTTTGGCCACAACACAAGTAGCCTTCCTCAGGTGAAGAAACAGAACTGTCGGAAAGACAGCACTCCAATGAACACTGCTAAGCTTGGCAGCGTATTTAAGCTGGGTGGGAGGAGCAGAGCTCCTTGACAAAGGAGTTTACATATCAACAGAAGAATTTAGCATTGAAGTAGCTGTGTTAATGTGATAGATTAGCAGGATGTTAAAGTCAGAAATTAGCATGTAACTGGGAGATTAGCATGATGTTAATGTGAGGAATTAGCATGTAACTGGTGACAGAAGTAGCTATGTTAAAGTCAGAGTTTACATATCAACAGAGGCATTTAGTATATTGACGCTAAAGAACTGCAACTACCCAACTATCATACAATAAACCGATGTGAAAGAACTAAATATAAACTACATCAATATAAATTTTGATTTAAAGCTTTCGTGACTGCAGTAATTCATATTCTTAGTTTTTTCGGTAAAGTCACGTTGAAGAGAAACAAACAAAATAATATAATATATATAAAACAATAAAAATTCTCACGACGTTTCGACCATAACTCAAACGGTCATCTTCACACCTGAAGACCTGAAGATGACCGTTTGAGTTGAAACGTCGTGAGAATTTTTATTGTTTTATATATATTATATTATTTTGTTTGTTTCTCTTCAACGTGACTTTACCGAAAAAACTAAGAATATACATCAATATAATCAATGTACTCAATATATTCTCCACTAAGCTGAGCTACTAACAATACGTTATTATACATTACACTTCTATGTCGCAAAAAATATTATAATATGCCTCCAAATAATATTTTTTATTATAAACTGCCATAGACAGACCCGAACATTGAATTATACACTGCGTTACTATACACTACCCTATACGTTAGATTATAATAATATTAGACTTGTAATATTACACTATGTATTATTTTACCAACCCTACTGTATACCTCACTGCTGTAGATTCACTATACAATTACGATACTGTATATTACCAAATAAATTATATTAAACATTACACTGAGTACTTTGTTGAACAGGGAATGCTTTGAGCTTGTGGGTTGAATCCATCTGTGTGGAGTTGTGTTATTTCGCAATATGCAAGGTGGGGTCTCTCTGGGTTCAACTCACACAAACATCTCAATGCAATGGGACCTTTCTGAAAATGCAGTACTTAGACGCAATGAAGCTTTCCTGGGTAACTAGTTAACATTGTAATAATTAGCATGAGAGATAATGACGTTCCCTTATAAGTGCCATTAGTAGTACTATCCTGTACTTTTAATGAAGACTATTTTACGTAGTTGTTTGTAAAAAAGTGTCCATTCCCAAAACTTCTTGACGGGCCCTCATACAGAAATGATATTACAATCTTACATGGAGATTGCGAGTCAGAGTGTTGTGAATAGTGGAGTGAACGTGTGGTGCAATCATTATATTGTTGGTGTGTATATACAGAAAGACCTATTTGGTGGGTAACATTAGGAAAATGGAGGTAGTTAGTCATTGTTGTTTAGAAACAAAATATTACTTGGGTGGATAAGAGGGTAAAATCGTACATGATAGGAACTGCAATATTGTGGAGTTCCGGTATAATGAGTTATAGTATATATGAATCTTATGTCACCTTAAGTATGCCTGTGCGAGTACACTCGTGACACGGGTGTCATGCGCGTGACCTTTGTCTTTTGTTTCAGATGTGCGAGAGCAACTCCGCTGCGAGTCATGGTGGTGCTGGGAGAATTGCCTTCACCATCGATGGCACTTCACCAGCACCCGTCTCAACCCCACCTCAATCCGGTAGAGTTACACGAGCGAAAAAACGTATCTCTTGTGACGTCTGTGGGAAAAAAATCCAACTGGCATGGTGCCTAGAAGCCCACGTAAGAACGCATAAGGAGACCCGTGAGCAATGGTGCGGCATATGTGGACAAAGGTTTAATCAGCCATGAAAATTAAAAAGGCACATGAAGACCCATGAAAAGGATTATATGATAAAGGGTGCACCAGGTTTGGTGAATAACGGCAGTTTTGCCAATGCGGTGTTGAATCCACCATCGCCCTATGAGATGTGCTCAGTCTGCGGATTTTTAAGTCCTATTGAAATCCTGAAAACTCATGAAAGTCTTCACGCACAGTTCTTGTACAGACCGAAGCCTGAACATGATTACACTTCGCAAAAGATAGCGGCGTTAAGATAAATGACATGAAATCCAAATTTCTTGAATGCTTTGGCCTAGTTCCACGTCAACAAACTGCTTCACCAGTCAGTGAGAATAAACCATACGCTGCTCTCGATCCTTTTATGAGCATGAAAGTGTTGATGACCTTGCAGCAGAAGAAGGAAAAGCGAAGTAGACCTAAGTCCATTAAAAGAAAGAAGACCACCACCAGTGTCACCAATTGCAGCAGTAGCAACAGCCAGAATTCGGACATCAAGAGGATGGACTGCACGGAAGCAGGAGGCTGCGTGGAGCAGAGCATCCCCAAGGTGGATGAATCCAACCTGGCACCTTTAGGTACGTCCTAGTAATGCACACACTACATTTCATTTGGATGTAATTCATAATTTCACAAATTAGTTAATGTACGCATATGTTGACCATATCTGTATGCCTGCGCTGAGGAGTCTAGAGATCTGATGTGGTGCTGCTCGGATGTTGGGTTAAACCGTGAAACTCTGGGTTTTCTGTCACCGAACCACGATTAAACTGGCTTCTCATTGATGGTCTTATCCAGTTACCAAACACTTCTTCCAGCAAACACTTGGACCTACAGCCCCAGAGCCCACTTGGACTCTTTGATGAATACCTCGAGATGGGTACAATGAGCTCAGAGGATCACACTACGGAGTCAACGCGTTTTACTTTGTTATAAAAAAAACACACAATTGGGTATCATTTGATTATATTGGCACGTGTGGACGGCCCCTGTGTATCTGTCGGACATTGTTGTGGGAGGGAAATTACCCACACTTCGGGTTGTTGAAGGCAGGGAGCACAGATGTAAGAGCTTAGATGTACAATACAACAATGTAATTTGCTGCACTGTCCTCTGCTGCTCACAACCCCACAATAACTATTGCATGGTCACCCATCCAACCAATTTTCAGGCTCAGCTCTCCTTAACTTCTGGGATCTGATTAAATCTGACGCATACTGTGTGATTTGGCCATAGGCACCAATCTATGGATATACTGTAACACAATTGTCTTTGAGCATGCGCATATGTGCATATGTACGGAGTTAAGTTTTAGAAACAATAGGAGCACATATTTGCTCCTCTTGTCTGCTAACCAATGCAGCTACATTGGTCAGTTTGGATTGACGTTTTTCCCCCTTACTATTTATTTAAAACTCTTGTGCATCATGTCCACTGTGGTTAACTGCTGTGATTTGTTGGCATTTCAGCCACAGTGCATATGCCTAAAAATGTGTGGTACGGTTAATGGAGTCCTCAATACAGGATGTGATCTAGTTATTATAGCCACCTAGTGGTGGAAAATGGTGCAAAAGAAACCCAGGTGAACCAGAGCTGAGCATTAAAGATGGTAGTGGCTGATCGCATCTTAGTGGCCAATGTAATGGACACGATAATTTTGTGAACAAATGACACGAAAATGTGACCATATTTTGGGGTCTCCTTTGACTAAAACACATTCAATGCATTGAAAACATGTTTTGTTTGCTTAAAGTAATCACAACATAACAGCATTAAGAGTGTATGTCTATATACTGTTTCACTCATTATCCTATCCTTGCCCCCCTACCCATTCTCAAAATATACCCCAGTTATCCATATTCGGGTTTGCCACTCTCTTCGTGGCATCATTTCCACTTGCGCCATTGCTCGCACTGCTCAACAACATCATCGAAGTGCGGGTCGACGCGTGGAAGCTCGTAACAAAGATGAGGAGGCCTGTGGTTTCGCAAGCAAGAGGAATTGGAGCCTGGGCCGACATTCTGAGTATCGTTGCCACCCTCTCTGTAATCACCAATGTAAGTCGCCAGATTGTCCGCTCGCTTTCTCGCTCAATATCCCATCTTATGAGTGACATAACATGTCATGTTAGCCGTGTGGGTTCTTTTTACCATACTTCACCATTCTGGTCCTGGCAGGTTTGAGAAGAGGTGTAGTGGGGGACCAGGAGCGGTTCGGGTATCACTCGTCACTGATGTTAGTCGTAGCTGGAAGTCAATTGCATGTGTGCTGAATTCAAAGTGCAGTGCATGAATCACTGCACCACCGCTCCTATCCACTCTCTCCCAAAATCGCAAAAGGTAAAGCCTTGCAATTGCTTGCTCATGTCACTGCTGGCAGAAGGGCGTCAACTAAAGGTAGCTCTAGAGAACCCCTCTACACGGTATTTGGCCTACTCTTCCATGATGACCAGACATGTTGTAAGATGTGGAATTACCTGCGCTAAAACAGTGATGAACCCATTTATATTGCTAATTGGACAGAGGTGGGGGAGATTTAAGAAAATGATCCATTGCTTCAACTGTTGTGTCAGGAGACTGAACTGACGACTGCCAGATTGCAAGTCCTTATATGGTAACCATTTCACTCTGGCAGCAACCCCCCAAATTGTATTTGTGAAAATTAATGTAATTGCCAAAGTAAGATGTTCAGAAACCTTGGTCAAATCATTGCATGCTCAGTGACCGCTATCGCTGTGCCTCCGTATGCTAATTCCACAGTCATGCATCTTGGCGTTCACAACGGACATCATCCCACGCCTGGTGTATTATTATGGATACTCAACAGAGTATGGCACAGGTTCGCCTACAATGCATGGGTACACGGAGGACAGCCTTTCAATTTTCAAGATCAGCGACTTCAAGGAGCAAAATCATCCCAACATCCTGCCAGCCTGGTTTGATCCGGCATTCCACACAACCTGCAGGTTTGTGCCATTCAGTGTCATGCCCAGCTATCGGGGGTGCCGTCCCTGCGAATGTGATGCACTGATCTCTGGGTGTGTTGTCCAGGTAGATGCGACATCCTTCTGGGTGTGGCGTCCTCCTGGCTCCGCCCCTTCCTGATTAGTCTGGTTCTCTTCCTCTTTTCACTCCGTGACTTTCCTTTTAAGACCCACACTTCCCCTAGGCCCCACCTCTGTTTAGGCCCTGCCCCTTACCCTGGACACAGGGTTTGGCTTAGTTGGGTAGTAAGGGGTTGTGGTAGGGTTGGGGGAGGAGTGTGCGTGGTGGGCGGGGACAGTAAAGGGGGTGGCGGGGGGGGAATTGGAGGGGGGGAGCAGTGGGTACGGGTGGGATGGCTTCACAACCAAAGTCCCACTTAGAGAAATATAATAATAGATTGATATAAATTATAGCTCATTGTTACCCTGCTAAAGAGTAATGTTATTTATTTATCTATCTATCGATCCACGACTGCTTAATTGAGTCTCAAGATCCCTTTTCAGGAAGACCGTGCATTGGGATTCCAGTTTAAGGTGGTTTTATGTATGTGGGATGCAATAAGAGGTCCTGGAGAACCCATGGTAATGAAATGAAGCTTAAAGGTCCACACAGACATGAAACCACTTGCTCTACAGCCATCTTCTGGTCTCCTCACCGCACAGTTAGTTAGGAAATTGATGCGATCTACCAACCCTTTTCTGTAACGTTTTTGAATTGCTGGCATACACAACTATAATCAATATAACCATATTGATCGATATTTAATATAACCTTACTTGACTATGACCAAATCACCACGAATACAGCTAATCTTAGATTCTGGAAGTCAAGCAGGCTTGAGCCTTGTTCGTGCTTAGATTGATGAACACCATGCACAATGCAGGTGCAGTAGGCGACTTTGGAGCTAGGTTGTCAGCAGTGGGTAGTTCAGAAAAATTAATAGTTGTGCTATATTGTTCTCCCATTATCTGAACTCCCTACCTTCACCAACCTGGTACGGACCAGCGTGAACCATGGTCAATAGAGCCCCCACAAGCTGCACGTTGTGGGAAGGCCCTCTTTCAGAAGCGGATTTTGTAAAGGGCTGTGAACGCATATACCGTTTGTACAAAACCACTTGTTCAATTTAGCGCCAACTCTACTTTCGAGGCACTTTGCTCAATATAGTCCATGCGTGCTTGTGGTTGTATGTGTGTAGGTATCCAGGTTATCGCTACCCGCCGGATCATCCCCAAGCCTACTCCGTCACCAAGCAGTACTGGCAAGTACTGACGGCAAAGCTGGCCTTCGTCATTGCCATGCAGGTACACATCAACATGCACACACACACATTCATAAACCCATTGAAAGATAAAGGTACAGCCCTCCAATTACTTGCTCATGTCACTGATGGCAAAAGGGCTCCTGCTATAGGGAGCTCACGAGAGACCCTTAAGATGTATTTGAACTGCTCTTCCACACTGGTCAGACGTCTTGGGAAGAGCTGGGAGTTCCCGCACTGAACAGCACCAAACTCAGCCGACCAATTGACTGGATGTATTCCATTTACACTGCTAGGTGGATAGAGGCAGTGGAATGTAAAAAAAAAACTTTCACCATTGTTTACACTGCCACGATCAAAGATCAATTCACACCCGCGACCTCTGGATTGCAAGTCTAGTGTGCAAAGCCTTACACTACTGCACCATCGTATAGACTCATCTGTGAGCAGTTGTTAAGGTCAGCAGAGCAAACCGTGATCATTGTCAATGGGTCATTACAGATAATGCCAGTAATGCTATTACACCTCACAATTGCACAGTATTTCTGAGATCACAAATGATAGTGGTAATACAATACGCTCTGTCATCATGCAGCAGACGATCCATGTTGTTTATGACATTTGTCACACGTAAGCATGTGTGCGTGTGGGAAGGGGAGCGGCTGCGTAGTTGTTCGTGAACTGCGCTACCAATCCTGTGTGACCGGAGTACTATTTCTGGCCACAGCCAAAAACAGTGGAAAATATTAGAACCAGTGTTGAGCTTCCCTTAAGTTGATTCTGTCTTAAAATGAGTACTTGATGAAGTGTGTGAAAATCATCACTGGCGAGATAAAGGTGCACACCACCCCCGCAGGCACTGTGCCACCCTTCATAGATGCACTTGTCTCAGTCTGTGAAAGGCTACACAGGGAATCTTTGTAGTGGTGACATGGCCGAGTGTAAGTGTTTGCTGATTGTTGCGATACATTTGCGGCTGCCCAGGTGAATACTGTGGGTGCATTAACTGCACATCAGAAATGTTGCCTGCTGCATAGTGAACGTAAAAAACCCATTAAGTAATTCAAAAAGTGCCTCGGTATAATTTGCCAAATGTTCAAAAATTACTCAAATGACTTAATTTAATTGGAAAAAACGACGTAACAATATAATATCCCTAGGCTTCAGGTCCCCGGAATAGTTGACCTGAGATGTAAAGCACTTTGAGATGCTGCCATATTATATTTAGTAAGCACCCTTTACATGAAAATCCTGAAACTGAAAATCCTTTACCTGTGTGTGGACGTGTGCAGCACGTGGTGTTACTCACGAAGGCCTGCATTGCATACATCATCCCGGACACGCCATCCCATGTGCGCGCCTG
Organism: Petromyzon marinus; assembly: GCF_048934315.1. NCBI lineage: Eukaryota > Metazoa > Chordata > Hyperoartia > Petromyzontiformes > Petromyzontidae > Petromyzon > Petromyzon marinus. The sequence goes on along the minus strand of NC_133730.1, from coordinate 16,897,783 downwards.
CATGCGCCGCGAGCGCTTCGTCGTACAGACGATTCTGCAGCAGGCAGAGCTGGGCCGTCTCCGTAACACCCTCCTCACCGATGCCCCCAGCTCACCGCCATCGCCTCAATTCCACGTTGAGGATGAGAAGGCAGAGATGGGCCTGCTTCGCTGCTCGCTGCATAAGGAGTCTCCTGGCGTATTGCACCCACCCCAGCGGTGCCACATGGAGAATGAGCAGGCAGAGAAGACTGGTGACGACTCACTGCTGAAGGGATCCGAGGAGGAATCAAGCAACGAGGATTCGTCAACTGTCTTCTACAGCGTATAAATCTACTCTGACTTTTAAAGGAGGCTGCTATCCTAACTCTGTTTGCACGTGGACAAGGACATTGCAGTCGAGGACTATCTGTATATATATTAATAAATACGTTTATGATTTAACATGTCTCAATCATCTCATGTCTTTTCATACGAATCACGATGTGAATGAGGAAAACTAGAAATTATTGTTATTTTGTATATATTTTAAATTTTGGTTTAACATGTAGGCTTTCGCACCCAATATCATCCATAGAGGTGTTTTTTGGATTAGATCGCATACATATATAAACGTGTCGTTAAAACCCGCCACCACTCGACACAGCCAACTAGTAGGGTTGTCACGGAAACAGAACAAGCCAATTCGTCACTGGTACTTTGGAGAGCCAAGCCACAACATTTACAATCGGAGGACGACGTTTTGCCAGTAATTACAACTAGCTTCATCAGGCGACAGCCAGATTTGTGGCACTCTCGCGCAAAGTGGGGGGGGGGGGAGGGGAGATTACCGAGTCAACGTACATTATGCATGTGCATTATGAGAGCCCTTTGATCTTGTCCTTCCTGTCTATTGTGTATTAAAATAGCCGTACCAATGGTAATCCCTATTGAAGTATGCTGCCCTTTATAGGCATGCATTTAAATAATGTATTATTTGTTGGCACCCATGTTCAGCAGTAGCAGAACACACGTGCCAACAAGGACACTCAGTTGATTTTAATGTTGAAATTCTGTGCAAAACTAGCTACTACTGCCCAAGAATAATTCGAGAATCTATCGAAATTGGAAGAAAAATTTACAGTTCGGATAGCTACCGCCTTTCTGCTGTGTGGAAGCGACTCATCAAATAGTACATTAGATGAAACTCCGAGTACCCACTCAGGAGGTATAGTGGTAAAGCAGTGGAGGAAAAAAAAGCAATTTTTTTTAATTTGCCCTTGTTGAATGATAGAGCCGATACACACAGCAAGCGAGATTAAGAAAGCGCATCGGAAGAAATAACGGAGGAGAGAGAGAAGACAATTGCTTGCTGGAGAAGGAAAGGCATTCCTACCGAGGGAGACAAGTTGACAAAGATTTTGATAATGGGAACCGGTGGCGTGGCTCGATCTTCCCTATGTACGCAACATGCTACCGAAAGAAAACAGAAAATCCTATTCAAAGGCTAAAATAAGCTCCATTTTTTGTATAAGAGCCCGATAAACAATAACCCCATCCATAGACTGAGGAAGAGAGGGAAGAGCCTGAACAAAGGGGAGGAGATTACGACGGAGATGGGTTGGAGGTGGAGAGAAGGGGAGAGGGGAGGCCGTAAAGGCAGCTGCACATTCAAGGAAAGTGGTGTAGAAAGAGTTGAACGGGGACATGGAGACAGTAGAGACAAGGGTGGAGAAAGAGGAAGGGAGGATCTTTCAGTGCTCGCTACAGGAAACCCACAAAACTGAATTTCCTAAACTCGTGTCGCCTCCGTGACAGCAGCACCACCAACGCCACAGACTCACGCTCCTCAAATCGACAATACCATCTCCATTGCCGACCAGCCACGAGATGGCTGCTCTCAACACCTCGGTCGTGGTGTAAGCAGCAAAAGACTTCCGGCTGGTGAGCAACCGGCCATTGCGAGGGTTGGAAAGAAACTGAAGCACGGGGCGACTCCCACAACCTTCGGGTATTTCCAAACTGGATGACGTCTTGGGATGAAGCTAGAAGTAAGCCAAATCTGCACTCAATAAATGGGACAAAGATTCCAGAGAAGCCTCCAGAAATGTCACAGGAGGCTCGGGTGTGAGAAACCAGACTCCATGTGGGGTCCTCCAGACCTTTGCCCTCCAGTTCATCAACATTTGTAAAAGCAGGACGTCTCAAAGGTACGTAGCATGGGTGAGGTAAGAGGTTGAGAACCACGTTCCGAGATTAGGCGCTTTGACAGGTTGGGGTCCGAGTTAACGTTTAATGGAGCTCACCCTACGACATTATGGATAGAAGGGTAGTGTGCCGGCACAATCCGGACACCCTGCTACACCGAAACACTCTGCTGCACCAAACTCCCTGGTACAGCTAAACACTGGCACGATTGCGCTCAAATACACACAAACTCTCGCTCGGCCAGTTGGTACACAGGTTGTCAGTTGTGGGGGACGCGGGCCCCCGGCTCCCCCCCCCGGGGGAGGGCTGATCTCGGGAGGGCTGCGGGCTCCGGACTCCTCGCTCGAGTGAGAGCAGCTGCTACTCGACTCCTCGCTCGCGGTGAGAGGGCTGCCGCTCTCCGGCTCCTCTCCTCGCGCCGCAGCCCCTCGGGTCCGCGGGTCCTGTTTGTGGGGCATAGCTCGGGGCTGGCACGTGGCTGCCTGGAATCAATCCGTCGCTTCTCAGCCACTCAAACGCGACGTCTCCGCTCACACAACCCCGTGCACCACTCACACGAACTGAACGGGGGGTCAGGGGTCAGAGGGCAATGACGTCCTTCGCACACGCGTTGCCGCCGATGCCGGGCAATGGAGATTGTTTAAAGGGCTGCGGGGCGGGGATTTGGAGTCAGTTTTAGAGCGACACACCAATCGCACGCGTGGGACGGGGGGGTCGGGGGTTAGAGAGCAGGGACGTCACTCATACACGCATAGCCGATTGGGGGGCTGTATTGGAGATTATTTAAAGGGCTGTGGGGGCGGATATTCGGGATTGGTGTTAGCCCGCAGTCACGAAAGCTTTAAATCGAAATTTATGTTAAGTGTAATGTGTTGGTGTTAATAAATAGTGTTGCCTCCCAAGAAGTTGTGTGCGCCTATCTCAGCCCATTACATATAAGTGTAGACATGATTATGTAATTCTTGTGTTCATACAAGTGTAGTGACACAGCGCTGACTGCTGTCCAGCAGCGGCAACTGCAGTGGAAAGTTTGCACACACGCCGTTGAGCATATATACGGGTATGCCAGCCGGGGAGAGGAATTGGGGCAAGGGTCATGGAAGACCTCATAGGGAAGCCTCTGGAACCCTCTGGTCGGTTCGAGAAGGGAGGCGTGGATAGGGCAGAGCCAAGCCGCGCCGAGTAGAATATAGAATATAATATAAGCAGCGGAGAGCGAGAGCTCCGGGCTGCCGGTTCTGGGAGTGGACTCGTCTCGTCGTCGCTTTCGTTGCCACCGCATTCGCCCAATCATTGCGTGGCCAGACAGTAGCTGGCCTTCTCGGTCGACGCCGTCGGTGCAACACGGACAGGGTCGTGTCTAGGCCGGGCTCTATGGCAACGTGGTCGAGTGAGGCCGGAGTTGGTGTGAACAAGATAATAAAGAGACGGTGTCTCCTGCAACTACCTCGTCTTCGACAGTGTGTGCGACACACACCACACGTCGGAAGGAGAACACTTCACAAGTATAAATGCTGCCTGTGTCAGTCTAGTCAAATTTGCTCTAATTTATTTTGGTGACCTAAGACAGGAGAAGCCAAATGCACTTCTTCAGGAAGTGATATTTTTTTCATAATGCAGAGGCTGTGCCTGATACACATCTTTCATGTGTTGTTTGGCAACCCTGGTGCCCAGTAAATGCCATATGGCCAGATCTTTGCATTGAATTCCAAGTATTAATTCCTCCATACTTGTGCACAGTTGAGTTTTTATTCCATTCCCTTCATGAACCATGTCTTTGAACTTTACATCATAGTAAGATAGTACATGCCGATGAATAATTAATAGATGCTTGAAAACATCTATCCCCAACCATCTGCCTGTGTTTGGCCTAAAACCCAATCACCCAGAATGCCCAAATTCACCTTACATACTCTAGGAATGTAAGCAGGTTAATGCTTGGATATCCATCACAATCATCACCCCCAAATGTGAAGACATGTCACGAGACTCGCTGACTTTTCTTAAAATACTTGATAAATACAAATCATAGCTGAATATTTTCAATTCCATGTGTATAAGCCTTTGTCTCAGATTTATTGTAAAATAAATATACATGTACAATATAAACATTCAAATATCAGAAAATATTTAATGTATGTTGAATTTCTTTCACACTGTGCATAACCAACCATGCTAAACAAGACATGATAAAAACAATCCAAGTCATGGGTTGCATACAATATGCAACTTTGGTTTATTGATTACAAGTTACATAAAAGGTTCTGAAATTTTACAATACAGGTATAGTGCAATCTAAATAAGCAAATGTACTTTTACAGTGATTTCCCAAATGTTTATAACTACACAAATACTAGCATGTATGTTCCCAATAAAGTAGTCTCCTTCCAAAATGGATAAAACCAAAATAATCTTCTTTGGTTCTTTCGGTAAAGTCACGTAGAATGAGAATAAAATAATAAATTGATAAAATAAAATAACACAATAATATTCTCATATTATTGTGTTATTTTATTTTATTTTTTTATTTTATTATTTTATTTTATCAATTTATTATTTTATTCTCATTCTACGTGACTTTACCGAAAGAACCAAAGAAGATGAATCATTGCAGTCACGAAAGCTTTAAATCGAAATTTAAAACCAAAATAAGTTTAGTTGTGCTCACAATATTTTTCACATATCCGTTCTCTTTCAAGTGACATTTGAGTCTGCATGGATTTGCTGTGCAAAATACTGCTGCAACCATTCACTAACTCCAACCCTGAACGAACTTCATCACATTTTTCCAATACTTTGTTGTGGCACTTCCATTAACAGGGCAATTACTGTGCCCCATGGGCCCCACAAGTTCACAAGTAATTGCGATTCACACCACAGCACCTGAAGTACCATTGATGTTTAACAACCATGAATTAGCAGGACCAAGCGAACGTATCCTTCTGAGTACAAACCTCGACCACCGCCTTAAAATGCAGCCATCCTTGTTCTCCTTGATGGTGTCAACCAGCTCTTTCAGACGCGACAGGTGGTACACGGCCCTGAGAAGAGACACGATTGAGAGAAAATTACTTGGTTGACTTATTATCATGGTGGAAGCCAGAAAAATCTCACCAAGTCTCAGGCGGGTTTGGCAGTGATATTTTGCACATTTCATCAGCGAGTGGTATGTGAGAGGAAATCGGAGAACCCGGTGAAAACAGAGGGAGTAAAATGCAAAACTCCGGATATAGATTCAAGATTCCATTGCTGTATTACTAACTCCTGGTTACCTAGCAGCCAAAATCTATAATATATGCTATTACCAAATAGTCTCCCATCCAAGTAATAACAAGGCTTACCTGCTTAGCTTATAACATTCATAATCTGACATCATACTTAGAGGCGGTGCAGCCTCTATGCTGTGCGTGAGTGTGAATATAAAGATAAATTCACAATGGCGTGGAGGGGTTTTCCCAGGGACGATCAGCCCCTAGGAAGACGTCCGTGTTGAAGCTGCCCGGGGAGGGGGCCTCCAAGCCGGGGGATTCCAACTCCATGCGCGCCCTGCTCAGCAGCTCCTCCAATGAGGCTGTGCATCAAGAATCACGCATCGCACGTTACAACCACATGGGTGGCCGCTCAGTCGTCTCTGTGAGAAAAGACTGAATATGTACCTGAAAACATATGAAATGTCATCTGCTATATACAGACTATATATATACACACACACACCTAGGGATCTAAGGTCCTCTGACACGGGCTCCTCGTTGGCTACATTCGTAAGGCCGGAGATGTCCAAATCTTTGAGCCACTCTGGGTACTTTGGTCTGCTTTGCGGGCTCTGAGCGGCACCTGCTCTCTTCGTGCTGGTATCCGTCTCGTGGCTGCTGGTCTGGGAGTCCACATCGCAGTCACGCAGCCAGGCCGGGTACCTGAGATCAGGAATGCTCGTGATCCCCGACACATCCAGCTCATCCTTTTGGCTTGTCAACCACCTGGGATAGTGACTTGTCGCACAGCCGCCGTTCGGCAAGTGCTCACGCCTAGTTGCTTCACTGCTCCGTAAGTACAACAAAACATTCTTCTGGTTAGAAAAGAAATAATTTTTGGGCTTTGCCGACTCATTTAATGGCATCAGGGCCTTGTTGCTTCTCGCTGTTGAGCTCAACCGTTCAGTTGGCTTATTGCCCCTCACCAATGATGCGCCGAGGCTGTGCGCGGTGACCCCGAGAGATGACCGCTTGCCTCTGTGCGACACTGCGAGGTCTCGGTGGGCGCCAGGCGAGCGGAACAAGGACTTGGAGGAACCGTCAACTGGCGCCTCTAGGAACTGGTCCGTGGTTAGACTGACCGTCGGGCTATAAGCCATGACCGCTGCAGCGCAGCAGTGAGGCTGCACGTGCCCGAGATGAGGTCCTCCACAGGCAGCATGCCACCTGCAATGTAAGACCCACAGACATTTTACTGGTACACAATGAATTTGCTCTCCCCTAGATTCCTTGACCCCTGAACGGCAATCCTGCAATGTTGCCTTACTTTGCACCATCAGTAACTAATGATGTTATCCGTTTGTGGAGTTTGTGAGAATATGGGATAAATCAGTGCATGAGCTGTTATTGTTTAAACTTCAGATGTGTCCAGTCTAGGATCTGCAAATTTTGACACAAAGGTTGGAGGATCACTTAGATTTCACAAACTTTACAAACTCGATAATCAGTGAAGTTGCTGGAAGATGACAGGAGAAAGAAATGCATGCTCCGACCTATCTGTTCAGACCTATGCTATCCTCTCATATGCGTGTGCTTACTGTGGATAGTTTTCTCTGACATAAAATGAACTCATTAATGGAATTTGCCAAGCATCCCAGTGTGGGACTCTCACGAAAATGTATCTTTAGACCTTATTAAGGGTTTTTTTCTAGGGGAATTACATTACATTCATGATAGCATAGCATAATTGACAAGCACCCAGTACAAGCAAATAAATGGGGTTCTCCTCTCCAATTATCCCCCCTCCAGTCAACTAGCTTCGATACCTTATGAGACCTCCTTTGCCAGTAACAAGATATAGTAATAGGTTTTTACCCTTTTATCTGGCACAAAAACTGACACCTTTATACAAGGGATCATGTTTGCGATAACCACAACGCAAGTAGTCAAAATGCAAACAAGAAGACGCTAAGAATAAGAAGACGCCTTTTTGCGTCTTCTGGTCCAACACCAGTGGAGACTGGGATCTCAGAAAAGCCATCTCGGGTATGGACCAATCAAATTCAAGGACAGTGCATATTATCAGAGTTGTCTTTTTTGTTTGCATTTTGACTACTTGTGTTGTGGTTACTGCAAACATGATTCCTTGTATAAAGGTGTCAGTTTTTGTGCCAGATAAAAGGGTAAAAACCTATTACTATAGCTTCAATACCATTGCACCGCGTGCACACTCGATAGCCACTCGAGTGCAAGCACCACGGAGCGATTCCTCGCGTGGCGAGAGGCGCAACCCACCCTCATCCACACTGTGCATTCCTCCTCTCCTCCGCGCGTCTCCGCTCCGCCATGCTGCGCGGCGCTGTGCTCTGCACGTATCCTGGGTGGCGGTGACGCACAGATTCCGCTCTGCTCAAAGTCCTCGATGTAGGCGTCCAGCGCACCGCTCGCCTACGAGCAGCACTGCTCTCCGCACACCACAGGGCTGCGCTAGCCCCCGCTTCCGGTCCGGAGCAGCGTGCTGCCCAGGCTGCCGCGAGGGCTTGTGTCCGTCACCGTGCTGTCGCCCGAAGGGCTGTTTGTCTCACCACCGTTGCAGTACATTTTGTACGATTTGGGATGCCTGGACCGGATGGGGCCAGGGAGAGGAATGGCTGTGGCTACAAGGTCACCACTGGTCCTGGTATGGGGGGCACCATGAGGAGCTGCTGTGTGCGGAAAGTGGGTCCGCTGTCGCAACGCGATCGCATGGGCCAGTGTCGACCACTTCGCGTTAGGTCTCTTAAGCTACTGTGGCTGTTGTCCTTTTTTCAACAAAAATTCCAGCCTTTCCCATGGTTTCCTTCATCACACCTGCAAGCTCTATGTACAATTGAAGTGTCATAAATGCACTACCTGCCTACTACTACATTATGAATGATATACATTTAAGAATTAGCTGGAGACAACTCCATGTTTAAAACACACTGTATTCAAAAGAGAAGGCTTAACATTTAACATTGGTTAACGTTTGGCATGCATACCTGCATATAAAAAAATTACCGTACTACTAATACAATGAATGCTAAATATTAAGTGGTATTACAGTAGTATGACTACTTATATTTATATATTATCGCACCTCCGAAGAGCACGGTTGGCTTTGTACGATGCGAAAGAGGTTCAACACACATACAGAATACAATACTTTCCGAGCACATTATGCATACCGAACCTCCAAGTTCCTTACCCTACCCTGAATAAGAATGTGTGCGGAGTACAGCTCCTTTTTAAATCCATTGCTGGCTGACAGCTGTCCCATGCTATGCAGCTCCCAGGGGGAGGGGTTATTTACCATACTTCACCACGCTGGTCAGTGTGAGTTTGGTGATGGCAGGGGGCTATAGAAGTGCATTACAACCATGTACTGAATATTGCTGCACTGATGGCAGGGGGCTATAGAAGTGCATTACAACCACGTACTGAACATAGCTGCATTGGTGGCAGGGGGCTATAGAAGTTCATTACAACCACGTACTGAATATTGCTGCATGGATGGCAGGGGGCTATAGAAGTACATTACAACCACGTACTGAATATTGCTGCACTGGTGGCAGGGGGCTATAGAAGTTCATTATAACCACGTACTGAATATTGCTGAACTGGTGGCAGGGGGCTATAGAAGTGCATTACAACCACGTACTGAATATTGCTGCACTGATGGCAGGGGGCTATAGAAGTACATTACAACCACGTACTGAAAATTGCTGCACTTGTGGCAGGGGGCTATAGAAGTACATTACAACCACGTACTGAATATTGCTGCACTGGTGGCAGGGGGCTATAGAAGTACATTACAACCACGTACTGAATATTGCTGCATTGATGGCAGGGGGCTATAGAAGTACATTACAACCACGTACTGAATATTGCTGCACTGATGGCAGGGGGCTATAGAAGTACATTACAACCACGTACTGAATATTGCTGCACTGGTGGCAGGGGGCTATAGAAGTACATTACAACCACGTACTGAATATTGCTGCACTGGTGGCAGGGGGCTATAGAAGTACATTACAACCACGTACTGAATATTGCTGCACTGATGCTCGCCACGTGAGAGCCACACAGCAGGACAATGCTATACTGTACAATATTGAAATGATTCTCCTACAAATACTAAACATCATTGTCTTAACAATCAATACTACTTTTAACATGAACAATAACTAATAAATGCACACGTAGTAATCGCCGTGCTAACCCTTAGCGTGCAATGTGAGCAGAACTTGTGTTGTAAGTCGTACCCAGTCCATTACCGTGCCACACACTCCCATTAACAAACCAACGACATTTACTGAATGTCCTCCTCCTTTACACGGCACAACCAGACAACACTTTGCACACCGAAGTGTCCAAGCCGCGTGCTGAGTGAAGCAAACCCCATTCACTCTGCGCTCAGCGTTCAACAAAGTTGAACCTGGCTCGCCCTCACGCCTGCCCATCTCTCTCCGTCTCTCACCGGAGATTATTCCATTGATCGTCTTCGCCTTGCCGTCCAGAGATCCGTGTGGATTATCCGTGAGGGTAGTTAAAGGTCGCGGTTATTCGGAGAAGTTTTTTTTAATTAATTTTCCCGCCACAACCGCCGCGTCGCCAACGGCCGCTGAAGGCGATGTCCGAGACGCGCGGCCTGCGCATGCGCACTGAGGGTTGAGAGAAACCTGCGGGGAGGGGCAGCGGGGGGCGGGGAAGCCGCCGCCGTTGGCCACACCCACATTCTGGCCACGCCTATATTGAACCGACGTCACGGTGACATCATTCTGGGTCGGACTTTATCGTGGGCTGGCTGTGCACGCGAGGAGCTCCTGACTTCTGACTCTGAATTCGAGAAAAAATCAAAGATTCACGATGTCTACCTTCGTCGAGATAGGTAAAGTTTAACGTTAGTGTTAGAGATGTGTGTTTGTGTTAAATGTTGAGCCTGTGGACAAAACTGCTGGGGATGTGCCAGATGTCTCCATCTAACGTTAAGGAGGTTGGAGCCTGGATAGTGCATACCAGGTGTTACAGGCTACATGATGGGAAGCAGAAGGCATTCTAGTAAAATAGGTTTTTGTTTGTACGTTAATGCTCCTCCTTTTCCTTTACCAACCCATACTCACCGGCATGGTGAAGTATGTGCAAATAACCAACACGATTCGTGCGATCGTCAAGAGGCTCTCCAGCAGGGGATTGGCAAAAGGCCGTACAGGAGCAGTTTTGTGAAAAATCATTGATTCTTTCATAATGTACATCTATGATTTATTATTGTTCATGTGGGTAACCTCGGCGAGGGGGGAAGCAAGGTCGGGAAGAGCGGGGGATGGGGCCGCTTTTGACCACGCCCATATTTAGGTGACGTCACGCCCTTTTGCTGTGACGTCACTATAGCAGGGAGTTATCCTTGGCTGGCTGTGCATGAGGAGCTCCCGAGTTATAACTCACAAGATCTGAGATTAGACCAAAGATTCATGATGTCCACATTTGTTGAGATAGGTAAAGTGTAATGTTCGTGCTATGACGGGGCTTTGGGCCAGTTTTAAATATTGAGATCTCGTCAGTGTTTTAATCGGACGCTCAGCAGGGTTTGAGCCAGGATAGTGCATAACAGGTCTAAAAGTGTGGTGTCGGGCTACATGGTGGGCAGCAAAGGGCAGTCCATCAAAATTGGTTGTACTATACATACTATACGTCTTCACCAACCCACATTAACCAGAGTGGTGAAATGTGGATTTGAAGCTTTCGTGACTGCAAGGATCCATACTCTTTGGTCCCTTCACCTGATGAAGGCCACTTGTTTTGTGGCCGAAACGTCGTGATTGTTGTCCATTTTATTTATTTATTTTTCCCTACGTGACTTTACCGAATAGAACCAAAGAGTACATATGTTATCTCCCGCGCAATATGGTATCTCCCTCGCAAGATGTTATCTCCCGCGCAAGATGTTATCTCCCTGACAAGATATTATCTCCCTCACAAGATGTTATCTCCCTGACACGATGTTATCTCCATGACAAGATATTATCTCCCTCGCAAGATGTTATCTCCCTCGCCTCGTATGCAGGAAGTCCGTGAGTTCGATCCAAATTGTGATGCCTGTAATATTTGGAGTTTGCGTGTCTCTCTCTCTGTCTTCTCGTGGCCGCGTGGATTATTCCCTGGGTCCTCCGGTTGTTCCTTTAACATTTAGAATCAACGTGCTTTCAGAGTTATTTGGCTGCTATAAATTTCCACGTGATGCGAATTATTTTCCACCTCGCTACCAAGCCGCGCCAGGGCAGTGCCGAGCCAGCCCCGTGTGGCTCTCAAGGCACCAAGTTATGTTTCCACTGCGGAACCCGAGCCGTGCCACGGACGTCACGTGTGACGAGCGCGTCGAGACGCATGTGGGTGGTGTAGTGCAGTAATTTTCTTTTTTTTTTTACTCGGGGGTACGCGGACCCCTGGGGGCTATGTGGCAATGCCCCAGGGTGTAAGTGAGATAATGTATAAATATGTGAAATCATATCGGACATGAGTCATTGGTGAATAGTCATGTATGAATCGGACAATGTAAAGTAACTACGATACAATTTGTATCCACGTGGTAACCTGGAACGATATGAAAGCACTTTCTAAACTCACTGATCGTACACAATGCGGGTTTACAAGAGCAGCCAGGGAACTAATGACGTCTCGCGTGCAGAGCGTCCGTTTAATTTGTTTTTATTCGCTTGCAGTTACTAGCAGCTGGTTAGGATATACCTCTCACAAAGTGGACAATTGGTTAAAATATTGACGTTCATTATCCACACGTTGATTTCTCAGAACCACGTTGGGTCAAGGGGGGAGTGGGGGGGGCTACTCGGTTTAAACTAAATTCAACAACGAGGGGGGGCACCGGTAGCCAACAACGGTTGAGAACCACTGGTGTGATGTGCGCTGGTGTCCTTACCGTGCACTCACCGAATGTCACGCACAATGTACGCGTCATTATCCCCGCCCCTGGCCCTGCTTGGCCCCAAGCCATATTCAGACACCGCGTGAGGTTAGCGTATCCCGGTTTTTGGTTCTAGCGCAACATGGAAAACGGCCAGTGGAGAACCAGGCAATAGAAATGTGGGAGGCACTGTTGGCACGTCCATATAAAACTGCACATGTTATCCCGTGGATACAAAATGCAGGTTAAGAGGAAGAATCGAGGCACGGTGATAAAAAAAAACGTGATAACCCAGCAGGGTTTGAGCCAGGATAGTGCATAACAGGTCTAAAAGTGTGGTGTCGGGCTACATGGTGGGCAGCAAAGGGCAGTCCATCAAAATTGGTTGTACTATACATACTATACGTCTTCACCAACCCACATTAACCAGAGTGGTGAAATGTGGATTTGAAGCTGTCGTGACTGCAAGGATCCATACTCTTTGGTTCTATTGGGTAAAGTCACGTAGGTAAAAAATAAACCAACAAAAATCACGACGTTTTGGCCACAACACAAGTGGCCTTCTTCAGGTGAAGGAACAGAACTGTCGGGACGACAGCACTTCAATTGAAATGTGGTCAAGTAACCACCATGATCTGTGTGGTCACGGGGAAGCTCTCGCAGAAGCTGACAAGCTTCCATCTTGGCAGTAATTATGTTGCCTCTTTTTTTACTCTCAGCGTCTCTGCAGCGCTTGCAGCGCTCGCACTCCTCGCCCCATTCACCCCCCACCCTCCCCCTCTCTGACTTATTTAACTGCCCTAACCCTGGTTTCTCTCCCACTTCAGTAAAACAGTTTCCTTGCTGTGGTTGAGTGCTTGTGTTGCATTCGAAACGTCGTGATTTATTTCTATTTTTTTTCACCTATGTGACTTTACCGAAAGAACCAAAGAGTATAGCTGACAAGCTGTCAGGGCAAAAATGACTTTGCATATTCCAACTAATATTTTTTGCCCTGGTTTGTGTCTGACCATGCTGGGCACGGCTTTGTTAAAGTGTACGATATTCAATGGGGTAAAAGTCCCCTAATGGTAATACAACTTTATACCACAGGTGTACTCACACTGGAGCAGCGTCGACATTTATGAGAAAGCTTTACACATGAGTACCATGTGCGGTTCTTTACCGACATTCCCATCCCTGCACCTGCCTCCCCTGTCCCTAATGCAATGAACCCTCTACCCCCACATTACCTATGCAGAGCTCGTGGAGAGAATGAATGAGGAGGAGGGAGCGGAGGGGCATGAGGCTCAGCCTTCAACGGTGCCGCAAGACTTTTCGACGTCATCATTTCAATCTACCCTGGCCCAGGTACGATGCGGCACAACGTGGATTTGCACTGCCTATAAATTAGCTTGGCTAATGTCAAAGATGGGAGATTCCTGGTATTTACAGATTTAGTTGTTGTTTGCATTCGCCAACTAATGGGCCCCAAAGTGTAGACATGGCTGCTCCTCATTTATAGATTTGCAGCCTTTGCAGCAGTGCGTTTTGGTGACTATACAGTGCTGATGAGTCCGAATGAGGATGACACCGGTCCACAGTTGCATATCACTGCATCACTGCTGCTGTTAGTCTGTCACATTTGCTCAACTTTATTTTGATGGTGGTTTAAGATAGCATTACCACAATGCACTTTAGAAAATACTGATGTTTTTTGTATAATGCACAGGGGCTAGATGCTTTGTGTACACATTTCTCCAGGTCTCTGGTTTCCTCCCATAGCTAAATGACACAGTGTAACTGGTATTGGCCAAACGTACCAATGCTGAAAAAATACATGCAAATTATTCAATTGGAATTAAACTAAGCAACTTCGTTCTCGACTGCAAAAAAACAGAACTTGGTAGGACCCTCCTTAAAAATAAAAATGTAAACTCATTGAGGTTTTCCTGGGTAAACAAGTACATCATCATAGCAATAAACAACTTGCATACAAATAGCAGATTAACTTATGTCCTGATACATGTATCATGAGCTTATGAATAAATATACATTTCATGCATAAGCTATTACATCTCTCATATTCGTGTGTGTGCTTGCCTTTGCGTGTAGGACACTATCTACTTTTGCGATGGAGTCCGTCGGATCGATTTCATCCTCGCGTTCGATGATGAGGTCCATTCTCAGGACGCCATCAACAATCAGGTGAGAACGAGGAACCTACAAATAATGCTCCACCTTCCTGCACCCAGCATTATCACCCCTCCCCACGTGCAACACCACACGCCTCTAAACCTAGGTTTGACGCAGTGGTGCCAGCTCAGCTCTCTGACTGCTGAGTCACCCTGCCACCTCCATACGAGTCTTTAAATCCACAGTATACATCCTTTATCAAACTGTATCGTCAACTGCAGACCACGCTAGTCAATGAACGCTAGACTCCCATCACTCAACTCGCACATCCATACCCTGAACCATACGCCTCACTGCTTTGGCGAACAACAATCAATTATCGTTACGTATCACACTCCATCCACAACTCCTCAATAAATACACCACTTTCATATTGCACACACCGACACCCAGACATAACTTACAGGATATATGTAATATCCACATTCTAACTGCCAAATGGAAAACTATTATAACAGTGCTGAAGTACCCAGTATGCATTCTCTGCAATATTGATGTTTTTGTTTATTTTGTTGCTATTGTACCCACGCACAATGGATCTATCTCCCTTGTAAAATAGCAAAGCAACTAGCTAAGTGAGACCATCCCTGTAACAAATAAGGTAAACTCAAAGAGTTGATTGACAAAGAGCTGTGCAAATTTTTATTTTATTAAGGTCTGCTGAAGTGACACCGACTGAAGCAGTTCAGTGATGCTACTTTGCAGAGCCGTTCTCTGATTGATTCCCATGTGAGGCTCTACTCACTGTAAGAGTTCAAGAAGTTTCCTCACCTCTTGACTTGACTCCCACAGTGACACAACTGAGAACAATGTATAACACAGATGGTCAATTTTGTTTGACAGAAGAAGAGGACCGAATATCAGGCAAGCCTGATGAAGATGGGGCTAGATCTCGAGATTGAACCCAAGGAGGTAAGTTTCCTGCGTGTCTCTCTGCTATAGATGACAGACACTGTATACAAATAAAAAGGTGTTAGACTGTGATTGCTTCATAATTTCACTGCTGGCATACATTCCTTGAGTAGGAGCGCTAAAGATCCCCGCTGGAGGGTATATGGCCTACTCTTCTCTGCTTGCCAGACGTCTTGAAAGAGATAGCGAATACCCATACTTTACCCCACCATGCACAATCTTAAGATGGATTAATTGTGGCTTACCCATTTATACTGGAGGGTATAACAGTCTCCACCTTAATGTGGCATGCCAGCTATTTATACTGTAGTAATAAGTGTTCGATAACTGCACGTACGTTATGCAATTTGCTTTTGGGTTGTGCCACACGTTGATCGGCACGAGGTGCTAACAACACGTGACACAAGCACGAAAATCCACGCGGCCGTGGACACTCTTCCAAATGAGACCATCCTGTTCCCTTGAACTCTCACCTGGTCAAACAAAGTCTAATAAATACAACTAAATGCACTCATCTAGAGTCTGACGATGAACTTCGTGCCATCCACTAGGAGTCGGTGAGCGGACGCACCACCTTTGTGAAAGTACACGCGCCATGGAACCCACTCACCACCTATGCCGAGATTCTACACATCCAGGCAAGATTCTGATGGTCATTGTAATGATGATCATGATGATGCCGATGATTGTGATGATGATTGTGGTGATGATTGTGATTATGATGGTGATAATGAATGTGATGACAATAATGTTTGTGAAGATTCATCATGGTTGTGATGATAATTGCGATGATCATGCATGTGATACAGAGTATGATGGTGAGGGTGATGATTGTGATGATTATAATTTATGACGTTCAACGATAATAATCGTAGCACTGACATTACGAGATATCGAGAGACGTAAATATACAAACGGATTAGAAAAACGTACATTTGGAAAAATATGCATATTAGCAACATATTGACTCTTTTTAGAAAAGTGAATGGGCTCGGGAAGGGCACGTTGCTTGAAGGGATGATGTCTGCTGGCCGAAAATGACATTGGAGTGGCAGCAGAAGGAGAGAACGTGCCCAAGATGATGTATATCATAGAGATGGCGAGATAAGATTGGCTCATGTGCATGTGCTCATGACTGGGGATATTGGTGGGACAACTTGAAGAGTGGGTGGGATATGCAGTGGAGGCTTTTGGCATATTAATTGTTGCATTATAGGACTTGTTGTATTATAGGACTTGTTGTATTATAGGACTTGTATTATAGGATTTGTATTGAATGTTGTATTATAGAACTTGTTGTATTATAGGACTTGTTGTATTATAGGACTTGTTGTATTATAGGACTTGTTGTATTATAGGACTTGTTGTATTATAGGACTTGTTGTATTATAGGACTTGTTGTATTATAGGACTTGTATTATTATAGGACTTGTTGTATTATAGGACTTGTTGTATTATAGGACTTGTTGTATTATAGGACTTGTATTATTATAGGACTTGTTGTATTGTTGGACTTGTATTATAGGACTTGTTGTATTATAGGACTTGTTGTATTATAGGAATTGTTGTATTATAGGACTTGTATTAGAGGACTTGTTGTATTATAGGACTTGTACAGAACGTTGTATTATAGGACTTGTTGTATTATAGGATTTGTTGTATTATAGGACTTCTTGTATTAAAGGACTTGTTGTACTATCGGACTTGTTGTATTATAGGACTTGTATAGATTGCAACAACTTGGGGAGACCTTCATCCATTCGTGGACTGATTTTGGCTGATGATGATTCCATGTGCTCGAGGCAAAGGGTTTAATACATTTAAAATCAAACAGGTGCCACTCAAGGAGAGCGACCTCCCCCAGGTGTCAGGCTCAGACAGTGGGCCTCTTCACTACCTGGGAAATATTCACCACCTGAAGCCGAGAGCCGTGCCCAAACAACCGGACTATTTCACGGCACCCTACCGGCGTTCGCAGCAGGACATCTATCCTATAAAGGATCATGACGTCCTCATCCCACCGGCCGTACGCAGCCAAATCGTACGTTTGTATCAATAATGCTGTATAAATAATGCCAGAATGGGGTGGTTTTTTTGCAAAAACATGTTAATTTAAAAGGGTTTTGTCGTGTTTTTATCATTTTAATTAAAGTTTTCAGCTCTGTATCGCAACTTACGATCTCTGAGTGACATGTGGTTAGAAGTGTAAATCATTATGGTTTATTAAGAATGCCTGGATTTATGATTTAGGGGTTGTGGTAATATGTGTCCCTGTAGAGAAAGCTACCAAATGTTTGGGATGCTTAACCAGGAGACATGGTGAGCTAGCAGCCCCACCCTTTGTAAGTCCTGCCCACATTATATAACCACGTCCCCTCAATCACTCTCCCCTGCACAACAAAAGAATGAAAGACTACTGTTGATATGGTTCTTGGTGAGCAGGTATCCTGTCGAGCCAATATTGTGGGCATTTGGGGTTTTGATAGTATTGTATTCTGAATAAATTGCCTTTGTGCATGGAAAGCATGCATAAAATGTCTCCTTGAAATCTGGATATTGTACTTGCTGAAATCGGTACATATCTGCTTCAGTTTTTGGGGTGTTCTATGGACCTTTCCGAGTCGGGACTCAATAAGAGTTGTGGGCCCATTATAACTGTGTAGGCTGGCGGTGGTTGGAGAGGGGGAAACATTTCAGAGTGGAGTGAGTCAATAATAGCTTACCCACCCAGCCCTATGTTTCATGCATGTTATGTTTGTCATGTGTGTCATGTGTGCTCACACAGGTCCACTACATGCTGCAAAACCCCATGCCACAAGACAGCACGAACATATTAAATATCAACCAAATGATTGAAAATGGCTGCTATACTGCAGCCTATCCACTGCATGACGTAAGTTGTTGGGGGGGTAGGGGGTGGAGGGCACACTGACACCCTACGGGAGGCCCAGGTACGACACCTGAATTGCACACCTGTATAGGACGCTATAGCATAGTCTAAAGCTTACCACATACTTAACATTAGTGTCCCACAGAGATGCGCCGCATAGGTGTCCAGGTTCCCCAGCTCACTAAACACACCTCTGATTTGCATGGTTGGCTACATACGGTGCAAAAGAAGTTCAATATCCATGCATTGGAAAAGACTCCACGAGCACTCTAGAGAGCCATTCTCAAGGGTATTTGGCCGACTATTTCACGTGGGACAGAAGTCTTTGGAAGAATTAGAAGTACCCACACTTCATCCCACAACACGTGAACAACCAATAGATTAACTGTGGGTGCACCCATTTACACTGCTTCCTGGGAAGAAGCAGCGTGATTAAGAAACGTGGTCATTGTTTTAACTGTCGTTCCCATGAAATCAAATGGGCGACCTCTAACTTTGCAAGTCCAGTGCAGTGTGCAACACCATTACACCACAGCAGCGCCACGGCAGAGTTTTGGGGGGGTGGAGCTGGTAATTTGTGAATGTCCATGCAGTGTTTGTGACTAACAATTGCTTTCCCCATGTCAGAGTGAGTCTGTTCATCCCACCAAAAACCCGAACACGCTGGGCGACCGCAACACGCTGCGACGGGAGTGGGCGAGAGCCGGGCGCTCTTTCAAGGAGCAGCCTCTTGACCTTGTGCGGTAAGTTCATGCCCTATCCACTGCTGGATGAAGACTTCCCCAAGCCTTCGCCATCTCTCCCAGTCTCCTGATGCAACGATCCATGTGGCTCCTGCACACATGCTGATTTCATTATTTAAATCTCTGTGGTGCACATCCTCTCAGACGCATTCCTTCTCTTGACTGCCACATCATTCTTAGTCTCGACCACAGGCCATCGTACCTCTTAGGGACGTGCCCTGTCCAGAAAGGTCCTAAGGCTGGACTTGAATGCTAGCTGGGAGTTGATAGCACAGACGGCTGGGGAAATGGAGTTCCAGAATAGCATTTGCCCATGCCTTCCCTGCTCTTCACATTTCCCTCCAGCCCATGGTCCTTGCTTACATATTCGATAGCTACACCACTGGTGCCATGTGCGGTTGGTGATGTTTGCGCTGTGTGTGCGAGTGATGTTGTCGGCACAGGTCATACTTCGGGGAGCAAGTGGGGCTCTATTTTGCATGGCTCGGCTTCTACACAAAGATGCTGATCTTCGCTGCAATCGTCGGCCTGATCTCCTTTTTCTTTGGAGTATTCAGCAATGACCGTGACATCACTAGGTACTGGCCCGACACATGCATACAGACAAATGCATACAAACACACACACACATACACTCATGTGTCAGATGTAGAACTCACACAGATCTCCTGTATAGCAATACAGACTGAACAATGAGTATCAGCAAGCACCTACTAAGGCTATACACAAGTACATATACACGTAAAGTACATATAGACATACATATACACTTATATACAATCCCATGGGATGCTGCCATGGCGTAATAGTTACATTTCTAGAATTGCAGTTTATAGATTTCCAGTGCGATCGCCTGGCATGGCAGCTGAAATAATGGCTAGGTTTCTTCAGTTATCCCACATATGCTCAGCAGTATAAACGGAGACACCGCAGTTAGATGATTGGCAGTTCAGATGTGATGGGGTAAAATGTGGGTACTCCCACCGTGTCCAAGACGTCTGGCCATCATGGACGAGTAGGCCAAATATCATCTCGAGGGGCAATCTAGAGCATTCTTTAGTGGAGGACCTTCCACCAGCAGTGGCATGAGCAAGCAATTTCAGGGCCACATCTTTAACATTTCACTATTAAAGTACATATGCACATATATACAATCTCATACAGTTTATATACATATACAGTACAAATATAGTACATTCAATATATTGTATATGTATATATGTTCCAAATGTCTCTGTTTCTAAAAGTAAATCCAAAAAATCAAGCCTAGCTACAATATTTCGGACAATCCAGGGAAAATTAAACATTGTTTTGGATTGCTCAGAAAACATGACATTGCCCATTGTGACATCACTCACGACGACACGTATCACGTGGCATCGGGTTTTGTCACTCTTGTTCACATGAATATATTGTACATTCTTACGAATTGTAAATAATCCGAAAATCAAAAGCAAAAAATATTCAAATCCAAAATGTTTAAATGTGAAACGTATCCTTATAATACGACTTACACACATAGACTCTTTGGAGCTGCATGACGGACAGCGGGGAGCAAGTGCAGGAAATACATTGCTGTACTCTGTGTCTGGAGTCTTCGCTTCCCATATTCAACCCGTACTGACCAGTGTGGGATGACTAGAATTAAATAGCCCTCATGACCCACGAGGTGTGGGGAGGCCCTCAGCCAGAAGTCGATTGATAAAAGGGCTGTAAACACCCCTGGAAATCAATACATAGAGATGTTACACCACTGATATCAACGAAAATTATAATTAAACATCAGCAAATACCTTCTTTGGTTCTTTCGGTAAAGTCATGTAGAATGAGAATAAAATAATAAATTGATAAAATAAAATAACACAATAATATTCTCACGACGTTTCGGCCACAACACAAGCGGCCTTCATCAGGTGAAGGGACGAGACTGTCTGGTAGGACAGCGCTGGAGTGAAAGAGCCACGTTCAGATCACGGCCTTTAAGCTGTGTGAGAGGAACAAAGCGCCTTGACAAAGGAATTAGCATATAATTTAGCATTGAAATGGCTGAATGATTAGCTTGTGACTGGTCACAGAAATAGCTATGTTAAAAGTTAAAGCATACACATCCGCAGAGGCACCCCTTGATAAAGGAATTAGCATAGAATTTAGCATTGAAATAGCTAAGTTAAAGCATACACATCCGCAGAGGCACCCCTTGACAATGGAATTAGCATAGAATTTAGCATTGAAATAGCTGAGTGATTAGCTTGTAACTGCTCACAGAAATAGCTACGTTAAAGTCAGAGCATACACATTCACCGAGGCACTTAGTACAAATCAAACAGGAGAATTTAGCATTGAAATAACTAGGCGAATTTAGCATTGAAATAACTGAGTGATTAGCTAGTGACTGATCACAGAAATGACTATGTTGAAGTCAAGGCCTACACATCTGAGCTATTCACAGTACTATATAGTGAACCAATAAGAAAACGTGCCAGTTTGTAGGTGGGGGAGTTGATAGTAGCTGCCATCGTTGAGAACTACTCAACGATGGCAGCTATACAAAAATAAAAAGAGATCCCACCAACAGCCTGGTCACCAAAACGAACAAAATCATCTCTGATTCAACAGCATTAATTGATGAGATCAAACAGTTCTCGTTGAAACCCTCTGCTGCCAGACCACCAAGATTATATGGCCTTCCAAAGATACACAAAGAAGATACACCCCTTCGTCCCATCGTCTCTACTATCAACTCCCCCACCTACAAACTGGCACGTTTTCTTGCTGATATACTGCGACCTTTCACTGGAAAAACCACCTCTGCGGTACTAAATTCTACTCACCTGGTATCGACAATCAAAGGCATTTCCCTGTCCCCAAACGACCTGCTTGTCAGTTTTGATGTGGTGTCCTTGTTCACCAAAGTCCCGGTACCTGACACCATCGCTATCATTGAAGACCTGGTTCATCAAGGACTGCATACTGATGTACCCCCCCTGGTGAGACATTGCTTAACCTACATATACTTCACCTGCAATGGAACTTTCTACAAACAAACTGAGGGCACCCCAATGGGCTCCCCCCTATCTCCGGTTGTAGCCAACGTATTCATGGAAAAATTTGAAACTGACGCCATCCAGACTGCCACTCTACGCCCGACCTTATGGAAGAGGTACGTTGATGACACCTTTGTCATCTGGCCACATGGCCAGCCTGCTCTAGACTAATTCCGCGACCACATCAATTCCATACACCCAGCAATCAGATTTACCATGGAGGTCGAAAAAGATGGCAAACTACCCTTTTTGGATGTCTTAATTAAAAGGAGACATGATGGTTCAATGAGCCACTCTGTCTACAGGAAAGCTACCCATACAGATGCTTACTTGAAACCGGATTCCCACCACCATCCATTCCAGAAGAACTCCCTCATCAAGACTCTATACCATAGAGCCCAATGCATTTCCGACCAGGAACACATTACCAGTGAACTCAAGCACGTACACCAGGCTCTCAGGGCCTGGTGACTACACAATCCGCAAAGCCATCACTCCAGTCATGAAGAAGGATCCTCTTGTGGAGCCACTCAAAACCATCACCTTACCCTACATTGCAGGGGTCACTAAAAAGATCTCCAAAATCCTGAATAAACACAAGATCCAGGTCCGATTCAACACAGTACATAAAATCCGTGATTTAGTTCCATCTGTAAAAGATGCTGTTCCAGACATACAATACCCGGGCGTTTACAAACTAAAGTGCCTCTGTGGTAGTAGCTACATTGGAGAAACCAAAAGACATATCTCGGACCGCATCCGCGAACATAAAGCAGACTTGAAACACGGTAGGACGAACTCCTCTGCCGTGGCAGATCACTGTTATAATTCAGTGGGCTCACATGACATTGACTTCTCCAAGACGGAGGTTCTTTGCAAACCAACCGGCTACCATGAGAGATTCGTTCATGAGGCCATTCACATATACAAGCACAGAGACAATTTCAACCGAGAAGATGGATTCTGGCTTAGTAACCACTGGAAAGATGTTTTAAACCATTTCTGTTCTTAATTAATTGTATTTTTACGATGACCTTCAGACCGCAGCTCTTTCGCCAGCATTGACTCTTAATACCTCTCACACCACGGTTAATGGTATGGTTTTACAACATGGAGTATAATAGCGCCTCGCAGCTGTCTCTCTCCCCCTCCTCTGTTCCGACCATGGACGAACTCGTCCATCTGAACGGGGCCCGTAGCTATCCGTGGTGCTAAAGTTGAGGGTAAGAATCCACCCATTTTTTCGCCATATAGCATTGTGATATATAACGACTTATTGTTGGTAGCTTAGCTGATTGGAGAATATAGAGTTTATTGATAACATTAAGGTAATTTATATTTTAGTTTTTTATTAGTGTGTTTATGTTCGTGCGTGTCTATGTGTGCAGTGGAGAAATATGCAACAACACCATCGGAGGATCCCTGGTCATGTGTCCCCAGTGTGACCAAAAATGCACCTTTTGGAGGCTAAATGATACCTGCGAGACTGCGAAGGTATCACACAAATACACCATCGATGTTCCCTCTAAATAAGGATACTTATTGGTTTTTGGTGCTGTGCATCATTATCACAAAGCCAACTCACGTTGCTGAGATTGTATCATTAACATTAACCATGATCACTAGATTGCAGCACATCATGCTAAACACTATGCTGCCATTCGTGTGGGTGTTAAAAAATTTTATACTAATAATACACGTGTGATCATTTTTAAGGTAGTTATAGTTTTAGCAAATAGGGCATTTTAATGGACTAAGTCGATGGTTAGACAAATACATGAAAATGAATGCATCGTCACATCCCAGCGGGAGTGCAAAAGTTACTTTGTCTGAGTAAATCCGACACGATGTATTTCATGAGTATTTCTCCACGATCAATACAAGTGGACAAAGTATTTTGAAATCTGAATTTCAGTGCTAATTAGTTGACATGTCATGCCGAAATAATGATTATTCACTTTAAAGTGTCAGAAATGTATGTCCACAATCATGGAACTGCCCATTGCTTATTTTGCTCTTTCTGTCACATTTATACAGATTTGTTTGATACATGAATAGCGCTATAATATCAGACATTGTAGAGCATTGTCATCTCCACAATTTAATGGATGTTTCATGAGTGATTAATCTATTTTAACTTAAAAATCAATCGATGCATCATTACTTTCCTGCTGTTGATATTGAAAAGACGTGGATGCTAAGATTTAAGGTTTAATTGTGACTAACACCTCTGATTGTGCCGTTGCAGACTTCACACATGTATGAAAATCCGGTCACCATATTCTTCGCAGTTTTCATGGGACTTTGGGGTAAGTGATGCTAAGCATTGGCACACATTTTCCAGACACAGTGACAAGTATCAACATGTTTGCAATGATGATGAGCACATTTGGCCACATACAGTGTTAAAGAAGTTCAACATACATACGTACAACCATATACAGTACCATCATGTCTTGCAATGTTCGTATGCAGTGATCCTGACAGTCCTATTATGAACCCACTGCTCAATGAGGGCAAATTTGGACCATGACTTGCACACATTGTCCTACTCTTACGAATGATAACCGATAATCTTTAATGTCCACTGTGAAGCAGATGGTGTGTATTTTTGTGTAATTAATACACGGGCAATATTAATCAGGGCAGCCACATAATTTGAACCACGAACCTCTGCAACAAGCAACGAATGCGGTACCCCAAGGCGATTCCATGAAAAATGCAAAGTGGCCAGGTGGCTCAGAGTTCAGAGTGCTGCGTTGCCGCCGCTGAGATTCTGTGTTGAAATGAAAGTGGCCACCTGCAATTAAACCAGTTTCTCAATTATAGCAAGATGATGGTCTCAACTCAGTCACCGATATCTGCACAACAAATACAAAAAATCCATAATGTTAAAGTTGGTTCTGTACTTAATTAGGCTACATTCCAGCTCTGAGAATAAAAATGTTAGCTTGACTATCACGTAACAAACGCTCCTCTCCGTGGCAAAGCATTTGGGAAAGAGCTACCCCTACTGTGTGGACCAGAGATCACAGAGGTAGCTCTGTGACATTCACTTTTGTGTAACGTTTTGTAACACGAAGAGCAGCACTGCTCTGTTATAGATCCAAAGGAAAACTCAATCTCATGCCATGCCACTCAGTGCAAGTGGGATAAAATTGTGGCAATGTACCAAAAAAAGCCAATAAAGGTATTTATGAAAGAAAAAAAAGTACTAATGAAGTTACTTTGAACATTACATTTAACAGACTACATTAGGTAACCTTTGAACCCTTGAGCAATCGATAGTGAAATTACTTTTCTAAGTAAATCCTCCCCGTGTGGTGTGTCGCAACAGCCACGGTGTTCCTGGAATTTTGGAAGCGTCGCCAGGCATCGCTCGCATACCGCTGGGACCTGACGGCAGCGGCGGAGGAAGGAGACCCCATCCGGCCCGAGTACCTGGCTCGCTGCACGACCACGAAATGTAACATCATCACCATGGTAATGCTTTTTGCTGTCACCACGGCGACTACCTCATTGCACACACACACCTCTGTTTTGTAATGTTGCATGTGTAACTGTTCACTGTTTTCCTAGTTTTTCTTCTAACATATTTGTTGGCCTTTGGTCAATTGTGTTTTCCTCCCAATATTATCCCGATTGTCCTATCGGCATCGTTATGAAACAATGTCCATTTGGAACTCTATGTTATGGAAAGGTTTGCTGAAGCAGATGTTACATAATTACTTATAAGATCCCTTCAAGTGAACACACACTAGAGGGTGGCCCTTTCGCATCAGCCCTGCTACAAAGAAATGTTCATGATGGTCAAACTCATCTTTTTTAATTCTGAAAGGTGAAATTTGTCCAAATTAAGAAAAGAAACAAATGTAATATTGGTGACCAGGCTGATCGGCTTACTACTTGGTTTTATTGGAGGCAGCTGCCTGGATTAAAACCAAGAAATATCAGCGCTGCCAGCTCAACTCTCAGACATCAGGACCATCAAATCCATTCCTTTATATCATCGCATGCTTAACTAGTAGTGGGGAAAACAAATAATAGTTCATCAGTCAACCTTAACGGCTCACACTAACATTGGTCACTCCGACAGACTAATCTATATACAAATGCTTTTCCGTCTGTGTCCGTGCATTGTGAGTGCAGAAGGAGGAGCCTCATATGCCTAAGAGGATACTGAGGTTCCGATACTGCCTCTCCGGGATCATGGTGTTGTTCTGGGTGAGTCCGCCAACTCAACAGCAACATTGAACCCCTTCTCCTGATCCAGTGAGCTATGGCCAAGTCACCTGCTATGTGCCTCATCTTGGAGGCGAAGCAGGTTTTGAGCCTGGGTACTGCACGAATGGGTAACCATCATGCACAAAATGGACTGTAGGCTGCTGCAGAGCTACCTTGTGGCCAACAGAGAACTGCATTCTTTTGCTTCCATACTTTACCAACCTGTACTGGTGTGCATGGTGAAGTATGGGAAAATAACCCTGACAATCTGCGCAGGGTTGGGAAGGCCATCATCCAGCAGTGGATTCATATACGGGTTATACACATATATATATTTTTACTTGACCCAATCCTAACCTCCACACTCTGCTCCACCAGTCAGAATCGCTCTCAAACTATGTTGTTCCTCCTGTGTGATCCATTGAGTGATTACAAGTGGGGGTATAGATACATGCATAATTATATAACTTACAGCCCTTTGTCAATCCAATCACCTGAAATATCTACAGGTGGCCCAAGGCAATGAATACATCATGAGCCGTATGATGTTATCCACCTGCTCCTGTCAACCTCGATTTGGGTTTCTCGAGACTAGTCCTCGGCCTTAAGGCCAGATGGAAAAGATTTCCTCAGCTCCTTGGCCTTGAGTGTGTGGCCTCAGTCCGAGGAGTTTTACTAGAGGTACCGACCTTGACACTGGCCTCATACTAGCGCACCCAACCTTGAGTGACCTTGACACTGATTGTGGCCTAAAAAGCTGCCGCCTTGGCCTCACCTTGGCCCTGTGGCTTTTGGTCTCAACTTCACATCTGAACGTGGCTCGAGGTCAAGCAGGGCCAGGGATAGTAATTCCTTTCATAACCTTGCATCATTTTCTACAATTGACCACGTGACGTTACCATTACACGTTCATTGTGTGTGATGTTAGCGAAACAGCTCAGGTTTTGTTTAACATGTAGGCTTTTTGCGACCAATATCATCCATAATATTTTTTTTGGATTAGATCGCGTAAATATGTGTCATTAAACCCACCACCACCCGACAAAGCCAATTAGTAAAGTTGTTCACGTAAACAGAACATGCCAATTCGTTACTAGTATAGCAAATTCACAATATCTACAATCTGAGTACGACATTTTGCCAGTCATTTGGTTCTGCTGTAGACAAACGAACTGGCACCTCCTGAGCCACACTAGGCTAGCTCGGCACAGCTAACTCACGGCTTGGTTATATAGTGGAAAAGAGCTACAAGACTGTCAATCTCACCCACCTGTGTGTTTCTTGTGTTACTGGCAGATCCTCCTGATTCTTGCTGCAATTTTGGGTGTGGTTGTTTACCGCCTGTCCATCTTTGGCATACTCTCCTCGAGTATCCCCAATCATGTGACCAAGATCAAGGTGATCGGTGCCCTACTCACACCTGATATGGTTACCACCATCACGGCCTCCATCCTCAACATCGTAATCATATTACTACTCAACAAAGGTTACGACAAGCTGGCCCTCGTCCTCACTGATCTGGGTAGGTGTCATCACCATCACGGTTTGCATATGTTTATTTTATTATACGCCACAAGAGAACACATGTAAATTTGAAGCTTGGATAAATGTTGTGCATGGTAAATAATGTCGCTGTAAAAATGTCATCATGATTTTAACCTTGCACCATGGGGCCATGAATAGCAGCATCAGTGCATCATCCAGTCACTTGTTCAACTACTGCCTGTTTTTGTCAGAACTCTCTTAAATTTTTCCTCCAGTTTCATTCCGATTGGGCTATCAGAATCGTGTCTTGAGATGAAGTATCCAATGGGATCTCTTGTAGACCAGTGCAACCCTTAATGTCATGAAATGGCCCTAGAAGTGAATATCACTGAGCTACCTCTGAGACCCTTCATTCAAGTGAACTCTGGTTCACACATTAGGGGGAAGCACTTTTCAATCCACACTACTACGGAATATAATGTTAATCTCGTAACAGTCAAATTGCTCATTCTCACAACTAGAATTTCACCAAATTAAGTGATGAACCAAATGGTGTATGTTAC
This sequence comes from Petromyzon marinus, assembly GCF_048934315.1. NCBI lineage: Eukaryota > Metazoa > Chordata > Hyperoartia > Petromyzontiformes > Petromyzontidae > Petromyzon > Petromyzon marinus. The sequence goes on along the minus strand of NC_133730.1, from coordinate 16,869,453 downwards.
AAATGTATATGCCATCATTAGTAACCGTCCTGAAGCCATCAATTCACTGCACTTGAGAACACATGTTACCAGAGGCCGCTGCCTGGATTTAAACCCAGGATCTCAATGGTGCCAACTTAGCACTCTGATTTCACCTCTCGATCCATTGAATCACTGAATGTAATTGTGGGCTGACCCTCACTGCTGCATTGCTACCTTCTAGTCAGCTGTCAGCTATCTGCTTGTGTTGCTCATGTTGCCAGCTACTGAGCCCTTTATTAGTAATTTATCCTGCTGAAGCCTGCACCCCCTCTGAAAGGTGACCCATGATAATTACTAAGATACACCTTATAGATATTTGAGAATCAAGTGCACTGGCTTTCAGACATCATACGGACAGTGTAAATGGCTTAATTGCAAATGGAGACTGAAGGACACTCCACAGGGCGAATGTGGTGAACAACACCTGGTAAACAACTTGTGCACTGTCACTCATTCCCCAGCAACATCTTTGAAATTAACTTTTGATCTTCAAATTCATTTTAATGGATATCAAAGCACGTTACATTGTGAAATGTTGCTATTCCTCAATGCGGCATCATTATCAGTGGCTTCTCGTAGCCTGTGTGCCAGAAACTATGAAAGTAACATCAAAACTGATTGCCCTGTTTGATGTTTGTGTCCATGTGTGCCTTTGTGTCACACCCACAGAGATGCCCAAGACGCAAGGAGAATATGAGTATCGGCTGACGTTCAAGAAATTCTTATTTCAGTTCGTCAACTTCTACTCGGCGTCTTTCTACATTGCATTTTTCAAGGGGAAATTCATCGGCTTCCCCGGAAGCTACACTTACTTTGGAAAATGGAGAATCGAGGAGGTGTGTAGATCTGAGGGGTTGGCCCCTCTGTTTTCTATGCTGTTTGTACAACATTTTTATGTTTTACTTTTGTAGTTGATATTTTTCCCAACAATTGTCTTCACACCGTGCTGTTGGTGAAATGTCGAAATAAGGACTCTTTCTTTTGGAACTCTAAAAGGCCTCATTGTCTTCACACCTGGTCACCAGCTCTAGCATTAACACAGTCTCCGGAGTAAAACAGTTTTCGAAACCAGACTTGAGAGAGCACGAGGTCACCACGAGCAGAACACGTGTTAGACTGATGCAATTGGTAACCCAGTTACCTTGAGGGTGTTAGTTTATCACATACTTTGCAAGTAGTACCCTTGTGGTCTCTCATTGGACATTTTCAATTATATACCGTATTTATCAAACGCCATTTATTTAAAATTATATATTTGATCATCCTTAAAAATGTACAGTATTTCAGCCCCCCTCAAGGATATGTTTAGCCACTACCTATGACTCACTGTGGCGCAGTGGAGCACGTTGTGTTAGAGAACGGCCCCGTAATATGATATCAAGAACGAATTCTGGAGTAAGGAATTAAGCAGCATTGCGTTGTGCACACGTTAAATCAATGTCATTAAGACAGTGTTAATGACACGTAGTTTAACATTTACATAATTGCCATTCAGAGTCACCCTGAGTATTTGCAGTCACTCTATGCTCGGAAGAAAGTCCATTGCCCAAAATGTGCACCTGTTGCTCATGTTTCTGTTTGAAGGCAGACTTGTTGACACATGAGATGATTATAATGAGTACATTTGGTGTTATATTAAGGTGCTTACTTCTCCTGCTGCAGATTTGTAGGAAATCGTCACGAGGGCGATTCATTGATTGATATCCTCTCAAAAACAATACACATAAAGGATAAAGAATACAGCTTATTATTTAAGTGCCTCTGTGTTTTCTACCAACTTAATTTCATGTTTTACGATTATTATATTTACTAGACGATGCTCTGCAATTAAACTCACCTGATACTAAACACCAACTGCAGTATGCATGTTGTGTGTTGAACTTATTTTGCACCGTACACAGCCTGCATCGGATGTGTGGGGGAAGGACAACAAACAAAACATTATCAGATGCGCCACCATTTTCTTTATTTAAAATACATGAGGGGGAGGGGGAAAGTGTTTCTTATAATCTGGAGAATATTGATATTCTTAATCATTGTCCCCTCTAACATATGGAGCCGTCAGTTTTGCAGTGTGCAATTGACTGAAGAGAAGAATGTGAGAGGATCATTAGAAATGATGTGTGGTATCCATATATGTATTACCCAATATTTCATATCTTCAGTGTTTAACCTGAATCTATTCTCCACCTCATCCCCCCTCCAGTGTCCCCCAAACGGCTGTCTCTTTGAACTGACTTCTCAACTCACTGTCATCATGGTAGTGAAGCAGATGGTTGGCAATTTTCAGGAGGTCATCATCCCGTAAGTATCGCATGAACACATGATAGCTGTGAAGTCTGATTACGGCGTTTCCTCGTGTAACGCGGTAGATGCGTTCCTGAAAATTTCCGCGTGAAGTAAAAACGCGCAAAGCAAGGAATTACTGAGTTAATCACATTTTCACAGTACATTCAACCTGCAGTCATCCCATGGTGGGATAAATAACTCAGGCTAGGCTGCCGTGTTACTGTATCATTCGGCATCCTTTATCAAACTGCTCAGCCGCGCAACTCAAGACAGTCGTTCATCGTCGACTGCTCAGGAAAGCATTATAATGGCCGCGTTCGGCGTTTTAACAGTGTGCATTCCACATTATAATGGACACGTTCCACGTTGTGTGAAAAGTTTTCCCAAATATAAGAACCATGTTACAATGAAAATGTGTTGTGTGAAAACGCATTCAGCGAAAAGTCGTGTCGACAGCTTGTTAGCAGTGTGCACTGGTTAAGCAGTGAACACCAGTCAAGTGGACAAAGTTCACCTCGTTAGTATCATGCGATATTCCGATCAGACGCTTCGTACATAGTTTCATAATATTAGACAAGCAACTCCCATGACTGAAAGAGTGTAGTGGATTGACAACGGGCTAAATGAAAAACAGCTACTACTTAGGTTTTAGCAGTTGTTTTGTACAGCTCTCTGACATGTTTTGTGTCATACCGCATATTGTTTGGCATGTCTTGCCGTTTCGCTCCACGTGCTTGGGATATTCAAATGATACAACCTGAAAACGCAGTGGAAAGCTATGAAATAGCAAACCTAGTGTTGATGAACAAATGGATATGCACGTGTGTAAGGGTGTCTCTGTGTCTGCACATGCGTACCTCCCTCCACAATTCCCCAGATGGTTCAGCAATTGGTGGGCCCAGCGTCGGGCCAAGCTAAGGCCTGAGGCTGTCTACACGCGCTGGGAGCAAGACATGGACCTACAGCCCCAGAGCCCACTTGGACTCTTTGATGAATACCTCGAGATGGGTACAATGAGCTCAGAGGATCACACTACGGAGTCAACGCGTTTTACTTTATTATAAAAAAAACACACACAATTGGGTATCATTTGACTATATAGGCACGTGTGTACGGCCCCTGTGTATCTGTCGGACATTGTTGTGGGAGGGAAATTACCCACACTTCGGGTTGTTGAAGGCAGGGAGCACAGATGTAAGAGCTTAGATGTACAATACAACAATGTAATTTGCTGCACTGTCCTCTGCTGCTCACAACCCCACAACAACTGTTGCATGGTCACCCATCCAACCAATTTCCAGGCTCAGCTCTCCTTAACTTCTGGGATCTGATTAAATCTGACGCATACTGGGTGATTTGGCCATAGGCACCAATCTATGGATATACTGTAACACAATTGTCTTTGAGCATGCGCGTATGTGCATATGTACGGAGTTAAGTTTTAGAAACAATAGGAGCACATATTTACTCCTCTTGTCTGCTAACCAATGCAGCTACATTGGTCAGCTTGGGTTGACGTTTCTCCCCATAATATATATTTAAAACTCTGGTGCATCATGTCCACTGTGGTTAACTGCTGTGATTTGTTGGCATTTCAATCACAGTGCATATGCCTAAAAATGTGTGGTACGGTTAATGGAGTCCTCAATACAGGGTGTGATCTTGTCATTATAGCCACCTAGTGGTGGAAAATGCTGCAAAAGAAACCCAGGTGAACCAGAGCTGAGCATTAAAGATGGTAGTGGCTGGTCGCATCTCAGTGGCCAATGTAATGGACACGATAATTTTGTGAACAAATTATACGAAAATGTGATCATATTTTGGGGTCTCCTTTGACTAAAACACATTCAATGCATTGAAAACATGTTTTATTTGCTTAAAGTAATCACAGCATAACAGCATTAAGAGTCTATGTCTATATCCTGTTTCACTCATTATTCTATCCTTGCCCCCCTACCTATTCTCAAAATATACCCCAGTTATCCAATTCGGGTTTGTCACTCTCTTTGTGGCATCATTTCCACTTGCGCCATTGCTCGCACTGGTCAACAACATCATTGAAGTGCGGGTCGACGCGTGGAAGCTCGTAACAAAGATGAGGAGGCCTGTGGTTTCGCGAGCAAGAGGAATTGGAGCCTGGGCCGACATTCTGAGTATCGTTGCCACCCTCTCCGTAATCACCAATGTAAGTCGCCAGATTGTCCGCTCGCTTTCTCGCTCAATATCCCATCTTATGAGTGACATAACATGTCATGTTAGCCGTGTGGGTTCTTTTTACCATACTTCACCATTCTGGTCATGGCAGGTTTGAGAAGAGGTGTAGTGGGGGACTAGGAGCGGTTCGGGTATCACTCGTCACTGATGTTAGTCGTAGCTGGAAGTCAATTGCATGTGTGCTGAATTCAAAGTGCAGTGCACGAATCACTGCACCACCGCTCCTATCCACTCTCTCCCAAAATCGCAAAAGGTAAAGCCTTGCAATTGCTTGCTCATGTCACTGCTGGCAGAAGGGCCTCAACTAAAGGTAGCTCTCGAGAACCCCTCTACACGGTATTTGGCCTACTCTTCCATGATGACCAGACATGTTGTAAGATGTGGAATTACCTGTGCTAAAACAGTGATGAACCCATTTATATTGCGAATTGGACAGAGGTGGGGGAGATTTAAGAAAATGATCCATTGCTTCAACTGTTGTGTCAGGAGACTGAACTGACGACTGCCAGATTGCAAGTCCTTATATGCTAACCATTACACTCTGGCAGCAACCCCCCAAATTGTATTTGTGAAAATGAATGTAATTGTCAAGGTGAGATGTTCAGAAGCCTTGGTAAAATCATTGCATGCTAAGTGACTGCTATCGCTGTGCCTCCGTATGCTTATTCCACAGTCATGCATCTTGGCGTTCACAACGGACATCATCCCACGCCTGGTGTATTATTATGGATACTCAGCAGAGTATGGCACAGGTTCGCCTACAATGCATGGGTACACGGAGGACAGCCTTTCAATTTTCAAGATCAGCGACTTCAAGGAGCAAAATTATCCCAACATCCTGCCAGCCTGGTTTGATCCGGCAATCCACACAACCTGCAGGTTTGTGCTATTCAGTGTCATGCCCAGCTATCGGGGGTGCCGTCCCTGCGAATGTGATGCACTGATGTCTGGGTGTGTTGTCCAGGTAGATGCGACATCCTTCTGGGTGTGGCGTCCTCCTGGCTCCGCCCCTTCCTGATTAGGCTCGTTCTCTTCCTCTTTTCACTCCGTGACTTTCCTTTTAAGACCCACACTTCCCCTAGGCCCCACCTCTGTTTAGGCCCTGCCCCTTACCCTGGACACAGGGTTTGGCTTAGTTGGGTAGTAAGGGGTTGTGGTAGGGTTGGGGGAAGAGTGTGCATGGTGGGTGGGGACAGTAAAGGGGGTGGGGGGGGAATTGGAGGGGGGGAGCAGTGGGTACGGGTGGGATGGCTTCACAACCAAAGTCCCACTTAGAGAAATATAATAATAGATTGATATAAATTCTAGCTCATTCTTACCTTGCTAAAGAGTAATGTTATTTATTTATCTATCAATCCACGACTGCTTAATTGAGTCTCAAGATCCCTTTGCAGGAAGACTGCGCATTGGGATTCCAGTTTAAGTTGGTTTTATGCATGTGGGATGCAATAAGAGGTGCTGGAGAACCCATGATAATGAAATGAAGCTTAAAGGTCCACACACACATGAAACCACTTGCTCTACAGCCATCTTCTGGTCACCTCACAGCACAGTTAGTTAAGAAATTGATGCGATCTACCAACCCTTTTCTCTAACGTTTTTGAATTGCTGACATACACAACTATAATCAATATAACCATATTGATCGATATTTAATATAACCTTCCTTGACTATGACCAAATCACCACGAATACAGCTAATCTTAGATTCCGGAAGTCAAGCAGGCTTGAGCCTTGTTCGTGCTTAGATTGATGATCACCATGCACAATGCAGGTGCAGTAGGCGACTGCGGAGCTAGGTTGTCAGCAGTGGGTAGTTCAGCAAAATTAACAGTTGTGCTATATTGCTCTCCCATTATCTGTACTCCCTGCCTTCACCAACCTGGCACGGACCAGCGTGAACCATGGTCAAAAGAGCCCCCACAAGCTGCACGTTGTGGGAAGGCCCTCTTTCAGAAGCGGATTTTTTAAAGGGCTGTGAACGCATATACCGTTTGTGCACAACCATACTTGTTCAATTTAGCGCCAACTCTACTTTCGAGGCACTTTGCTCAATATAGTCCATGCGTGCTTGTGATTGTACGTGTGTAGGTATCCTGGTTATCGCTACCCACCGGATCATCCCCAAGCCAACTCCGTCACCAAGCAGTACTGGCAAGTACTGACGGCAAAGCTGGCCTTTGTCATTGCCATGCAGGTACACATCAACATGCACACACACACACACACACATTCATAAACCCATTGAAAGATAAAGGTACAGCCCTCCAATTACTTGCTCATGTCACTGATGGCAAAAGGGCTCCTGCTATAGTGAGCTCAAGAGAGACCCTTAAGATGTATTTTAACTGCTCTTCCACACTTGTCAGACGTCTTGGGAAGATGTGGGAGTTCCCACACTGGACAGCACCAAACTCAGCCGACCAATTGACTGGATGTATTCCATTTACACTGCTAGGTGGATAGAGGCAGTGGAATGTAAAAAAAACTTTCACCATTGTTTACACTGCCACGACCAAAGATCAATTCACACCCGTGACCTCTGGATTGCAAGTCTAGTGTGCAAAGCCTTACACTACTGCATCATCGTATAGACTCATCTGTGAGCAGTTGTTAAGGTCAGCAGAGCAAACCGTGATCATTGTCAATGGGTCATTACAGATAATGTCAGTAATGCTATTACACCTCACAATTGCACAGTATTTCTGAGATCACAAATAATAGTGGTAATACAATACTCACTTTCATCATGCAGCAGACGATTCATGTTGTTGATGCAATTTGTCACACATTAGCATGTGTGCGTGTGGGTGGGAAGGGGAGCGGCTGCGTTGTTGTTTGTGAACTGCGCTACCAATCCTGTGTAACCGGAGTACTATTTCTGGCCACAGCCAACAACAGTGGAAAATATTAGAACCAGTGTTGAGCTTCCCTTAAGTTGATTCTGTCTTAAAATGAGTACTTGATGAAGTGTGTGAAAATCATCACTGGCGAGATAAAGGTGCACACCACCCCCACAGGCACTGTGCCACCCTTCATAGATGCACTTGTCTCAGTCTGTGAAAGGCTACACAGGGAATCTTTGTAGTGGTGACATGGCCGAGTGTGTTTGCTGATTGTTGCGGTAATTTGCAGCTGCCCAGGTGAATACGGTGGGTGCATTAACTGCACATCATAAATGTTGCCTGCTGCATAGTGAACGTAAAAAAACCCATTAAGTAATTAAAAAAAAGTGCCTCGGTATAATTTGCCAAATGTTCAAAAATTACTCAAATGACTTAATTTAATTTGGGAAAAACGACGTAACAATATAATATGCCTAGGCTGCAGGTCCCCGGAATAGTTGACCTGAGATGTAAAGCACTTTGAGATGCTGCCATATTATATTTAGTAAGCACCCTTTACATGCATATCCTGAAACTGAAAATCCTTTACCTGTGTGTGGACGTGTGCAGCACGTGGTGTTACTCACGAAGGCCTGCATTGCATACATCATCCCGGACACGCCATCCCATGTGCGCGCCTGCATGCGCCGCGAGCGCTTCGTCGTACAGACGATTCTGCAGCAGGCAGAGCTGGGCCGTCTCCGTAACACCCTCCTCACCGATGCCCCCAGCTCACCGCCATCGCCTCAATTCCACGTTGAGGATGAGCAGGCAGAGATGGGCCTGCTTCGCTGCTCGCTGCATAAGGAGTCTCCTGACGTATCGCACCCACCCCAGCGGTGCCACATGGAGAATGAGCAGGCAGAGAAGACTGGTGACGACTCACTGCTGAAGGGATCCGAGGAGGAATCAAGCAGCGAGGATTCGTCAACTGTCTTCTACAGCGTATAAATCTACTCTGACTTTTAAAGGAGGCTGCTATCCTAACTCTGTTTGCACGTGGACAAGGACATTGCTGTCGAGGACTATCTGTATATATATATTAATAAATAGTTTATGATTTAACATGTCTCAATCATCTCATGTCTTTTCATACGAATCACGATGTGAATGAGGAAAACTAGAAATTATTGTTATTTTGTATATATTTTTAATTTTGGTTTAACACGTAGGCTTTCGGGCCCAATATCATCCATAGAGGTGTTTTTTGGGTTAGATCGCGTACATATTTAAACGTGTCGTTAAAACCCGCCACCACTCGACACAGCCAACTAGTAAGGGTTGTCACGGAAACAGAACAAGCCAATTCGTCACTGGTACTTTGGAGAGCCAAGCCACAACATTTACAATCGGAGTACGACGTTTTGCCAGTAATTACAACTAGCTTCATCAGGCGACAGCCAGATTTGTGACACTCTCGCGCAAAGTGGGGGGGGGGGGGGGGAGATTACCGAGTCAACGTACATTATGCATGTGCATTATGAGAGCCCTTTGATCTTGTCCTTCCTGTCTATTGTGTATTAAAATAGCCGTACCAATGGTAATCCCTATTGAAGTATGCTGCCCTTTATAGGCATGCATTTAAATAATGTATTATTTGTTGGCACCCGTGTTCAACAGTAACAGAGCACACGTGCCAACAAGGACACTCAGTTGATTTTAATGTTGAAGTTCTGTGCAAAACTAGCTACTGCTGGCCAAGAATAATTCGAGAATCTTTCGAAATTGAAAGAAAAATTTACAGTTCGGATAGCTACCGCCTTTGTGCTGTGTGGAAGCGACTCATCAAATAGTACATTAGATGAAACTCCGAGTACCCACTCAGGAGGTATAGTGGTAAAGCAGTGGAGGAAAAAAAAGCAAATTTTTAAATTTGCCCTTGTTGAATGATAGAGTCGATACACACAGCAAGCGAGATTAAGAAAGCGCATCAGAAGAAATAACGGAGGTGAGAGAGAGAAGACAATTGCCTGCTGGAGAAGAAAAGGCATTCCTACCGAGGGAGACAAGTTGAGAAAGATTTTGATCATGGGAACCGGTGGCGTGGCTCGATCTTCCCTATGTGCGCAACACGCTACCGAAAGAAAACAGAAAATCCTATTCAAAGGCTAAAATAAGCTCCATTTTTTGTATAATAGCCCGATAAACAATAACCCCATACATAGACTGAGGAAGAAAGGGAAGAGCCTGAACAAAGGGGAGGAGATTACGACGGAGATGGGTTGGAGGTCGAGACGTCCGCGTGACGAAATTCAGACGGACACCTCAAAAAGTTTTGAGAATGGACACTTTTTTACAAAAAAACTACGTAAAATAGTCTTCATTAAAAGTACAGTATAGTACTATTAATGGCACTTATAAGTGAACGTCATTATCTCTCATGCTAATATTACAATGTCAACTAGTTACCCAGGAAAGCTTCATTGAGTCTAAGTACTGCATTTTCAGAAAGGTCCCATTGCATTGAGATGTTTGTGTGAGTGGAACCCAGAGAGACCCCACCTTGCATATGGAGAAATAACGCAACTCCACACGGATGGATTCAACCCACAAGCTCAAAGCATTCCCTGTTCAACAAAGTACTCAGTGTAATGTTTAATATTATTTATTTGGTATTATATAGTATCGTAATTGTATAGTCAATATACAGCAGTGTGGTATAGTAGGGTTGGTAAAATAATACATAGTGTAATATTACAAGTCTAATATTATTATAATCTAAGGTAGTGTATAGTAACGCAGTGTATAATTCAATGTTGGTGTCTGTCTATGGCAGTTTATAATACAAATATTATTTGGAGGCATATTATAATAATTTTTGCGACATAGAAGTGTAATGTATAATGACTTATTGTTAGTAGCTCAGCTTAGTGGAGAATATATTGAGTACATTGATTATATTGATGTAGTTTATATTTAGTTCTTTCACATCGGTTTATTGTATGAAAGTTGGGTAGTTGCAGTTCTTTAGCGTCAATATACTAAATGCCTCTGTTGATATATAAACTCTGACTTTAACATAGCTACTTCCGTGACAAGTTACATGCTAATTCCTCACATTAACATCATGCTAATATCCCAGTTACATGCTAATTTCTGACTTTACCATCCTGCTAATCTATCACATTAACACAGCTACTTCAATGCTAAATTCTTCTGTTGATATGTAAACTCTTTTGGCAAGGCGCTCTGCTCCTCCCACCCAGCTTAAAATACGCTGCCAAGCTTAGCAGTGTTCATTGGAGCGCTGTCTTTCTGACAGTTCTGTTTCTTCACCTGAGGACGGCTGCTTGTGTTGTGGCCGACACGTCGTGAGAATTTTATTTTATTATGTTTTATTTTTATTATTTTATTATTTCCCTTCTACGTGACTTTACCGAAAGAACCAAGAAGATGAATCCCTGCAGTCACGAAAGCTGTAAATCGAAATTTATTCAAATCAAGTTGTTTTCTTTTTACCACAGTACTTTATGGAATCCTCAAGAATAAATGCATTTTTAGAAGTATTAAACTACACTTGAAGATGTGTGAGAATGTAATTCTGCAGATGCAAGCACAGGCAAACTCGTATCTGCATATACAAGTTTCTGGGCCTCCTCACTTCACCAAACCCGCATTGACCGGCATGGTGAAGTATGGTTAAACAACTCCCACGAACGACATGGTGTGGGGGAGGCCTCTATCAAAACGCTGGATCGACAAAGGGCTGATACATGTCACGACATTGTACGTTAAGATCGTTCTCTCGTCAGCACAAGCCGTCTATGTGGACAATAGAGGACACGACACACGTGTACACGATGTTTGTGTGCGTATATTCAGCGTGTGTATCACGTAATAATTATATAAGGTCGCGATTATGCTCAAAACGAACCAAATGTATAACATTACGAATAACTTTGGAAGTCTCCTGAGCCTGAACAATATTTGAAGTAGACACTGACCCAGTTACTATTAATAGCTCAGATGTGTAGGCTTTGACTTTAACATAGCCATTTCTGTGACCAGTCACAAGCTAATCACTCAGTTATTTCAATGCTAAATTTTCCTGTTTGATTTTTACTAGGTGCCTCTGTGAATGTGTATGCTTTGACTTTAACATAGCCATTTCTGTGACCAGTCACAAGCTAATCACTCAGTTATTTCAATGCTAAATTTTCCTGTTTGATTTTTACTAGGTGCCTCTGTGAATGTGTATGCTTTGACTTTAACATAGCCATTTCTGTGACCAGTCACAAGCTAATCACTCAGCTATTTCAATGCTAAATTCTATGCTAATTCCTTTGTCAAGGCGCTTTGTTTTTCTCACACAGCTTAAAGGTCTCGAATTGAGCTTGGCTTTGTTCGCTCCAGCGCTGTCCTCCAGACAGTCTCGTCCCTTCACCTGATGAAGGCCGCTTGTGTTGTGGCCGAAACGTTGTGAGAATTTTATTGTGTGATTTTATTTTTTTAATTTATTATTTTATTCTCATGCTACGTGACTTTACTGAAAGAACCAAAGAAGATGAACAAAGATTATGGCGTGTAGATGCTGCCATCTGCTGGCCACTAACGTGGCGTGTAGATTCTGCAAATTGAAAAATTTAAATAATAAATTGAAATTAATAAGCAAAAATCCAGATTCATATTCTTGGTTCTTTCGGTAAAGTCACGTAGATCTAAAAATAATGAAATAAATTAAAGAAAAAATAAATCGTAAATAATAAAATTACTTTTATTTGTAATTTTTTTTAATTGGCATAATCTACACGCCATATTTTTGGTTCTTTCGGTAAAGTCACGTAGATTTGAAAATAAAAAGAAAATAATTAAATGAAAATCATGAATTGTTATTATATTTTGATTTAAAGCTTTCGTGACTGCAGGGATTCATATTATTGGTTCTTTCAGTAAAGTCACGTAGAAAGGAAACAATAAAATAAAATAAGTATTTTTTTAAATATTATTTAAATGTTTACTTTTCTTTTATTATTTATATTTTGTATCTACGTGACTTTACCCAAAGAACTAAGAATATAGCGTGTAGATTCTGCCAATTTAAAAATACAAAAACAATGGAAAATAATAAAAGCTTTTATTATTATTTTCAATTTATTATTTTAAAATCAAAATTTTGTTTCATTTTTTTTATCTCTGTGACTTTACCGAAAGAACCAAGAATATGAATGTGGGTTTTTTTTGCTTTTATTATTTTCCATTTCACACTTTTTATTTGATTTTATTTGATTATTTTTTTTATTTTCTATCGACGTGACTTTACCGATAGAACCAAGAATATGGCGTGTAGATGCTGCCAATTTAAAAATTAAAATAGATTGAAAATAGTAATCAAAATCCAGATTCATATTCTAGTTTTTTTCGGTAAAGCCATGTAGGTTGAAAATAAAAATAATAAAATTAAATAAAAAATACAAAAGATAAATGGAAAATAATGAAAGCTTTTATTATTTTCAATTTATTATTTTAATTTGCAATTTTTTTAAATTGGCAGAATCTACACGCCATATTCTTGGTTCTTTCGGTAAAGTAACGTAGATTTGAAAATGAAAATAATAGAATTAAATGAAAAAATACTAAATCATGATTTTTTTAAACTTTTCTTTATTATTTATATTTTACCCAAAGAACCAAGAATCTGGCGTGTAGATGCTGCCACCTGCCAACGTTGGTGGCCACCAGATGGCAGCTTCTACACGCCAGATTCTTGGTTCTTTCGGTAAAGTCACGTAGATAGAAAATAATAATACAATTTTAAAAATGAAAATTATGAAAGCTTTTATTATTTTCAATTTATTATTTGTATTTTTAAATTAAGTTATATTATTTTTATTTTAAAATCTACGTGACTTTAACGAAAAAAACAAGAATTCGGCGTGTAGATGTTGCCACCTGCCGGCCACCAACGTGGCGTGTAGATTCTGCCAATTAAAAAATTAAAATGATAAATTGAATATAATAAAAGCTTAAATAATATTAAAAGCTTTTATTCAACTGATAATTTAAAAAAAAATTTATCTCCGTGACTTTATCGAAAGAACCAAGAATATGAATGTGGGTTTTTTGCTTTTATTATTTAAAATTTCACATTTTTATTTGATTTGATATTTTTTTTTATTTTCTATGGACGTGACTTTACCGAAAGAACCAAGAATATGAATTCCTGAAGTCACGAAAGTTTTAAGTCACAATCTACACCCAACAATGGTGGCCAGCAGATGGCAGCATCTACACGCCAGATTATTGCTTCCTTCGGTAAAGTCATAATACTGGTAGGAACGAAGTTGTAAACTGAGTGTACCAGCCTGCAATAGATTAATGTGTCCGTCCGTCCGTCCCCTTTCAATACTTTAACGAAGTGAAATACTGGTAGGAACGAAGTTGTAAACTGAGTGTACCAGCCTGCAATAGATTAATGTGTCCGTCCGTCCGTCCCCTTTCAATACTTTAACGAAGTGAAATCTCGTGCTGTTGGGTGTAAAATCAGCAATAGACAGCGCAGAGACTTGTCCTACCAGCCCACCCTGCAGGGACCTGTTAATAAAATTAAAATAATACATTGAAAATAATAAATAATAAATTGAAAATAATAAAAGCTTTTATTAGTTTAAATATTATAATTTAGATTTTTAAATTAAATTTAATTATTTTTATTTTCAAATCTACGTGACTTTACCTGAAGAACCACGAATATGGCGTGTAGATTCTGCCAATTGAAAAAAATAAATAATAAATTCTTAATAATTAAAGCTTTCATTATTATTTTTTTTAATTTAAAAAGCTTTTAGTATAGCTTTTATTATAATATCATAATATTATAATCAAAGCTTTTATTATAATAAAAGCTTTTATTATTTTAGGATTCTCCTCCACGGCGGCCTTTGTCTCCCCCAGTAACGATGTTTACGACACACCGCACCAGGTACTCATCTGAGACTGAGTCGACCTCACACTCTCTTACTGTCTCAAAACAACAACCGCCATTCGCCACTAAGTGGCGGTGACGTCACCACGACGCTTGTGCCAGGCTATGTGCACCTTGAGGCTACGTGAAGTGTCGATCGCCGGCTGGCAGGAGGTTACGGGGCAGACCCAGGTGCCACTGGTCGACTGACTGAGATGACTGAGATTACTGGCTGATGCACCACCTGTGCCCCCTAATGTGCCAACTTGCTGAGCTTTAGCCACCCGACGCTCCGCTCGTTTATCTGAGCGTCGCTCCTCCGCCCTCCGTTGTTGTTGGAGGGCGACTGCCTCCAACTGCCCAGTAGAGTCCTTCACGAGCCTCCTCCACAGAGGCCGATCTTGACACCGCTGGTACCAGTCATTGGCAAGTCCACTCAGCTCCACATCCTCCTGTACCACATCACTCCATCTCTTCTCTAGTCCGTGCCACGCCCGTTTAGCTCCCTCGATCCGGCCGAACAAAAGCTGTTTGGGCATGCAGTGATTGGGCATGCGGGCTACATGGCCCAGCCAACGCAGCCTTGCCTGCTGGAGGAGCTCACCGATGGGACTTTGTCCAGATCTTTCGAGGATTTGTGAGCTCCTCACACAATCCAGCCTGGTTAAACCCAGGATTGATCGTAGGCAGGCCAGCCTAAATGTTTCTAACCGGTGAAGATGCTGCATTAGAGGGGTCCACGTTTTGCAAGCGTAGAGAAGGGAGGGAATGACTGTGGCCGAGAAGAACCGAAGCTTCATGCGGAGCGACAGACCAGGTAGCTTCCACACAACGTTACACAACCGATGAAAAGATAATGCTGCTCGACTAATTCGGAGTGAGACCTCTGCTGTTAAACCGGAGCCGATCATGAGCACACTGCCCAGGTATGGAAAACTCTCCACTCTCCCCAACTGCCCCATCACCGATTGGGAGTTGTGGGGGTAGAGTGCCCGATGGCACAAAATACCCAGGCAGGTGCTTCGTTTTGGTGGGGCTGATGGTAAGGCCCCACCTCTTAGTGGCACACTCCAGTTTCAGCAGCAGCGCCTCCAACTCCTCCTCTGAATGAGCAGCAATTACCAGGTCGTCGGCATACATAATGTGGTTGACCAATAGGGAGACATCCCTTGACCGCACCTGGGCATCGATCAGCCTCCCATTGTATCTGTACCAGACGTAAATTCCTCTGGTACAGCTACTGAAGGCTTCACGAACTATGTGGTCGAAATAAATGTTAAATAATGTTGGAGCCAGAGGACATCCCTGTCGCAGGGAATGACTCTGACTCCCGGCTATGTAGTTTTACTCGGGTCTGCTCACCATCATGAAGGTCCTTAATGAGTGTGAGCAGAGCATCAGGGACTCTGAAAGCACGAAGAACAACCCAGAGCCCAGGCCTACTGATGGTATCATAGGCCTTAACCAGGTCAATAAAGCAGAGATGTAGGTCTAGTTGGAATTCCCTCCACCTCTGCTGTAGCAGACGGACAGAAAATATGACATTTTTGCAGGACCGCCCTTTCTTGAAACCGCATTGGGGCTCCGCAAGCCTCTCCTTAGCGTACCTAGCAAGGCGATGTTGAATAATCCTTGCCAGGACCTTTCCCGGCACACTGAGGAATGAGATGCCCTGTAGTTGTTACAGTCTGTGCGGTCCCCCTTCTTAAAAAGGGGGACCACCAGGGCATCCTTCCAATCCTGCAGAACCCGTCCAGTGGCCCAGACTGTTGTTATGATGTCATGTAGGGCAGTCTACGCACAAACGCCACCCTCCCTCAGCATTTCGCTTTGGAGATCATCTCTGCTCGGTGCCTTTCCTGTTCTCGGACTCTGGATCGCCCTCAGTACTTCCTCAACGGATGGCACCTCAGCCAGCCACTCACAGAGGGTGACTTCCTCCTCCAATATTTGAGGCACCGCATCCTCAGCAGGGTCATCCGCACTTCGTCCCATGATGTTTTCCAGGCTGAGCGATTCCCCCTCCTCCAGGACCTCACAGAAATGCTCAGCAAATCTGCAAACCTGTCGCTGGGGGTCGGAGATTGGATCACCCTTCGTTCCCCTAATGATGGTGTAGTGGGTATAAATTGACGAATAAACTTCTGATGAGGCAAAACGATATTTATTGTCTTGGCCCCTTTTTGGGCCATGGACATTAGCCCTGGCGTGATAGCGCTTCCGCCCCCTATTGACGATAAGGGGAAGCTACCAGCCCACAGAGTGGTGAGTGACGATTACCCCTACAATGGTAATAGGTGTGGCGCTGTAGGTTACTTTTTTAATGGAGTTAAATAGGGATTTGTGATCGCGGGCTACTGAGGCAGACTCCATCTCCTCAGCAACCCGCGACCACCACCCATCCTTGCAGCGCCTCACGGCTCTCCGAACCTCCGAGCGAAGGCTGCGGTAAGCCTCCTCATTCTCTGACGTGGAATGCTGTAGACGATTAGAGTGGGCCTGTCGCTTTTTCTCAACCATCCTGAACACCTCCTCTGTCAGCCAGGGTCTCTGGGGAGGTCTGGACCGCGTACACAAAGCAGTCATTGCAGCTGCATGAGTCACAGGTCTAAACCTCGCCCATTTACCCTCGACATCAGGAGGAGTGGGGGACGATGCTGTCTCACTCACACTCACTCACAGCGCGAGGCCGACTCATTACATCTCGCGGAGGATCGCGCTGCTGAACAAAAAAAGTTCCGCGGTTTCAGTTTGCAAGCGCGAGTTCGCGTTTTAAGGCGATGGGGGCCGTCCATAAATGACGTCACGCACCTGGGGAGGGGGGGTCAGACATTTGTGACGGGGGTGGGTGGGTTTGAGAAATGTGACGTCACATCAAATGTGCAACTTTAAATAAATATAGACAACACGTTCTACTTAGGTAAATAGACTTTTTAATGTTTTCTCCGACAACAACTGAGTGCAGCACCACATTAAATACGCGCTACAATGACAATAGTTTACAGCGATTTGAAGCATGTTTAATTTTCAAAATGTAAATATGGTTTGGGGGGGGGGGGCAGAGCTTTGTGACGTCATATTTGAGGGGGGGGGGTCCGACTTTTTGTGACGCCGTGACGAGGGGGGGGGGGTCAAAAATCGTCCAAAATCGCATGACGTCATTTATAGACGACCCCATATAAAATAATTTATATTTCATGGCAGTTGGTTCTGAAGTGCGACTGTTTGTAATTTGGGCGTTCGTAAGTCGAGGACTGCCTGTAAATAAAAATTCCAATTGTGGATGTGGGACTTGCTGGTAACAGCTTCTCTTCACAAGGCAGCAGACATCGTGCTGCTCGCAGCAGACGTCGCGGCTGTCGCGATTTTCACCTGAAGACGATGGCTTGTGTTGCTATCGAAACGTCGTGATTTATTTTGTTTTATTTCAAGCAAAGTGACTTTACCGAAAGAACCAAAGAGTATGGATTCCTGCAGTGACAAAAGCTTCAAATCAAGATCGGTTTTAATTATTTATCGAGTGTGGGTAGAATCTGTGCAGAGTTGTGCTGTTTCCCCATGTGCAAGGTGGGGGTCTCTCTGGGTTCTACTCACACAGAGCCAAACGCTCATTAATGTAATTGCCAAATATCTCATTGCAATGGGAAACTTCTGATAAAAAATCAGTCTTTAGACTCAATGAGGCTTTCCTGGGTAAATAGTTAATATTGTAATAATTAGCATGAGCAATAATGAAGTTCACTTATGAGTGCCACGAATAGTACTATACTGGACTTTTAATTACGAATATTTTACGTAGTTTTTTGAAAAAAGTGTCCATTCTCAACACTTTTTGACGGGCCCTCATGCAGAAATTATATTGCAATCTTACATGGGGATTGGGAGTCAAGTGTGTCATGAATAGGAACTGAACGTATGGTGCTATAATTAACTTTCTGTTGTGTATATGCAGATAGGATCTCTGGTGGGTAACATTGGGAAAATAGAGATAATTAGTAATTGTTGTTCATATACAAAATCTTATTTTGGTGGTGATTTGAAGCTTTCGTGACTGCAGAAATCCATACCCTTTTGTTCTTTCGGTAAAGTCACGTAGGTAGAAAAATAAAATAAAAAATAATATATTACGTTTCGATCGCAACACAAGCGGTCGTCCTCAGGCGGAAAAAATAATCCGCTGCATCTCTGACCAGCGCCACCTAGCCAGTGAACTGGAGCACATATGTTGTGGGTAAATCATCGGTGGAGAACTTCTTGTGAGGCAACACGATATTTATTAACACTCTATTTTACAGGGTCCCTAACACAAAGGGGTAGCGGCCCCTTCACCCGATACCTGGGGAGGTATGGCCTCCGGACTACACGGGCCCTAACACTGGGAACCCGTTAATTCCCCGTCCTCCGGCTGGGGGCCCTAGGGGAGGCTCTGCTGACCCGACCGTGCCAGGGTCTTCGGGTCCTGACCACTGGCCTCACTGAGCTCCGGCCCTTGGAAGGACGACGGAGTTTGGGGTCCAGGGTCCTATCCCCCAGGACCTATCTTCCCTTGACCACTGGCCTCACTGAGCTCTGGCCCTTTGAAGGACGACGGAGCTTGGGGTCCAGGGTCCTAACTTCAGCCCAGGGGCCAGTGACGTGTGAGCCGGTCCCAATGTGCACCGGCAAACATTTACCGCCAGGTGGCCCCAGTGTTCATTGCCGTCCACACGTGGATACCTGAAGCCCATGTCAATCCACTGCTGGATGAGTCCCGCAATGAAGATACAATCAGTACATCCACTTTGCTTTTGGACTCCACCTGTTCCATTGGCGGCCGAATGCGAATCTAAATATGCATACGTTAGAGACTGGTTAATGCGCATAGAAATCAAACCAATTGACCTACGACCTTTGCCCCATCAACTTTTGTAGAATTTTAGATGTGCATTACAGCTACTTTAGCCGGATGGTTGTGGTGGCTATGTATGCCTGTAATCAACGACTACGTGGAGGTGAGGGTTGGTGGATCACAAAAATGTTGCGACAACTCCCACCCCTTGGTCGTCTAGGAGGTAGAGAAGGCAGTGTGGAATAATGTGGACTCCGCCTGTTCCATGTGTAGATTTGTGATAGAGCGTTGGCCCCTCATTTGCTTGGATTTCTCCAGGTGCTCCGATTTCCTCCCACATGTAAACACTCATTAATCTTGATTTGAAGCTGTCGTGACTGCAGGAATCTATACTCTTTGGTTCTTTCGGTAAAGTCACGTAGGTATAAAAAACAAATAAAAAAAATCGTCAATTGCTTGTGTGGCGATCGAAACGTCGTGATCCATTATTATTTGTTCTACCTACGCGACTTTACATAAACAACCAAAGAGTACAAACCCTCATTAATTTGCCGATAACATCTTTATATAAAGAGGACAACAGAGCATGGGCAGGAGTGGTGGGGGGGGATGTTGCCAGCTGCTCACCATTTGACTGCCGCCTTCCCTCGTCTGTAGTTCCTCGCGCCAAAGTGAAGGAATACTGTGTGCCAGTTACAATTATCACTTGAACGTAACTTGATGTTTCAATGAAAACAGCCACAGATTTAATCCTGAAAATCTTTATTTTTCACATGCAGTGAAACAATGTTGTTAGTAGGCTTGTTTCCCTGGGAAAGCCTCACTGAGTCTCAAGACTCTTTTTCAGGAGGGGCCTGCCAACTTTTCGCAGGAGTAATTTGGATGTTTGGCTAGTACCAGTTACATTGTATGTTGTTGTTGTTTTGCTATGGGAGTAAACCCATGCAGAGAAAGGGACCAGAATGAGGAAAGCGAAGCCAGGCAGTCCTTCAGAAGATGTCATGCACGGGCGTGACCACTGCACCACCCTGCCGCCCAAACAAAAGTAATTTAAATAATGTACAATACTGGCAAATAAACCCTATTAGTATCAACTGAATTTCTGGCCAATATGGCACGTGTATAGCTGCATCGGTGTTTCTAAAAGTTGTGTTCACATTGCCTGAAATTAATAATATAAAGAACAGATTTCCCACCTCTGGTTTCATTTGGATTACCGGTTGTCCTCATTATGTGTGTCACAGGTAATATGGAAAGGAAAATATTACGCAGCACGAGTTGTAGGATTAGGGCAATTATGGTGACACACGTGACCCCCTCTACACAAGAAACAGCTAAGATTCATATTCTTGGTTCTTTCGGGAAAATCACGTCGAAGGGAAACAATAAAATAATACAAATATAAAACAATTAAATTCTCGCGACCTTTTGACTGCAACACAAGCAATCATCATCAGGTGTGAAAACCACAACAAGAAAATTTGAAAGAACCAAGAATATGAATCTCTGCAGTCACTAAAGCTTTAAATCAAAATTTAACAGCTGAGAGTCAATGCTGTGGTGTTGTGCGATTGGTGCAAGCGACCCATCATTGTGTTTTGATGTTGAGCTGTTAAAATTGCACTGTTGTGGGGTGAGGTCAAGGCCGATGACTGCTTCCAGCGGTGTCAAGATCAGTATTTTGAAGAGGCTCGCGGAGGATGATACTGGGCACTAGGGTGCAGTCTCCCTCCATGAACAACAGAGGGCAGAGGAGCGACGCTCACAACAACAATTGGCGGAGCACCGCGCGTATAAAACACAAAGTTGGAAGAAAGTTTATCTCGGGGAGTTAACCCACAACACCTGGGTCTGTCCCGCGTGTTCACACGATAACGCGTTTTCACTACAACGCGTTTTCTTTACTTTAGGGAACGCTTCTCGCACAACGCGGAACGCGCTCTGTCACAACGCGCTTTCTGAGCGGACTACTTTCTTGAGCAGTGAAATTTATTAAAATCTTTTGCTCTGCCATTTGATTTTAAATTACGACTCTTCAAAGAGCTTTGGTTGTAGTAAGCAATATTTGAATTTGTTTAAACGACCTGTATTTTCTTACAACATGTTTTATATTCCTAGGCATTAAATGTGTACTAAAGATTCAGACTAATTGTAAATCTAATGGGACCACTTTAATCGATGTCCGTTAATATATGTAGGCGTGGTAAGGTTTCGAGACGCACTCGGCGATGCGTGAAACGCAGTCCGTGTCCTTCCTCGTCCATTTGTCTTCATTCCAACGTCAACTTTGTTCTGCCGGTCTCTCTCAATAAGGCCACATGGCCACACTGTGTCTCTTAGTTCTTGCAAGCTAAGCTGGAGTCAGTCTCTCTCATTAAGGCCACATGGCCACACTGTGTCTCTTAGTTCTTGCAAGCTAAGCTGGAGTAAGTCTCTCTCATTAAGGCCACATGGCCACACTGTGTCTCTTAGTTCTTGCAAGCTAAGCTGGAGTGAGTCTCATTAAGGCCACATGGCCACACTGTGTCTCTTAGTTCTTGCAAGCTAAGCTGGAGTCAGTCTCTCTCATTAAGGCCACATTGCCACACAGTGTCTCTTAGTTCTTGCAAGCTAAGCTGGAGTCAGTCTCTCTCATTAAGGCCACATGGCTACACTGTCTCTTAGTTCTTGCAAGCTAGCTGGAGTGAGTCTCTCTCATTAAGGCCACATGGCCACAGTGTGTCTCTTAGTTCTTGCAAGCTAAGCTGGAGTCAGTCTCTCTCATTAAGGCCACATGACCACACTGTGTCTCTTAGTTCTTGCAAGCTAAGCTGGAGTGAGTCTCTCTCATTAAGGCCACATGACCACAGTGTCTCTTAGTTCTTACAAGCTAAGCTGGAGTCAGTCTCTCTCATTAAGCCACATGGCCACACTGTGTCTCTTAGTTCTTGCAAGCTAAGCTGGAGTGAGTCTCATTAAGGCCACATGGCCACACTGTGTGTGGCCATGTGGCCTTGCACACATGGCCACACTGTGTGTGGCCATGTGTGCAAGCTAAGCTGGAGTGCTTGCAAGCCAAGCTGGAGTCAGTCTCTCTCATTAAGGCCACATGGCCACACAGTGTCTCTTAGTTCTTGCAAGCTAAGCTGGAGTCAGTCTCTTTTCGACATATGTCCCACCAAATTCTGTAATAATAATGTTCCAGTTTGTCTATATGTTTTTAAATTTAGATTTAAATAAATCTACATTTTAAAATCCACAAATCTGGCTGCCTCCTGATGATGCTGGTTGTAATTACTGGCGAAACGTCATACTCAGATTGTTAATGTTGCGGCTTTGCTCTCTAACACACAACCGGTGTGCTGTACTAGTAACGAATTGGCATGTTCTGTTTAAGTGACAAACCTTACTAATTGGCTGTGTCGGGTGGTGGTGGGTTTACCGACATATTTTTATATTTACGCGATCTTACCCAAAAAACCTGTATTATGTAAAAATACATTTATTTTCCCCCTTTCTTTTTGGACAGTTTCAAATCTCTAACGTCTTTCAAATTGTTCTGATGTACAGTGCTACATTTTAAATTACTGTCATGTTTGCAACGGGTTGTTTAAAATATATTCAAATGGTGTAGATTCATGTTTAAACTCGATTCGAATCTGCATTCATCATTTTCTTCTTAAGCAGTCCGTAACCACAATTGGTACATCGATGCATGACCCATTTGATTATGGTTTGTTGGTCTTAATTTATCAATTAAAATGTTATTGAGTGTGCCAAATCCTAAAGAGTGGCGTTTGAGTCGACCTTATTTTATATTCACATGTGAAACGCCTGTGCACATGAATGTAATCCAGTTACACACTCTCCTACTTGTTCATCAACTCTCTTCGTGGTGTAGATTTGATGGCTTGTATAGCAACCATAAACAAACGCAACAAATCCGGGTGACTCATGATCCATGATTCACGATGCCAGTGGGCCAGGTTTCACTTTCAACCTGTGTGGCATGAATTAAACGCACCTGTAAATTTGACCTGAAATGATTGCACAACAATTGCCCCGCCTTCATGGGATGTTTATCCTCCACTGTTTATCTGGCTTTGACCTCAATTATATAAAAGTGCGGCTCTGCAACTGCTGTAGAGTCACATTGGTATAAACGCATTTTACAATATGAACAGCGCATTGAAAACGCGTACTATTTTATGTATTGTTTAACAAGTGTGTTTACAAATCCACACTGTGAAACACGATGATTGACACAGGGGAGTAGATTATGTTTTCGATAGTGTATTTAAATAGAGCTACTGTAGGTAAGTAGTTTTCAGTTTTAAAGGCATAGTTTAACAAGACAACACTTGCCACCATCCTTCAAACCCATTGGTGAAAAAAACCACAGTTTATGTTTACATTATAATATGTTTACATTATATATAATATATAATATAATGTTTATATTATAATATAATGTTTACATTTTATATAATATAATGTTTATATATAATATAATGTTTACATTATAATACAATGTTTACATTATATATAATATAATGTTTATGCAAGAGCCGGGGACTTATGGGACCCCGGGGTCCCACCATAAGGTTCATATGAATGGTTACCTAATAACTTTTGAAACACGGTAATCGCTGTGAAGTGCAGTTTCCAATTCTTATTGTTGACTCAATCTCTATGGCCTTTCTATGCAATATGAAGAAGGGGCATTGCCCGAAACGTCGCTTATCGGATGTTTTCCCTTTTTCAAGGCCCCAGTGCTACTGATGCATGAATTTGTTTGGTATTTGAAATGATACGAAGGCTCAGCAAGTGATTCCGTGCAGACATAAACAGAAGCGATACGCGCCACCCCAGCCACCCATGTCGCGAATCAATCGATTATAGCGATTGAGGGCTCGTGAATAAATTCTAGATTCAACGCCTTGTTTTAAAACGTGAACACAGCCGGCTCTAGTGACTGGAGTGGGTGCGTGTTGGACAATGTGAAACAATGACACGCAACGTATACAAATCTAAAACATAAATTCTTACGCACGCGATCCGGTGTGCATATCGCGATCTTCAGGATGAATGATCACGTCCGAATCAATGCGTCGTCGTTGCTCCCCTAGCATGCGCTCTGCGTAACCCGCTCGTGTTGTTGTTGTTGTTTGCGGCAGAGTTTAGGACCTTCGTGGCCAAGAGCCGCAGCTCCCGAGGCAAAGGAGTGATGGCACGCTTCAAGGTGCCGGACTTGCTGAAGCATCTCATGGAACGATACGGGGCTCCGGATATTCACGATCTGGGCATCCGCATCACCAGCATACCTCTGGGCATTTCCGTACGTGCCGTGCCTGCGTGTATGAGCGTGTGTGTACGTGTGTATGCATTGCGTCGCTTGTTGACTGCGAATTGTATTATTATTATTGGATGCCTCAAGTAGACTCTTTGGTTCTTTCGGTAGAGTCACGTAGGTATAAAATAAAATAAATCACGACGTTTCGGGCGCAACACAAGCGTCCGTCATCAGGTGGGAAAGCCTTGGTGTGCTGCTGAGGCAGACTGTTTTAAATGGTTTGAAATGTGTGTAGCCCATGGGTCATAAAGAAGTGGCCAGGGCTAGTGATGTTAACGTGAGAAATTAGCGTGTAACTGTAAGGTAGGAAAGCGGCCTCCTCCTCGATTTTACGTGACTTTACCGAAAGAACCAAAGAGTATGGATTCCTGCAGTCGCGAAAGCTTCAAATCAAGATTGCCTCAAGTATGTATTGTTGTTGCCCTTGAGGGGGTTTACTTTCTGAATTAAATGCGTTCTGGAATTGCTGACACACAGCCACAACGTACGTGTCGCTGTGTTCACACCTGAGAGTGACACTGCATCAGCCTTTTACCAATATTCCCCCGCCCCTGCGTTTGCCTTACACGGCCACAATGCTGAGCTATCCTCAGTTGCTCAGGCACGCAAGTTTCACACCTGTCTCCCTGTCAAGTGAATGTGGTGTATCCTTTTGTCATGCAGTCTGAGACAGACTTCCAACACGACTTCAGTTTTGTGGGTGCAGTGCTGTGACAAGAGCACTGAAGTAACTGCTCGTGTAAGTACATCATGTTAATATATATCGTATAGAAGGCTGAGGCCTATTTTACTGTACCACTCCTTACAGAAATCTTCTTTCCCGAGTGGTTGTGCATTTGTCGCTTGTTTCAGAGGTTCGCGATTCGATCCCAGGAGTCGCCCTAGTTAATATTGCGGGTGTATTATCCAAAACTGCATTTCTATATGCTTCACAAATAATGTAAAAAAATAAATCCCGTGTTGTTATTAATGAATGAGGAGGACGTGTGTGCCGGCGTCAGAATCAAAATTTGCAAATCTAAACAGGTACTCAGAAATGACTGGATTGGGTAAAACCACAAGTATATATGTTGAACTTCTTTCGCACTGTACGTAGCCAACTGTGCTAATCGGAGGTGTGGAGGACAACAAACTGAACACAAAAAGCAGTTCTAAAGAAATTGTTTTCAATCTAGATTTAAAAGTGCATAGCTCCAATGGCTTACTAATATCGGAAGGAAGAGCATTCCAGTTGGCCGCAGAAGCGCATCTGAAAGCGAGTGATGCGGTGACTGTCTTTGTTCGATGGCTTGCCAAAAGCCACTGCTGCTAGGATGATCCACCAATCCCATCTCTCGATTGCAATCGTGCATTAGCAGCACACCTTGCATTCGCTGTTGAACCACTCGTCCATCACGTGTTCCATCATCGCAACTACAGCACTGCCCTGCACCTGTGGCCACCACAGTTGCTAACATTGTGTTGTTTGTTTAGGTGATCGGCAAGGCCCAGAAAGGCGAGCGGGAGGTGATGGACCGTGGGCTGGCTCGCATTGAGTGTGACATCAAGCAGGAGGTGGAGGGCCGGCCACACAAGATCAAGAAATACCTGTTGGAGTCGTTCCCCTTGCCAGGGACGAGCGCCGATCTTCGCCAACAGTTCACGACACAGCCGGCGGCCGAGATGGTGCTGCAGGTCTTCCAGAACGCCGATGACATCTTTGTGAATAAGCTGAAGAAGGTGGGGCCATGGCGTCTGGACTTAATGCAACAAAATTACCGTGCGAGAAAGTTCATGCATTTGCTTAGATTTGTCAAAGATTTTCCAAAATACATTTGTTCTCAGAATTATTTAATGAGTGATAATTGCCATACGTTTCAAGTCTGTCGATACTTCCACCAGTATCAATGGCTTGTTCTACCACTGAATTAACTCTCCTCTATAATATTTAGGGCCATCGCTTTCACAAAATTCAGTCACACGTTGAGACAAAAGTAAGGGGGGCATTGAAATCGGTAGGACATCTATGCATGTGTCACCCTCTATTTGTCCCAACAGAGTGATATGGCTGCACGTGGTTTGGGTCCTTTGTTGTTTCCACCAACAGTGTGTGCAGGACTTCTTGGGGCAGGTGAAAGGGGACACGCTGGCCCAGAAGCTGTTTCAGTTGGCCCTGTGCTGTGGCTCCCTCGAGACTCCTCGCGACCTCGTGGTCAAGGAGAAACCGGCCGCGTTTCTCGGCAACATCAGCACTCCCGACACCAGACCGCCGCCTCCTCCGTGGAGTAAGGAGACAAATTTGCATATACAGTAGACTCTCGATTGTCCGCGCTAATTACGGGGAAGATGGCTGCGGATGATAAAAAAATCTCGGATTATCCAAAGATATCTATTTTCTGCGGATCTCTATGCCACAAACTAACGATCGACCGATCGATGCACATGGTCGGTGATAAAACTTTCCTGCTCCTGAGCAGAGGACTCGGCCCTCTAAGTGGATAGCAGAGCCACGCCAATCACCATCAATCAAACTCCACCCACTGTTGTAAAGATATGCAACTACTGTACTGTCGAGGTGATCACGTAGATTTCGGATTCATGGGCGCACATATTTGCTCGATATAAGCACGTGACTTGTAACAAACATTTCCAAGAATTACAATGTATAACTATTTTTAGATTATTAATTTGGGCCTAAGGGAAAATCCATGAGTTATTAATAAGTTAAAATCTCATGTGCGTGGTTAATCCGCAAATCAGATAAACCGCACACGGATAATCAAGAGTCTACTGGATTGCACGTGCGCTGAATTGTCGTAGCTTCTCTAAACACCTTATTTCACATCTCGTCTCGATTATTACTAATGCATTAGTAAGAGTTTGGCATATCACGACGCATCAGTTTGTTAAATTTACATCGAGATGACCCGGGTGGATGAGAGAGATTATTTGCATTGAGCTGGAAACGCTGAGATCCTGGGTTCGAATCTGGGTAACCACCTGTGATTAAACTTGCTTTTGTCAAGTGCAGCCAGTTGATGGTCTCAGCTCGGTCATTAATGACTGTCAAA
Source organism: Petromyzon marinus (assembly GCF_048934315.1). Lineage (NCBI taxonomy): Eukaryota > Metazoa > Chordata > Hyperoartia > Petromyzontiformes > Petromyzontidae > Petromyzon > Petromyzon marinus. The sequence goes on along the minus strand of NC_133730.1, from coordinate 16,841,933 downwards.
AAAACCCAAAACATACTCAGTAAATGGCTATGCACTTAATTTGACCAAGTCCAATATCGGCTCAACAGAGTGGGTGGGAATGTGCTTCCCTTTACTCTGTGGACCAGAGGTCACTAGAAACAATGTCAGAGGTAGCTTTGTGATGTTCTCTTCTGCGGGCCATTCTCCAATAGGACGGGTTCTGCTGCTCCGTGAGAGATCTCCGTCTCATGACACGATATCGAAAGCACAATTTGAATAAAATGTAGTTTCTTATATTGTACATAAGGGGTCAGACCACGGAGGACCTTCAGAATGCTCAGTGTGAACTTGAAATTGATTCTGGACTGGTTCAGGGGATAGTTGAACAATTCGAATATTGGGGCGATATCGTCTTGCATACGGGTGTGAGTGAGAAGTCTGCCAGTGGTTTTTTTAGGCCATCATCTAGATTTTTGGGTTAGATCACGTAAACATGCACTCAATAATACGCGTTAATATGCACTTTTTACGTGACCTAACCCAAAAATCTCAATTATGGATAATATGGGTCGCGAAGGCCTTCGTGTTAAACTTGTTTTTTGAGTCATCTGGAGAGTGATGATGAAACTTATCGGGAGGCCGTCAATGAGACGTGGGGGGGGGGTGGGGCAGAGAGAGAGTTGCAGTTGTTGAGCCTATTGGAGCGAGTTACAGAATCGTTGTCCTCTCCTACAATGGCATTGCTTCTCTCCTTCGCAGAGGCGGTAGCTGAGCATCTGGTCCGTCTGCTGAGCCACGCAAGTAAGATGGCAGAGCCCCTGGGCCTACCCGCGCTGTCACGCGTGGAGAAGCAGCTTGCCGAGCACTTTGACTCGCGCGACCTCCCCAGCCTGGGCCTCGGCTCCTTCTTGGACATCCTCCATCGCAACGCCCAGGTGCGTACGTGGCGTGAGCCCACCCGCCTCCAGCTGGTAAGAGGCAGTACAGCAAGTAGGTGTACGACACTGCCCGTGCAAAGTTTGAGTGTACTTACCGCCTCCGAGTGGCGCTCAATGTTAAGTTTGTTTCCAAAATTGTGCGCGGTAATATTAGTTTATTATTACGAACTTAAAACTCATTTGTCGATAACTCAAATACGTTTAAGCATTATGTAATAACTGCCAATTCAGAGCGCAACAAAGTGTCACGTAAGATGCATGGGTTTTCTCTTGTCACTCTTAAAAAAATATCTGTGAATTTGGCAAACATCCCAAAGGTAGATATTGAAAATCACCGTTAAAATTGAGTGTACAGCGGTGACATTCAGATAAAATATATGATAACACTATATATGCAAAGTGGCCAGGTGGCTCAGAGATCAAAGCGGTGCATTGGCAATAATGAGATTCTGGGCTTGAATCTGGATTTTGACCGCTTGGGTTGAAACCGAGGTCTCAAGTCTTATCAAGTCGATCGTCCGAGCCCCGTCACCAGCGACTGCACAAAATTACAGTCTCATTAAACTTGAGTTTTGCACTTCATTTTCCTAATTTCATCTTTGAGAATAACAATTTCAGCTTGACTCTCGTGCGTCGCACAATCTCATAACACAGCTAATGTGAAAGTGTTGGCTCCTATTGTGTACAAGATAAAAGGCCACCCCTCACATTTTATGACACGGCCTGCACGGCTATGCGAGATTTACGAATGGATGATTTATTTGTCTCTTGACATTACGTCGATAGTGCATTTGGAAAACTAAAATTGAGAACGAATTTTGTGTTAATTTGCAAACTTAAATCTGTAATATTTAATCAGTTTTCGTGCACTGCATTGTGAGATGCAGCTCCATGCGTATCGTTTAGCTTTAAGCCGGTGTTTGCCTTGCGGTCGCCTCGGTGTCAACCAACTGATGTTGACGGATTTGTTGTGTCTGTGGTAGCTGTTGGACGAGACTGGGGTTGTGATCTCTGCCCTGGGTGGATCTGGAGCCACAGCGGGAAGCTTCTGTCCAAAGCGTGACGAGCTGCATGGAGTTCATCCACCAGTGCGGCAGCCTCGACACCGCAGCGGTGAGACACGGGCCCCAGTAGGGGCCACAGGGGCGGCTCAAAGATGGGGATAAGGATTTGGAGATTTATGGCGCTCGCGGAAATAAACTCTTCAACTCAAAGCGCCTTACAGCAACGTCTCATCTCAACCATTCCATTGCTCTGCGGCAGTCTACCCGAGGAGACCCCCCCCAATGGCAGCTGTTCCTATTTGGCACGTGGTGCACGCACTACCGGCCTGTGAATGGACATGTCTGCCAATTGGGAGCGATGTTTGAGTTTCCTACATGGTTTTTTCCCCGATAAAGTAATTTGCAAGTATTTGATCTGATTTGGAAAATTTGGAACATGATGCGGTTACACGTGGCCAATTCTATTTTTTTAATACAGTGTAACATGATTATTATCATACATTGTGAAACAGATCTCTTTGTTTATGGTGAATAAACCGGCAACATTAACCAGGGCGGATGCTGGGCTTGAACCGAGAACCACCACTCGACCATGTTTCCATAAATTTGTGCAGTCATATTAACGCTGTTCACGTCGTACGCAATGAACACTTTATTATTAGCACCACCTCTGGACCTGTTTGGCCCCTGGTCCATTTTGAGAGGTCTTGTAAGGGCGGCGTATACAGTTTGATTTTATATCGGCAGAGCAAATAGCCAATGGAAAACCACCCGTTCCGTGGGGGTGCTACGCGCTGGCACGGATCTGATGCGCCAGTGGAAAAGGGCTGCTAGCAACCCGGCCGCCTCCAAACGAAAGAGAGAGGGTTCCAGGTCTCTGTTGTTGGCTGTGTGCTCTGCAGCTGCCGGCCGTGGACTGCGCTGTGGGGCAGCACTACGGCGTGCATTCCTGCCGCAACCTTGGGCACGGCCCCATGGCCAACCTGGTAAAACTGGCGCAGAAGGCCAAGCCCGGTGGCAGCAGCGGCGGTGCCTATCGGTGCGCCGTCTTGTACGAGGAGACGGCGCTGTGTGCTCGCGACTCGAGGTTTGGCAGCCCCCTCCAAAGTGTCCTCTTCACCCCTCTGCACACCTCGTGATTTGCCTGACCGCCACGGGTCGCTCCTCAAAATTGTTGAGTCGGCGACAGACACTTTGGGTTATTTAATCTTTCACATCAAAGGGTCAGTGAGCCACACCAATATGCCATTGGTAATGTAACTTAAGGATTCAATGTTCAAGGCAAGTGATTGTCGAGACAAACTGATGATTGTGTGTGTTACACCCCTCTGGCAGTCCACTGCCTGATGAAGGCCTCGCCACGTTGCTTTGGTCATGGGGGTTGTTGCACCAAACTTTACCACGCTTGGTGAAGGGGGCGCGGATTAGGTTCAGGACTTGTTCAGATATCAGTCACCACTGACGTTAGCCATGGCTAGGAATCCAACTCGGATCGCCGCGTTAGTATCGCAGTGCACCAAACATTGCAGCAGTGCTTCAGAAATCATTCCGAAGTTGCTTGATATTGCACACAGTTTGAATAAACCATCATTACTTCAGGACATATATTTTTGTAGTTAAAAGTTTACTTTATACATGCTGTGATCGTTATAAAGAGTTGTGCTAGTTAGTAGTAACAGCGCGATACATCGGTTAAATCGATTAATATGTATTATTCAGCTGACAATTCATGTATTGAATTGCACGTGTAAGAATCAACTTCTAAAAAATTGTATCGCTTTTTATTTTAATAGTTTCACATTGCCACTGCAGAGAGTCGACATGATCAGTGTAAGTTCAAAAGAACTGACACACCTTGTGAAAAACCCAACGCAGAAGATCCCTGGGCTTGATATTCCACGAAGATCATGGTCCCCCTAAACCGCATCTGCACAAAACATGGCAGATGCGGATACCTGATGCACAAATGGAAAATTTTAAACTCTCCAGTGTTTGACTGTGGTCATCCAGAACAGATCGTACAACGTGAAACGACGCAATAGAAAATTAAAGTCAAGCCACAGTGCGATTGTGACCATCCAACCCAAGCTATTCACGATATTGTGAACCACAGTCGTTTGTGCTCCTTCAACGGAGTAGTTTAGTTCAGTTTTCATTTATTTGGTATAGCCCTGTGAGCCATTCGGCTCTTGAATCGGGTGCAACCGCAACAAAAAAAAAACATGAACAAGAAAACATCTTAAAGTGACTTTGTGCATGTGCAAACAGAGAATCCAGGAAAAAAACATCAAAATATTCCTGAAATAGCACCTTATACACCAACGCTGTGTGAAAAATCCCAGTGGGATGCAAGTCAAACAACAACAACAAGAAAACTTAGATTAAGGCCAAACCTAAAAACTTTTAGAACTCACCAAAATAAAGCTATAAATGCAATGTAACAGTGATCATAGGAACTGTGACCGAATTTTTAACCATAAACTACATAAATAACATGTATCACCAAACCCTAGAGCCACAGCTGGCTGCATGAGTCACTCCACAAACAACAGGAGGAGCAGGAATAGTAACCCTACATGAAGCCCTCTCGTCGTGACCAGCAGACCTCGGACATTGGCTTATGGCTCCTGAACATGTTGCCCTCATGCGCAGGAATAGAATAGCTCAGGGGTTGGCAATCTGAGTCTCCCGGTGCCGCATGCTGCTCTTTAAAGACTGTTTGGTGATGTTATTTACGAAGGACCACTGTCTCATATTCACCACAGTGCATTGCGCCTCTTGAAATATTGAGTTGAGTAATCCCGGTAGTTGAGAAACTAAGGTAGTTGAGTACCCCGGGAACACGCTGTGGTTCGTGTCGCGTTAATAGCTCCGTACCGTGCCGTGTAACTCACTAAGCAGCCGATTGCTCGCGTGCAGTGGTAGTGCCGTGTTCATTGATAACACTGCACACTCCGTGCAGTGGTAGTGCCGTGTTCATTGATAACACTGCACACTCCGTGCAGTGGTAGTGCCGTGTTCATTGATAACGCTGCACACTCCGTGCAGCGTTGTGTGAGGATGGCTCACTAATTGAAAGGGGAGTCGTAGCTATCGCACTGTGGGGTGGTCATCGCCCTCCTCCCCCTGGGCATGTGCCGTGTGTGTTGTGTCGTCGTGAGTCGTGGCGATGTAAACCCGGGGTAGCTCCTCTCTCCGTCTCTTCGTTTGTTGCTGTCCCGGCGAAGCTCGAGTTGGTGAGCGCAACGCGTGGCAGATCCGGCTTCACCCGTTCCCACTCCTCCCAGTCAGCGACTCCCAAACCCCCACTCAATAATCGCAGATCACTACCCAGGTCCTTATCAACCAAATGATTTTTAACTAAACTATTTTTTGTATTCTTAATGTATCAACAGTTCAGTTTTAAAGTATAATTTTACCGAGGCACTGTATGTTTTCCTGGTGTGGACTGTGGCTGTTTTTGCTATTGTTTTACTGCCTTTCTCAAGCTTGGAAATGTATATATGAATGAAATTGGAACTTATATACTTCATTTATTTACTAATTGACAAACTATTTTTATTTTACCAGGTAAGGCCCACTGAGCATATATAGCAGTTTTTCAGAAGCGACCTGGCCATCGCAAATGATAGCTCAACGAAGTGGCTTATCGTCACGTGGACATTTATAGCAGACAAATATACAGCATGCGTCAGGGTTGGGATGGAACCCACGACCTCCTGCGTACCAGGGGAGGTAGTTAACATCTCCCAGCCACCGTGGTGCCCTGTGGTCACGTGAGGCCTTCCACTTCTGAATGGCTTGCGATGCATATTTGAACATTACTGCAAGCGTCTTAGCCTCGTTCATTCGGTATTCGAGGGGAATATTGCCATTTAGTAACTTTGTTTCAAATATCGCGCATTGAACTTTCGATTTTAATTTGCAATGTAATTGAGGGACTGTGCGTTGTCTTGTCGTGGTCTGGTGCTGTTGTTGTGTTGCTGAATTGCCCAAACTAGCATTTGTTGACAAATCGGCAGGAATCTATGTACTTTGTATTTTTAGCAACATGCTTACATTTTCTCCGTCTTGCCTCTATTATCGTTTTTGAACATACCTCGCTGACCCGCCCCTACTGGACATATGTGAAAAGAGCTTCATAGCTCATTGGATTCCTCCAGGGTGAAAAAAAGATTCTAATTAATCAGTGGCACTGCCAACAACCTGCATCCACACACGACTAAGCACCCCTTGTAATGCCATACACATGGTTTCTTTCCCATAGACATGTAATTCTGCAAATTTTCAGAAATATCTGCCATATGCGAATTACTCCAGACAAGTTTAGAGTATTAAACGTGACCTGTTGTGACTCGTCTAATGTGTATTGCGTGGTCGTTAGCACAGAAAGAGGCGTCTGGTAACGTCCTAATGGACCAAACATCGTAAAAAGGAGGCTGGGTCTGCGTTGTTCAGAGTGACCACCATATACAGGGACTCTTCTACTTACGGACGAGTTAGGTTCCAGAAGTCTGTTCGTAAGTCCAACTTTACTCCTGTCGATTCCAAACATGTTGTACGGCGTGTACACTAAACACAGGGAATGGCTTTAAGAGTTGTATAATCTCCTGTAGACGTAGACGCCACTGGTTCTTCACGTTGTGTAGATGTAGATGCCACCACCACCATCTATTGCGTGGCGGTTGAACTTATGAATCTCGGTACAAACAGGCAACTGGACATATGGACAGGTTTCTTCGTATCTCTGAGACTTTCTAAGTTGAATGGTTGTAAGTGAAGGAGTCCCCGTAAATATTTTTGAGGACCACTGGGATCTTCAGTTTAAACCGTGAGTCTTTGAGTCATTGGACCAGAAAGAAGTGAGATTAAAACAACAGTAACATTGAAAAATATGTACACAGGGCAGGGAGGGCCCAGCCGCATGACAGGATTTATTCAGCGGTATCGTCACGGTAACAGAAACAGTGCTCCCGAATGAATCGCAGAATCCCCCGAATATTCCGCCTCAGGCGGGAGAATCTCCGTCCAGGCCCGCGTGACGCCTTTGGCCCAATCTTGTCGACGGCATCATCATCATCATCCTCCTCGTTGTTGTTGTTGCCTGGTTGGAGAGCAGGGCCCCGCCTGGCAAATGGACGCACGCGCCATCGTTAGCACGGTCGGCTACAGTTAGCACGGTCGGCTATGGTTAGCACGATCGGCTACGTACGCGTTCAAAATTATTTCAATGTACAGACATGCGCGTGTTCATTATGCCACCGTCTGCCCCATCATGCATTCTCGGCTGTGCTTACACTGGTTGCTGCAGTGCACCTCATATGTGTCCGGCCGCTCAAATGCGAGGTAGGAGGATGCCACACATCTCTCACTATGGCCAGTAGCGGAATGCTACATTCCTATAACAGGAGCCAATGGTGGTGTATAATAGGATCACCGCTGTTGACTTCCCACAAAATGGGATTCATTATTTGACTATAGCTCAGGTTGATAAATAAGCTGTTAACCTTCTTGACCTGGATTTTGAACTCACAAGCGTACAGTGATCATGGAGTGCTCTAACCGCAGCACCTCCAAGTGGGATGCAGTGCAATTCATATATTTATAATTAAGATATATATATATTTTACTAGGAATGCATTTAGCTGCAGATTGGTGGAGATGAGGTTAGGGATAAGATATTACATCCTTTGGAGCCCTGGGATATTTACATCTTCAAGTGAGATGAACTAAAGAGGTGAATGCCATTACAGAATCCTCATTTCACAACTCCTCATGAAACAGATTCCCCATTCTTACAATACAGAACTTGTCTCATCTGATACAGAACCCAAATCTCATGTGTCCTCAATATTTTTTACTTCCTCTCAATCGTGAATACCACATTGTGGGAATCAACAGTGGTTGTAATATGAATAGACTTGCCCTTGCTATAGGAATGTGTAATTTACTCAAGTGACTAATTTATGATGATCGATGGTGTTTGCTATATGCTAATTTATATCAGGAGACACATTGTCTGAATGACCTCCCCAATACACATTTTTCTCAAGGTGCACTTCTGCGTGGAGGCTCACTCTTGTCTCGTAGCCGACTCCATCTCCTCCTCCTCCGTGATGACGTCATTGGTGCCACCACTTTGATTGGGGAATTTTTCAGACAGGCGTGTTACCGCACAGTCACCTGCTGACTCCACTCCCCACTCCGACTCCATTCCCCAATCCGAGTTTGAAGCCCACTCGCTCCCAGAAACTGAGCCTGCAGTATTCTGATTTGTCCAAGTGGACTCCGAAGTCTGCTCGCTTGCAGCAGTGACTTGGAAATCTCCCTCACAGAGACATGGGATTGCCGAGAGGCTGCAGGCCACCATCGGTTCCATTTCCTCTTCAACGATGACGTCATTGGTGCTGTCACGTTGATCGAAGAGTTTTTCAGACAGGCGTGTTACTGCACAGTCACCTGCCGACTCCACTCCCCACTCCGACTCCATTCCCAAATCCGAGTTCGAAGCCCACTCGCTCACAGAAACTGAGCCTGCAGTATTCTGATTTGACCAAGTGGACTCCGAAGTCTGCCTCCTTGCAGCAGGGACTTGGCAATCTCCCTGGCTGAGACGGGGGACTGCCAAGAGGCTGCAGGCCGCCACCGGCTCCGTGTCCATGGCTGGGCAAGGCGGGAAGTTCGCTTGCGGTGGCAGGGCCCTGCCGCCCCACAATAATGGGTGGTTGAGGGCCTCCGTGGGTGTGAGGCGACGTTGGGGATCCCACCTGCCAAGGAGGCAAACGGAGGGAGTCAGGTGCCTGTTGCATTCTAAAATGGCTTCATTGAATCGTGGTCTGGGGTGAAATGCGCAATTCTATCCTCAACACTTTTGTCAGAAACGATATTTATTTTAAAAAGCGACGAGATGAAGAAACGATGCCCCGGTGTGACACGAAACTTTGCAGTCCTAGCCCAAACGACACGTGAGGTCTAAGATCGTTTCCAGTAATGTTGATGGCAGACGCAAAGTGATTTATATTTAATTATTTGTACGAGGTGAAATGTAGACAATAGTAACAAGTCTCTTACTGAAGGCACTCGCGGAGAAAATTGATGAACTTTTGATTGCGGGTTCCCAGAACCGCCTTCAAAGACACGGAGCACGGGACGATCCGTTTCCCGTTGACGACGGGGCGATTCTTTTTGTCTGTTTATCGGAGAGAGAAAAAGAGAGAAACACTGAATTAGTTGTGGCGATCAGTACAATGCGGGGGCGGTCCTTAACCCTCCAATTGCGATGTTTGCAAATATGATTCCATGTTGGCGGTCGACTACAGCCTGTCATCCCTCCAGGGTCGATAAAATTTGTAACCGTTTGTGAGACGTTTGCAGTAGTCGTGTGGAAAGGATGGCTCCTAAGCGTGAAAGTGAAATTCCCACTCTCAACTCTGGGCCACCGGAGGAGACGAGAACCTCCTGATACTTGTTTGAGCAAGGAGACACTTTGATGTTTATTTTAGTATTATATTATTATTTGCATCACTTGGAGAGGATGGTAATTTGTTGTACAAGCGTGCTTTTAAGCATAATATATTTCTCAATCAAGGACCCACAGTTTGTGTGGAGGGTTGTTCTCTGTGGTTGTTTTGTACTATGGTAGAACTGCTCTATGCTGATTTAGGATACCGTCGCATCTGCCACACAATTTTTAAAAATTGTGCTAAGTCATGCTGAAATAAAAAAAACGGCCACTCATCTTTATTAAAAATGTGATGGCCAGAATTCCATGTAATTAATACACACGTCCTCTGTTGGATTGCAAATCCCTATAAGGTTTTCCAAATATACTCTGCTACCTAAACATAACCGTTCCTTTTAAAGTATTTTTTCATAAGACTCCTTACTGTCACGATAATTCAACACGTACTGACGAGTACGTTGCCAAGACCGTTGTGACTTTTAAACCCAAATAAAGCACAGTTCATTTTTAAATTACGCGAAGCAGTTTCCATGCCTTTCTATTCAAGCACAGAGCACGAGACACGCGGCTGCACAGCCACGACTCTCCGGGCAGTGACAGCAGCAGCAGCAACAGCTACGAACTCCAACACCACCACCTCACCACCCCCCCTGTCCACTCACCAAAGGAGATGATGTTGTGGGTCGAGGCGTCAATCATGGCTTTGGGTGGGAGCCCCAACATCTGAAACCAAGATCACAAGAGGGATGAGTTGGATGAGGTCCGACGCTCGAGTGAACAGAGCGTACATACTCTGCACTTTGTCTCATTGGAACGTCGATGAACAATGAACTTTGCCTGCTCTTGTACATACTGTTTGCAGATATTTATCTCTATCATCAGGCGAAGCATACATATTTGGTCTTTAATTGATGACGTGGTTACTACGTGCGGCTTCGTTGCTCTCCAACACAGGCTCTGAAAGCCTCGGGGCTTAACAACAAACCACAATAATCATAACAATAGTAATCATTCCGAAGGACATCAGCCTGACGCACTGATTATCTGGTATTACCGATGATCCCGAAATCTCTCTTTACTTCTTTACTCATGCAAATGGTGCGTGATCACGCAGTGAACACGTCCACTCCTCTCCCGTGTACCGGCAGCTGAGCGACATTTTTTGACCAGTGAAGGGCCCAGAGGATGACGACAGCCCTGCACGTAACCAGCTTTGTCGCATGAGCCATCGCACAGCGGGTCTGTACGCTGGTGGATCGTCGTGCGCCATCAGTCATAACCAACCCCCTGCTGCTGCTGCTGTTGTTTATCGTGGACTCCATCGTTGGTTCAAATTCGAATTAAACCCTCCCTCCTCCTTTATATGGCGCAGTTGGAACGGTCCCATGGGAAATATGACGCCCGGTTTGGTGGTGCCGTATCGGGCTCGAGGTTTGTTACAATAAAAATTATAGAATTCATCAGTATGTATATATTATAATAATTAATATTTGTAAGGCGCATTTAATCCGATGATCCCAATGCGCCCCGTGTATGGAAAGCAGGGAAATGAGACGACCAAAACGAGGAAATGAGACGACCAAAACTATGGGGAATAGGCCATTTTACCGAGGTGAGTTTTCATGGCGAGATTTAAATAGCTTTAAAAATGCTGTCTTGTTATCAGAGGCCAACGCGTTCCATAGTCTTGGAGCTGCACTGGCAAAAAGCCCGATCGCCCCCAGGAATTGAGACATGACCTCAGAAAACTGAGTAGGAGATCAGAAGATCTCAAGGACCTCATTGGTGTACATGAGTGGATCAGCTCCTGTAAGTATTGTGGGGCTAACCCACTGACAGCCTTGTAGCTCAACAGCAGGACCTTATAACCAACTGGATATATATGCGATGGTGTTTTCCTACGCGTCAGATACCTGGATGAGATAGCCGATGTGGTCTTCCGAGCTTGTCTTGAAGAGCGGGTTCCCGAGGAGCATCTCGGCCACCACACATCCGAGTGACCACATGTCCGCGCTGCATGTGACCGGGAGCCCAAAGTACATTTCGGGGGCCATGTACCACATCGAGCCAAGACACCAAGCTCCTAGCAGCACACGGACAGACAGGTGACCAAACAAGGTGGCACTTGCACATTATTCACCTGTACTTGTGAAGTGCAGAATAGATGAGGGTATGCACACGCAGTCACGTATGGCACTCAAAATGCGCACAATGACAAAGATCGCCCACATAAATGCGTGTATCAGCTGGGTAGCACTTAAAAATGTAAATTATTTTCATTACACTGGTGCCAGCTATCATAGAGTGCAGCTGTCGTGTCGCGAGAGTGCTCTGCGGTGAGTAACAACTTCTTTAAAAGCAACGGCGCTGCGACGCCTCTCTGAATAAAATTAACACCGAGCCGCTTTGCGCGTTTCAAGATTCAGTGATGAACCGGGGACGCCTACCACCACCCTGTAATGTGCAGACGTCTCGGAACGGGAAAAGGTTAAGTGAGGAATAAGGACAAAGGTACTTAGGGCTGCCATGCGATCTGTACATTTGCAATCGTAAATCACATGTAAATCACACGTAAATCAGCCATCCGCGACAAAAATTCCAATGGGATTGTCTACTGGCTCCAGACTTTCAATACCAGCAATCGATTATGAAAATTGTTACCGGTTTACTGGTTACTGTTTGACAACTACCCTCCTCAAACCTGGGAGGTTGAGAGTTGAAATCCTGGCCAAATGATTGACGAAATGTAACGTTTGAAGGGTATCAGTGTCACTACCACACTTTGTTTAAGCGGTGCTAACCACCACGCCACCACAGCACGAAGACAAAAACCCCCCCATATAGCTTAAACAGGCTTGTAGCGCAGCGTTCTAACCATTAACACCACCGCTCCCCACAAACACTGTGACACGCACACACACACATGCTGCTACACACGTACACACATTCACAGGGCAGCTAGATCACTCATTTGGGCAGGTCTCGCTGATGCTCAGGCCAAAATCCGTGAGCCTGATATTGCCACTGATGTGGTCTTTGACCAAGATGTTTGCCTGCAAAAAAGACAGTGGTTGTCAGTGAAACTCGTGGTGTGTCGGTGAGATTTGCGTCTTGTTGAATTGGTTCATGGCGGTTTACTCAAAGATTTCATGTACTCATTTTTGTTGAACACTTAATGCCCTTTGTAAATGTAATCATGCTTGAAGATCTCCTTACCCCATGCCGTGTTAATCAAGGGGGTTGTATGGGCCATACCTCACCATGCTGCTCAGGGGGCTGTTGAAGGCAATGGGATCCAGGACCGGTTCAGATATCGCCCAAACCCTGGTTTTAGCCGTGGCCAGAAATCGAATTCGGGTCATTAACCTCTGAGTGCAGTTTGCGAACTACCCCACCACTGCTACGCCCATCATTTAGCTTTGGCATTCGGAATTGTTGCTTAGGGCAGTTGTCGTTGTTGTTTAACGCTAATTAGAAAATATTAAATGTTCCGCGGAGCGTTGGTTGTTGAGAGCAAACAGAGATCGACGTGAAAAGTTGTATTTCTATGCAAGTTTTGGCTATCTGTGTTTATGAAATAGCAAGTCGTGGCATGAGTGTTGTTGTGGTGTAGAATAAGATATCTCGAAATCCTGTTACTAAGGTTTACAAGAGTGTTCTCATATTCTTAGTTCTTTCGGTAAGAAATAACTAAGAATATGATTTACTGGAGTCACGAAAGCTTTAAATCAAAATTTAAGAGTGTTCTCATTTTCTACAACTGCACGAACTGAGGCACTAACTCCATACTGACGGACAAAAGACGCAGCGGGCTGCTTAGTTTACTAACCGGCTTCAGATCCGCGTGAATGATGTGCATCGCCTTCAGCTTTGCCAGGGCCCGCAGCATGGAGCCCACGTACGGCTTCAATTCCGTCATGTATAAGCCATAGGTCTCGTCCAGCTTCTGGAGGAGGTCTCCGCTGTGTGACGGCACAAAACGTGAACGGTTACAGTTTCTTCCTGCTTGTGACCCATTCCCTGATTGGCCCCTTGAACGGGAGCACACGTGCTTGACTGAGGTGAAGCCGCACGGAGTAACCATACAGGGTTGCCGCTCAACTCAAAACATAGTCAATGAGGCAGAAGGCATTATTAACAGTTATGTCTGACCATGGAGCCGCGTACAAAGACAATAATTCTAGGGCATTCTGAAAGCCTACGGACATTTATTCTACATCCAAATGATTCATGTGTGTGAACACACGGACGCATCGGTGTTTGGGGGAGCGGTGATGCGGCGTTTAGCGCGTTGCTCTACAATTCCCGCTCACGGCCAAGACCAGTGACGATTATCTGAACCAATCCTGGGCCTCCTCTAGGTCGACTCAGCCTCAAATGAGTACCTGGTGCGGTGTGTAAACATCGCCACGGGGGAGACAAAGGCTAAGGGCGTGGTGCTGCCCACCCACCCCCTCGTGTGCCTTGCCCGTCTTCATAGGCGCTACTTGCTAACAGCACTTGCCCCAACAATCTTCTCAGGCTATACTGGTTAATTTTTGTCTTTGGATCGGTGTTCACCGGACGCCATGACACTCACCTGATGAGCTCCAGGACGACGCAGTTGTGTCCCCGGAAGGTGAAATTGTCCAGGAGGGTGACGATGTTGTTGTCAGGGTCCCCCTTGCTCTGCAGGATCTTCATGATCTCCAACTCCAGCTGCTGTCTCTTGTTGTTGATGCTGTGGGGTGGGGGGGAGAACGCACGGAATGAGAGTTGTCACCTCGCTCTGAGCATCGCAACACGCAGGGGCGGAGGCAATGCTCATTCATCCTCCATGAGTGGTCCTAAGCCAAGAGTGTGAATCCCACTGGCTGAGGGAACCATTAAACACACCGTGAACACGCTGTTTGTGTTTAGTTTGTTGCCCTTCCTCTGCACCTCCGATTAGCATGGTCGGTTACATACGGTGCGAAAGAAGTTCAACATTACATACTTACAATGAATGTCAGAATCGGCATGTGTATTTATACTGGAGGAATTTGATGAGCTGCAAATAACTTTTTCACAGATATAATTATATAATTTTATATTTTTTTCTCTTTAAACCAAAGTCGCAAATATGCACACATTTTAGATTTTGGACTAAAATTGGGGGTGGGTGGGGGGGGGGGGCAGCTGCATACATTTGTATTCATTTGTGATCTCTGTGTGTGGCTAAATGTGATCTATGACACGAGTTACAAGGCGATATAAGTTATTTGGGCTAAGGACAGGCATAGGGAGATTAATTTAGTGTCTGACGAATGTACAGCAATGGGGAAGCTGGCTTAAAATAATGTTAAAGTGGACACCACTACAGATTATCGTTCTGTATGTTTACTGTATAGATGTGTGCTGTCTGCTCGTATTTAAAAAAACGAAGTAGTTGACTATCGTTTAAAATATTACATCAATAAAAATATTTATTTTGGGTGAATATTGTTGCTGAGGAGCAGTTATGTTAACGTGTTAAGATGGTGATTTTATCTCAAAGTGATTCCCATCCGATATTTTGAGGGGGTAATTGACGAAAGTAACAGGCCTCATATCATCGTGGGAGAGGAATATTGGCGGGCGTATTGCGTCTCTGTACAAGGATTGTTGTTGTTGTTGTCACGGTAAACTCTCAGTGACAGTGGTGTGCTACGTGGAGCAAAATCCCAACGTGAGGCTGAAGAGGAGGTGGACGAGGTGGTGACACCGCCGAGAGGAGGAGGAGAGCCATCAGGGGTGGCCAGGCCTTGCCGAGAGGATCTCAAGGAGCGCTCCCCCCCCCCCCCCCCCATTGACACCACAAGGGAGGAGGAGGAGGGAGCAGACATCGCGGAGTTGCCGCTCATCTCCCGTAGCAGCAGCAGCAGCAGCCAGAGAGCCCCACCACGACTGCCGTGCCACGCGACTGTCACTGCGACTCTGGGAGTCGGGGCCCTCACCACCACCACCGCCGCCCTTCTGCGTCGACTCACAGCGGAGCTCCACAGCAGCAGCAGCAGCAGCGTGACCCCTGCCGACCCGCGCGGTCTTCTACGCCGTCTTCTTGCACGGCGGGGACATTGAGTTTGCGGCTCCTTACGGCGTACGGACGTTTCAATAGGGGTTAAAAAACACAATGTCTCTGTGTGGTGTTTCTCCCTTGTCATGGGGACTTTGTAGGATGAACGGTGGAGATTGTTAAGGGGTGACCAATAATGTCTGAATTGGTCTGTAATAAGGTAGGGCACTGATAAGGTAATGACGACACGTGTGCACTATATATTCTTAGTTTTTTCGGTAAAGTCACGTTGAAGAGAAACAACAAAATAACAAAATATATATAAAACAATAAAAAATTCTCACGACGTTTCGACCATAACTCAAACGGTCATCATCAGGTGTGTCGGTTTGCATAAATTTATTTTGAAAACGGCATATTTATTTATATATATAAAAATAACGTTTGCGTCACGCGCAACGATGGCAGTTTGCCAGGACTAGTCCATCTATTTTTTGAAAAGAGGAGGGGGGAGACGAAATTTGTTTTTATGTATGCTGTCTGAAAGGCACTGTAAGCGTGAACAATCAATCAAGAACTGAAATGATTTATCAAATCTTTCCAATGATTGCTAAGATAGAATCCATCTTCTCGGTTGAAATTGTCTCTGTGTTTGTATATGTGGATAGCCTCATGAACGAATCTCTCATGGAAGCCAGATGGCTTACAAAGAACCTCCGTCTTGGAAAAGTCAATGGCATGTGATCCTACTGAATTAGAACAATGATCTGCTACGGCCGAGGTGTTGGTCCTACGTGTGCACTAGCGATGAGAACATTGACGAACTTTTGTCGAAGCGTTACTGAGTTTCAAGTCTCTGTTCCCAACAGTTTTGTTTGGTGGAGGGGATATTTGGGGCCTCCTGACAAAGGCTTTTCTAGCTAAGCTCTACTAGCATGGTAGAGTAACAACAACAACAGCAGCAGCACTGTCCTCATAATAGAAACACTCCTCCTCCTCCTCCACACGTACGTGCATTCACTTACTGCCACCTAGACACCGCTGGAAGTTGTGCAGAGACATTTCGTGAGGTTCAAATGTCAAAGTTTGTGCTCAGAGAGCCAGCCGGAGCCGTCGAGAGTTTGCGGATTGGCGATGCCTTTGTCGAGGCAAGACGCAGCCACACTCGGGCACAATTAGAACCTTTAGATAACTGCAATTGTCTGAGAACTTTGAGTGCACGAGTTATGTGAAACAGTTCTCGGTGGCAATTGTTATTTTGTTAGTTTTAGATGTTTGTTTGGCCTCCTCCATACAATTGTCCTACTGGTGGTGTATTTAATGGGCTGTGAGGTGCTGTTGGTCATTGCTGGTCGATGATGATGATGATGTGTGGATGTTCAGAGTTGGGACGTGGCGGTGGTGGGGAGGTGAGGACAGAGAACTTTGGGCATAACCCCCCTGACTCTACTCCACATTATCATCATCACATTCAACCTCCTCATTATCTCGCTGCTGCTGCTCATCATCATCATCATAGACTTCACAAGGCAGCAGCAACAGCAGCAACAGTATGATGTGTGTGGTGGTGGGTGCCTTGTGTTTCGGCTCTTAGCAATGTGATCACAAGTTCCACATCGATACCCACACACGCCTCAATTACATTCATTGGCGGGAACGTTTATTTAAAATATTTATTTAAAGCAGTCCTGGGCACAATGTGAGGAGATATGTGTTGCTGGATGTTGCTGTGCTCGTGGATATGAAAGAAAAGCGAGACCACTGTGTGTTGTAAGGACAACATTGTGGGGCTCACTCTGTGAGGAGTTTGTGTGCACCTTCCCAGGCAGGGTCGCCATCCGAGCCTTGTGGTCTCATCGCGGCCTACCTAAATATTGCTTCCTGCGTGTCTACCGCATTATTACAGCTGATTTAAGTTGTTGTCGCTGTCCAGCTCATTATATGACCGCTCCATCTTCGTGAACCAGCGTGTTGGGACGCTAATTCACTACTTTGAAGGAACAAACGGGTGTTGTAGGATGTGGCAGTGCATTTGTCTGCGTGGTTGTTGATACTGCGAAGGGGCAGTGGTGGCTGCTGAAGTGCGACTTCTGGAGCTTCTTCCTCCTCCTCCACACATTATTTTAAGTACACCACAGTACTTACAATAATTATTAGTCCATCTGTGGGTTGTATGAATGTCTCCTAACGCCGTGTTGGTCACAGGAAGTATTTGACTATACTTCACCATTCCTGGTGGGTGAGGGCTGGGGAAAGCCCTCCGATTCTATCCACCACACGGGGAATGTTAACAACACGCACTGCGCTTCTGGTCAAATAACTCGCACGGCATGGCAAGGCCCTCATCCAGCAGTGGATGGACCAGGGCTGCCCACGCTGCCTGCGTTGTGTTTGTGAGCGAGGGTGTGGGGAGCGGTGGCGCAGCGGTTAGCGCTACGCTGCGCTACGAACCCGGCGACCCGAGTTCGATTCCCGCTCACGGCCACCAACAGCGGTGACGATTATCTGAACAGGTCTTGGGCCTCCCCTAGGTCGACTCGGCCTCAAATGAGTACCTGGTTGCGGTGTGTAAACATCGCCAATGGGGGAGACAAAGGCGGCCGGGCGTGGTGCTGGCCACCCACCCCCTCGTGTGCCGTGCCGGCCTTCGTAGGTGCTCGCTAACAGCACTTGCCCCTACAGTCTGTTAAGGGTTCACTGGGGATCTTTGTTTTTGTTTGTTAGTCTGTGAGTCTGTGTGAGTGAGTTACTTTGTGAGTTCATGTGAGTTACTCCGAGTCTGTGAGTGTGTTACCCGGTGAGACTGAGTTGAGTGGGAGTGACTGTGAGTTACTGTGTAAGTCTGTGAGTGTGTGAGTTACTCTGAGTCTGTGTGAGTCTGAGTGAGTCTCCGAGTGTCTGAGTGAGTGAGTGACTCTGTGAGTCTCTGAGTGAGTGACTCCGTGCGTCTCTGAATGTGGCTCTGTGAGTCTGTGGCTCTGAGTCTCTGAGTGAGTGACTTTGTGAGTCTCTGAGTGAGTGACTGTGAGTCTCTGAGTGAGTGACTGAGCGTGAGTCTCTGAGTGTGGCTCTGAGTCTCTGAGTGAGTGTCTGAATCTCTGAGTGTGGCTTTGTGAGTGCGTGCGAGTTTCTGAGTGAGTGACTGTGAGTCCCTGAGTGAGTGACTGAGCGTGACTCTGTGAGTCTCTGAGTGCGTGTTACTCTGCGAGTCTGTGTGTGTGTCAGAACTAGTATGTGGGTGTGAGTCTGTGTGTGAGTTACTCTGTGAGTCTGTGTGAGTGAGTCTGTGGGTCTGCTTGAGTGAGTGTGAGTCTGTGTGAGTGACTGTGATTCTCGGAGTGACTCTGTAAGTCTCTTGAGTGTGGCTCTGTGAGTCTGAGTGAGTGACTCTGTGAGTCTCTGAGTGTGGCTCTGTGAGTCTGAGTGAGTGACTCTGTGAGTCTCTGAGTGTGGCTCTGTGAGTCTGAGTGAGTGACTGTGAGTCTCTGAGTGTGGCTGTGAGTCTCTTGAGTGTGGCTCTGTGATTCTAAGTGAGTGACTGTGAGTCTCTGAGTGTGGCTCTGTGAGTCTAAGTGAGTGACTGTGAGTCTCTGAGTGTGGCTCTGTGAATCTGAGTGAGTGACTCGTCATCACCATCGTCATCAACATCATCATCACCGTCGTCACCATCTTCATCACCACCTCCATTACCCAGGTGCCATGGGGTGACACGCTGAGATGGGATGGGTAGCCAGCACCACGCCTGACCGCCTTGGTCTCCTCTCATTCACCGAACCTGGATACTCATTTTAAGGCAGAATAGACCTGGGATGGGACCGAGATTGGTTCAGATACTCGTCACCGATGTTGGCCGTGAGTGGGAATAGAACTCGGGTCGCCGGATCCCGTCGCTCGGTGCGCTAACCACTTCGGCACCGCTCCCCATGTAATCCTCACTTCAAGCACACACCTCATCACCGACACAGCTTCCACATCGTCATATCCACCACTCCTCCCCCAGCCCCATCGCTTACAACACTCTCACCCCTTCCCTCTCCACAATGCCGATGCACCTCACACTCCCCACACCTCCCATGCTCCCACCAGCAGCTTCCACTCCCGATGACGCCTCCTCACAATACCCCTTCACTCCCTCCCATCGGACCGCCATTCTCAAACTATAACTTTTAAACTAAACTATATTTTGATTTAAAGCTTTCGTGAATGCAGGGATTCATATTCTTGGTTCTTTCGGTAAAGTCGCATAGAAGGGAAACAATAAAATAATAAAAATATAAAACAATAAAATTCTCACGACGTTTCGACTGCAACACAAGCAATCATCATCACCTGATGATTGCTTTGTGTTGCAGTCGAAACGTCGTGAGAATTTTATTGTTTTATAGTTTTATTATTTTATTGTTTCCCTTCTACGTGACTTTACCGAAAGAACCAAGAATACAAACTATATTTTTTATTTTACCAGTTTGAGGCCCCACTGAGCTATGGAGCTATTTTTCAGAAGCAACCTGGCTATCACAAATGTTATCTTCAACGAAGTGGCTTATCCCGTGGAAATTTATAGAGGCCAAATACTCTAACCGCGTGATGTTTATTCTAAATGTAGTGAGAGAGACATGCAACCTTAAAATATACAGCAGGCGACAGGGTCGGGATTGAATCCACGGCCTCCTGCGTACCAGGCGAGGTAGTTAACATATTGCCACTGTGGTGCCCTGTGGTCACGTGAGGCCTACCACTTCTAAATGGCTTGTGATGCATATTCGAACATTACTGCAAGCGTCTTAGCCTCATTCATTAGTCAGGTATTCGAAGGGAATATTGTCATTTGGTAACGCTATTTCAAATATCGCTCATTAAACGTTCAATTTTAATGCAATGCAATTGAGGGACTTTGTGGAGTCTTGTCGTGGTCTGGAGCTGTGGTTGTTGTGTTGCTACCTTGCCCAAGCTTGCATTGGTTGACAAATTGGCAGGAATGTATGTACTTTGTATTTTTAGCAATTTGCTTACATTTTCTCCATCTTGCCTCTCATCGGTTTTGGAAATAGCTCGCTGACCCGCCCCTACTGGACATATGTGAAAAAGATCTTCATAGCTCATCGGATTCCTCTAGGATATAAAATAGATTGTGATTCTGATTAATCAGTGGCGCTGCGAACAACCTATTCCCTCTTGCTGCGGGAATCTGCATCCACACATGATAAAGCACCCCTGTCTAATGCAATACACATGGTTCCTTTGTCATAGGCATGTAATTCTGCAAATGTGCAGAAATGTCTACCGTATGCGACTTACTCCAGACAAGGTTAGACTATTAAACGTGACCTGTTGTGACACGTCTAATGTGTATTGTGTGGTCGTTAGCACAGAAAGATGCATCTGGTAATGTCCTAATGGACCAAAAATAGTAAAAAGGAGGCTGGGTCTGTGTTGTTCAGAGTGACCACCATATACAGACTCTTGTACGTACAAACGAGTTCGGTTCCATAGGTCTGTTCGTAAGTCGATTTGTTCGTGAGTCCAACTTTACTCCCGTCGATTTCAAACACGTTTTACGACTTGTACACTAAACACGGGGAATGGCTTTAACAGTTGCCTCTGGTTCTTCACGTTCTGCAGATGTAGATGCCACCATCACCACCTATTGTGCGGTGGTTGAACTTGCGACTCTCGGTCCGAACAGGAAACTGGACATACGGACAGGTTTGATCATATCTCTGAAAGTTCGTAAGTCGAATGTTCGTAAGTAGAGGAGTCCCTGTGTAGTGGCATAGAATCGTAATGTAACAGCATAGCGCCGTCTGCTGGCAGGGAAAGGGATCTGAGGCTTACGGCCCTGACGTCAGCAGGCCAGGTTATACACAAGAGGGGGATCTAGGGAAAGGTCGCAGAAGGGGCACTGAATTCATAATGATACAATAATTCAGTAACACTGTACAAGTGTACAGCACGTCAGATCATTACATGGCCTAACCCTGGTTGGAAACACCGTGGGAGTGAAGAAGAAGATTGATTAATAATCATTATTTACATTTGTAAGGTGCATTTTATCCGTATGCCACCAGACTTAACTTGGAGTGTCTAAATTCTCTTTGCCCACCAGAATGAATAGACCTCATCTTTCCCACCCCTGCAGACTTGGTATTAAGTAGATACATGCTAATGTTTACAAAGTAACGGGCTCTTGACCAATTTCATTTCCACATAAATCAATCATTTGGAAATAGGCCCCACTATACCCCACCGACTACAGCACTCTAATCTTGCCTCCTCGTTTTTCCTCTTCCACCTGCCTCATGCTCGTCAGCACCGCCTTTCGTGCAGCCATGCGGGTGTGAGGTCATCATCACGAGAGGCCGTGCACTTCATCGTTCGCACGCGGCGGAGGAACCACTGAAGTCAAACGTTTAAATACGTGCGGTTTAGTGGGGTCATTTCCGAGCGAACTCGGTTTTAGAAGTGTTTATCGTTGAATGTGGAAGGGTTTGGGTTAGTTTTCGGGTTACCACCTTTTCCACTATGGAGATCAAACCCAGACCTATGTTTCAGTCTGTCTAGGTCTGTCAACAACCATTCAGTAGTAAAGTTCAGCACAGTACTGGTACCAGATCTCGGTACAAATTAATTCATGCCACCCAAACACAGATGCCAATTCACAGACTGTCTCGGCTGGACCGGGACAGGAGGTAACCCAAGGGTAGTGGGAGGATAACCGCTTTGTGAGCTATTTGTAAGTAATGCGTTTAGAGTATTTGGCTACTATAAATTTCCACGTGATAAGCCACTTCGTTAAGCTATAATTTGTGGCCAGGTCGCTTCTGAAAAAGAGCTATATAGCTCTCAATGGGCCTTACCTGGTAAATAAAAAATAGTTTACTTTAATGGTATACATACTTGAATTTTACTGCGGATGTTTTAAAACATGTCCTGTTTAACTGTCAACTTTGTTTGAATTTCAGTGGGAGAAGATGCTTCTCACAGACGTTAAAGCAGGTACCAGAGTCCACCTGAAGCTACTGCAGTGTGCGCCTCTGATAGGATTCCATCCATTACTGTTGGTGCGATGGTTTGGATTTTCAAGTTGAAATCTCCTAGTTCATTTTATTTTTACCCAGGCGACAACTCAATTGTCAAGGGTAGTCCTGTTTGGAAGAGGCATCCATGTCTCTTGAGTTCCACATCTTGGAGAGGATGTGATTAGTCAGCATCGATGCCATTTTAGTTGGTGTCACGCATCATGCGTGCATTCTTAAATTACTGACGCTGACTGAAGACTGAAGATGCAAGTGTGCCATCTGACAATGATAGTTATGAAGCCATTTTTTTGCCATTGCCAATCTTCCTTTGTGCTCTGTCAGATTCTGGGATAACACGGCCTTGGTGAAGTCCCCTGGACTTGTGTAATTTCTGTATCAATTTTTTTGTTTCATTTTGAAATCTCTGCTCCACTTCCTTCAATTGCATCCATCTGCACCTCCGATTAGCACGGCTGGCTTACGTACGGCGCGAAAGAGGTTCAATGCACATACCTACAAGGAGTGTAAATTCATACGGTGCCAGAAACTCTGCACGAGTTCGTGCCGCGTTCTCCCGATGTTGCCGTCGATGTTTGTCCAGCGACAAGCCATTCGTTGCCACGCGCGAACCTGTCTCACCTCCACAATCACAAGGCCGAGTGCGTGACGTGTCCGGCAAGCCGTGTGATGTGTCTGCGGATGATAATCTTCAGCAGAGGCCTTTGCCTTCTCCCACAGACGCCGCGCAACTGACGCCGCTCCCAGCGCCGCCGACCTCTGCTTCACCGGCCACGGCCACGGGGAGTTCCTCTCCTCTGCTGGACACCCCGTGTGCTGGACCTGCTGCTCCACCACACTTGCCTGCCCACTACACAGGCACAAAGAGGTGCGGGCAGAACTAATGCATAAATGCTTTCAACATAAGTTGGAGAGAACTGAGCCTTTCTAGGAATTCGGCAATGCTTTCCCACATGTGACTGCTCCCGATATATGACTCGAGAGCATGTAGGTTTTGCTTGCAGGCCACACACACACACACATGAATGATGTGTTTGGTATTATCTCATGGAAAATAATAAGTTGCACAAGGGCCAGGGTCATGCCCCATTCATTCTGAACGATTAAACCAAACTGACCCACGTTCACACACGAGAGCAGAGAGGTTGGCTGCAGGGTGACGCACGTGAAGAACGCGTCACTGTGAAAGAGTTAGAAGGTTCCCCTTCGTACCTTCTTACTCTCCCTCCCACCCCCCTCCTTCCGGTCAGGTGATTTTGAAGTGTCGTCGTCACGCGAGGACGTGGACCGAGACAGCGCGTGGAACCAGTGGCTGCGCTCCGAGATCCCGGGGCTCTTCCTGCTGGCCCTGCACACGTTTACCGTGAGTCGGCGCAGATGTGGCCTCGCGACTGGGGCTGCCACCTGTCCGCGTTTGACCCCAGGACAGTGTTCGGGTGGCAGCAGGAATTGATTTGGGCCAAGATCTGGTACCCCGGGTATGGCTATGGTTGAATTTTATCACCGTGCACTGCACAGTTTTAACAATAGACCTGGGCTCGCTGAGAAATGTGCCTGGGTTTGCTCTGTCGTGGAAATGGTGGCAACTGTACTTGGGGCATCGGCACGTTTATTCGCGCTCCGGCTCCATTTACACCGAGAGTCACGTGCTTGTCTCGTGTGGGGAGTGGTGGTGTAGCTATTAGGGGGCATCCATTTAGTATGTATGCATGGAGGCGGGAGGAGGGGTTAACCCAAATGCGTACGCTTGCGTATGGGGGGTCTACTGACAATGTGTAAGCCGACTGCAACGGCATGAATCTGCCCATCGCAGTGACATGGGGAAGTAATTGCTTCCGACAAAGGCGTTCTATGACCTTTTAAATCGTACTCAGGTTTGAGAACGGGGACAGTTTGCATTCATGATCCTGAATCATAACAATTCCTTGACTCTCCGGCAGTGGTGAATCGTTTCAACTGTGCTTTTTTATTTCGTGGAATATCACTTGCTGTACTCCACGCGGTGAGTGCTTTGTGTAGAGAATATGAATCTAATTCAGTACCTCTATATGTCTCCCACAGACGAGCGGGGAGACAGCAGCCAGGCGGTGAGCCGGCACTCCCAACAATCGCCCAAGATCTGCGGTTCTCTTTACATTCCGATATTTGCAGCCACTTACTGAGTGTTTACATGTGGGGGGAAACCAGTACACTCGCAGAAAACGAACGAATGTGAGCAAGGGGGCAACGTTCTATCCCGTGCAGATGGAAAGGATTCCACAGTTGTGATCCACTGCCTCCTGGCAAGCCAGGGTATGACTCATCCTCGATGCCCACCGGAAGGGAGATTGCACACTTGCAATTGAATTCCCTGAGATTATTTATATCATGGGGTAGGCAGTGACAAAGCCCCTGACTCACTTAACACGAACATGCGGTCCAATGCATTGTACGTGCAAGGATACTCGCTTTCCAAAATGTATGAATGTGTGTTGAACTTGAATCTTGACTTAAAGCTTTCGTGACTGCAGGAATTCATATTCTTTGGGTCTTTCGGTAAAGTCACGTAGATAGAACAATCAAATGATATAAATAAAGTGAATACGAAATAATAATTAAAATATCACGACGTTTCGATCGCAACACAATCAATCATCATCATTTTTCTCCTGATGACGATTGCTTGTGTTGCGATCGAAACGTCGTGATATATTTTACTTTATTATTCACTTTTTTTTCTTAATTTTATTGTTCTATCTACGTGACTTTACGGAAAGACCCAAATAATATGTGTTGAACTTCTTTCGCAGTGTACGTAGCTAACCGTGCTAATCTGTGGTACATTAACACCTTGCCACAAATGCCCTGTTGCTCATGAGCACAGCGACTCAAATGAATCAGGCGCAAGGTTTGCGTGATTAATGCTTACAAAGTGGGGTCTATAATGAACAATATGGCTGAAGCTCGAGTTCTATTCATTTAAAACCAAACGTGTTTCTTACCAACCATACCTGGTGTTTGCACACATACAGATTATGGGCGATGCGTTCTACACCATTCGGAATGTGCTGTTGCAATGTGCAGCCACAGCTGCTGCAAAAATATTTGTCTCGGTTTGATCCACTGAACAATATCCACCGACCACACCGCACGCGCAACAATGATATAACTATGAACAAAAATATGAATAAATTAGGATGGTTTATTAAATATATTGCACGTAAGAAAATACAGCAATAGACGTAAAAATACATGGCAGTTTAACACGTAGGCTTTCGCGACAAATATCCATAATACAGGTTTTATGGGTTGGATCAAGTAAATATATACATGTGTCGTTAAAGCCGCCACCACCCGACAGCCAACTAGTAAGGGTTGTCACGTAAACAGAACATGCCAATTCATCACTAGTACAGCACACCGGTGTGTGGTGTGTTGGAGAGCCAAGCTACAACATTTACTATCAGAGTACGACGTTTCAGTAATTACAACTAGCTTCATCAGACAACAGCAAGATTTGGGAGAAGTCCACCTGTTTAATTCCTTGTATAGAGGCGTAGATGTGGTGACAACACTTGTGCGCTCTTTGAGCGCAAAGTGGGGGGGGGGGGGGATTAATGAATCAACGTACATTATACATGCACATTATGCTAGCCCATTGAGCTTGTACTTAGTGTCCATTGTGTGTACTAAAATAGCCGTACAAACGGTAATTTGATGATTCGCTTCCATGCAGCACTAAGTCGGTAGCTATCCAAACGATTACAATTATTTTTATTTCTTTAAATTTCGATAGATTCTGTAATTTGTTTTGGCCAGTAGTAACTAGTTTTGCACAGAACTTCAACATTATCAAAATCAATTGAGTGTCTTTGTGGGCACGCGTGTTCTGCTACTGCTGACAGTTGTATTTGTGAGCATTTCATATTTCTGTGGTGTTATTTTAGTCTCGTGCTGATCATTCATCCTGTTTGCCCAACATAGCATTTGCCACAAGTGCAATTAATCCGGTACACACCTTCTGTTGATAGCTTCAGTAATAGAACAGCAAATAAATATCCAATAGGCCTTTTCGTAGGTTTCCATATGCCTTCTGAATTTGCCTGGCTGATCAAAGTTTCGACCGCAGATGCCATTGGTCAGGGGTCTCTTTGTCCGTTCTCATGTGGGACTCTAGGCATGATGGCAGTTGGAATACTTTCCCACAGACTTGGCAAGACATTTGTTTTCTCACTCTAGTGACTATGGGAGTGAGGTGGAGTCGAGACGGGCGCTGGTCAGGCGTGGCGTTTGCCAGCAGGCGCCTTTGTTCCATGCGCGGTCGCTGTGATAGCAATAACTTCGTTGCACGCAGGTGCGCCCTTTGCAGAAGGTGGCATTGTCTGCAGCTCTGCCTCCTCACCACCAGGACTCGACAAGCTGCTGCTGCTGGAGCTGCTGGTGCCATCCATGGCAAAGGCAATTCTTCCAGCACCATGACTCGCAGACGAGTAGCTCTGACACACCTTCAACACCGCATTGGCAAAATTGCCGTCATTCACCATGGCACGTGCGCCTCTTGAGTTCTTTCAGTGGGTTACTCCATATGCCTTCTGAGTTTGTAGGGCTGACCAAAGCTTTGATCGCAGATGTGGCAGCTTTCACCACCGGTCTTGTGCATTCTCATGTGGGACTCTAGGCACCATGCCAGTTGGAATGTTTTCCTGCAGACGTCGCAAGAGATTCGTTTTCTCACTCTAGTGACTCTATCGGATTCCAGTGGCTCTATCAGATTCAACACCGCATTGGCAAAACTGCCGTTATTCACCAAGCCTGGTGCACCCTTTATCATGTAATACTTTTCGTGGGTCTTCATATGCCTTTTGAATTTCCCTGGCTGATCAAAACTTCGTCCGCATATGCTGCACCATTGATCACGGGTCTCCTTGTGCGTTCTTACGTGGGATTCTAGGCACCATGCCAGTTGGAATTTTTTCCCACAGACGTCACAAGAGATGAGTTTTTTCGCTCTTGTAACTCTACCGGATTGAGGTGGGGTTGAGACGGGTGCTGGTGAAGTGCCATCGATGGTAAAGGCAATTCTCCCAGCACCACCATGACTCGCAGCGGAGTTGCTCTCGCACATCTGATACAAAAGACAAAGTTCACGCGCATGACACCCATGTCACGAGTGTACTCACAAAGGCATACTTTAGGTGACATAAGATTCATTACAACAGATTCATTATAACAGAACTCCTCAATAGTGCAGATCCTATCATCTACTATTTTACTCCTTATCCACCAAAATAAGTACTCTTTGGTTCTTTCGGTAAAGTCACGTAGGTAGGAAAAATAAAATAAAAAATAATATATCACGACCATAAATAACGTCACGCGATTTTGGACGATTTTTGACCCCCCCCCTCGTCACACGGCGTCACAAAAAGTCAGACCCCCCCCCTCAAGTATGACGTCACAAAGCTCTGCCCCCCCCCACACAAAACCATATTTTCATTTTGAAAATAAAACATGCTTCAAATCGCTTTAAACTATTGTCATTGTATTTAATGTGGCGCTGCACTCTGATGCTGTAGGAGAAAACATTTATTTAAAAGTCTATTTAACTAAATAGAACGTGTTGTCTATATTTATTTAAAGTTGCGCATTTTGACGTGACGTCACATTTCTCAAACCCCCCCCCCCGTCACAAATGTCTGACCCCCCCCTCCCCAGGTGCGTGACGTCATTTATGGATGGCCCCCATCGCCTTAAAACGCGAACTCGCGCTTGCAAACTGAAACCGCGGAACTTTTTTCGTTCAGCAGCGCGATCCTCCGCGAGATGTAATGAGTCGGCCTCGCGCTGTGAGTGAGTGTGAGTGAGACAGCATCGTCCCCCACTCCTCCTGATGTCGAGGGTAAATGGGCGAGGTTTAAGCCTGTGACTCATGCAGCTGCAATGGCTGCTTTGTGTACGCGGTCCAGACCTCCCCAGAGACCCTGGCCGACAGAGGAGGTGTTCAGGATTGTTGAGAAAAAGCGACAGGCCCACTCTAATCGTCTACAGCATCCCACATCAGAGAATGAGGAGGCTTACCGCAGCCTTCGCTCGGAGGTTCGGAGAGCCGTGAGGCGCTGCAAGGATGGGTGGTGGTCGCGGGTTGCTGAGGAGATGGAGTCTGCCTCAATGGCCCGCGATCACAAATCCCTATTTAACTCCATCAAAAAAGTAACCTACAGCGCCACACCTATTACCATTGTAGGGGTAATCGTTACTCACCGCTCTGTGGGCTGGTAGCTTCCCCTTTTCGTCAATATGGGGCGGAAGCGCTATCACGCCAGGGCTAATGTCCATGGCCCAAAAAGGGGCCAACGATAAACCCTAGCAAATGGATCCTGGGACACATTCCCCGGGGCCCCGGGAGGGGGGAACCGGGGGATGATGTCACCTTCCAGAACGTTCTAGAAGGGAAGCGTGGCTAGGGCGGAGCAAGCCACGAACCATAAGCCGGACCTCTCAGAGGTCTGGCTCAGTCATCTGCAAGCTGAAGAACGAAGACCTGGGCTGAAGATAGGACTCTGGACCCCAAGCTCCGTTGTCCTTCTAAGGGCCAGAGCTCAGTGAGGCCAGTGGTCAGGACCCACGGACCAGGTACGGTCAGGTCAAATAGCCTCTCCTAGGGTCCCAGCCAGAGGAAGGGTAACGGGGTACCCAGTGATAGGGCCCTATAATCCGGAGGCCATACCTCCCCAGGGATCGGATAAAGGGATCGATATACCCTTTGTGTTAGGGACTTGTAAGGAAGACAATAAATATCGTGTTGCCTCATCAGAAGTTTCTTCGTCAATTTATACCCACTACATCATTAGGGGAACGAAGGGTGATCCAATCTCCGACCCCCAGGGACAGGTTTGCAGATTTGCTGAGCATTTCTGTGAGGTCCTGGGGGAGGGGGAATCCCTCAGCCTGGAAAACATCATGGGACAAAGTGGGGATGACTCTGCTGAGGATGCGGTGCCTCAAATATTGGAGGAGGAAGTCACCCTCTGTGAGTGGCTGGCTGAGGTACCATCCGTTGAGGAAGTACTGAGGGCGATCCAGAGTCCGAGAACAGGAAAGGCACCGAGCAGAGATGATCTCCAAAGCGAAATGCTGAGGGAGGGTGGCGTTTGTGCGTAGACTGCCCTACATGACATCATAACAACAGTCTGGGCCACTGGACGGGTTCCGCAGGATTGGAAGGATACCCTGGTGGCCCCCCTCTTTAAGAAGGGGGACCGCACAGACTGTAACAACTACAGGGCATCTCACTCCTCAGTGTGCTGGGAAAGGTCCTGGCAAGGATTATTCAACATCGCCTTGCTAGGTACGCTGAGGAGAGGCTTGCGGAGCCCCAATGCGGTTTCAGGAAAGGGCGGTCCTGCACAGATGCCATATTTTCTGTCCGTCTGCTACAGCAGAGGTGTAGGGAATTCCAACAAGACCTACATCTCGGCTTTATTGACCTGGTCAGGGCCTATGATACCATCAGTAGGCCTGGGCTCTGGGTTGTTCTTCGTGCTTTCGGAGTCCCTGACCCTCTGCTCACGCTCATTAAGGACCTTCATGATGGTGAGCAGGCCCGGGTAAAACTATGTAGCCGGGAGTCAGAGCCATTCCATGTACACCTTGGGGTGCGACAGGGATGTCCTCTGGCTCCAACATTTAACTTCTATTTCGACCACACAGTTCGTGAAGCCTTCATTAGCTGTACCGGAGGAATTTCCGTCTGGTACGGATACAATGGGAGGCTGATCGATGCCCGGGTGCGGTCAAGGGATGGCTCCCTATTGGTCAACCACATTATGTATGCCGACGAACTGGTAATTGCTGCTCATTCAGAGGAGGAGTTGGAAGCGCTGCTGCTGAAACTGGAGTGTGCCACTAAGAGGTGGGGACTTACTATCAGCCCCACCAAAACGAAGCACCTGCCTGGGTATTTTGTGCCATTGGGCACTCCACCCCCACAACTCCCAATCGGTGATGGGGCAGTTGGGGAGAGAGTGGAGAGTTTCCCATACCTGGGCAGTGTGCTCATGACCGGCTCCGGTTTAACAGCAGAGGTCTAACTCCGAATTAGTCGAGCGGCATTATCTTTTCATCGGTTGTGTAACGTTGTGTGGAAGCTACCTGGTCTGTCGCTTCGCATGAAGCTTCGGGTCTTCTCGGTCACAGTCATTCCCTCCCTTCTCTACGCTTGCGAAACGTGGACCCCCTTAATGCAGCATCTTCGCTGGTTGTAAACATTTAGGCTGGCCTGCCTATGATCAATCCTGGGTTTAACCTGGCTGGATTGTGTGAGGAGCTCACAAATCCTCGAAAGATCTGGACAAAGTCCCATCGGTGAGCTCCTCCAGCAGGCAAGGCTGCGTTGGCTGGGCCATGTAGCCCGCATGCCCAGTCACCGCATGCCCAAATAGCTTTTGTTCGGCCGGATCGAGGAGGCTAAACGGGCGTGGCGACGGGCTAGAGAAGAGATGGAGTGATGTGGTACAGGAGGATGTGGAGCTGAGTGGACTTGCTGATGACTGGTACCAGCGGTGTCAAGATCGGCCTCTGTGGAGGAGGCTCGTGAAGGACGCTGCTACTGGGCAGTTGGAGGCAGTCACCCTCCAACAACAACGGAAGGCGGAGGAGCGACGCTCAGAAAAACGAGCGGAGCGTCGGGTGGCTAAAGCTCAGCAAGTTGGCACAGTAAGGGGCACAGGTGGTGCATCAGCCAGCCACAAGCGTCGTGGTGACGTCACCGCCACTTAGTGGCGAATGGCGGTTGTTGTTGTTTTGAGACAGTGAGAGAGTGTGAGGTCGACTCAGCCCCAGATGAGTACCTGGTGTGGTGTGTCGTAAACATCGCTACTGGGGGAGACAAAGGCCGCCGTGGAGGAGAATCCTCCAGGTGCTCACCGACAACACTCACCATGCAACTCACCAACCTGACTCACCACCCCAATCACACCTCACCAACCGCACTCACCTCTCCAATCACACCTGGCAGCATCGACACGCCACAGGAGTGGCGACCAATGTGGCGTGTAGAAGCTGCCACCTGCCGGCCACCAATAGGGCGTGTAGATTTTGACTTAAAACTTTCGTGACTTCAGGAATTAATATTTTTGGTTCTTTCGGTAAAGTCACGTAGATGGAAAATAAAAATAAATAATAAAATAAACTTTTAAAATTAAAAATACAAAAAATAAATTGAAAATATTAAAAGCTTTGATTATTTTCTATTTATTATTGAAATGTTTAAATTGGCAGAATCTACACGCCACGCCATATTCTTGGTTCTTTTGGTAAAGTCACGTAGATTTGAAAATAAAAATGATATAATTTAATTTAAAAATATAAATTATAAATTGAAAATAATAAAAGCTTTTATTATAATAAAATTGAAAATAATAAAAGCTTTTATGAAAAAAATACAAATAATAAATTGAAAATAATAAAAGCTTTGATTATTTTCAATTTATTATTTTATAATTTTTATTTTTCTGCCACCTGCCGGCCACCAATGTGTCGTGTAGATTTTTCCAAATTGAAAAGTTACAAATAAAAATAAGAAATTGAAAATAATAAGCAAAAGCCCAGATTAATATTCTTGGTTCTTTCGGTAAAGTCACGTAGATAGAAAATAAAACTAAAAATTAAATAATAACAAAATTAAAACTTTTATAAAAGCTTTTATTATTTTCAATTTATTTAAAAAAATAAAATACAAATAATAAATTGAAAATAATAAAAGCTTTTCTTATTTTCAATTTATTAGTTAATTTTTTTTAAATACAAATAATAAATTGAAAATAATAAAAGCTATTATTATTTTCAATGTATTATTTTAATTTTATTATTCTTTTTTATTTTCGATCTACGTGACTTTACCGAAGGAACCAATAATTTGGCGTGTAGATGCTGCCATCTGCTGGCCACCAACGTGTCGTGTAGATTGTGACTACAATCTTTCGTGACTTCAAGAAATAATATTCTTGGTTCTTTCGGTAAAGTCACGTCGATAGAAAATAAAAAAGAATCAAATTTAAAATAATAAAAGCAAAAAACCCACATTCATATTCTTGGTTCTTTCGGTAAAGTCACAGAGATAAAAAAATTAAATACAATTTTTAAATAATCAATTGAATAAAAGCTTATTCTAAGCTCTTTCGGTAAAGTCACGTTGAAAGGAAACAATAAAATAATAAAATATATTTTTCGATTTAAAGCTTTCGTGACTGCAAGGATTCATCTTCCTTGGTTCTTTCGGTAAAGTCACGTAGAATGAGAATAAAATAATAAATTGATAAAATAAAATAAAAATAATATTCTCACGACGTTTCGGCCACAACACAAGCGGCCTTCATCAGGTGAAGGGACGAGACTGTCTGGAGGACAGCGCTGTCTGTGGCCGAAACGTCGTGAGAATATTATTGTGTTATTTTATCAATTTATTATTTTATTCTCATTCTACGTGACTTTACCGAAAGAACCAAGGAAGATGAATCCTTGCAGTCACGAAAGCTTTAAATCGAAATTGAACCGCCTCTACGGAGAGGGATTCCACACAACCTTAAGATCATTCAACAGACTCTCATGGATAAGAAGGCTCAACTAATCGAGTCTCTCACCTTTCTGAAGAGATGCCGTGACTCTAAGGCAGTGGTTCTTAACCTTGTTGGAGGTACCGAACCCCACCAGTTTCATATGCGCATTCACCGAACCCCTCTTTAGTGAAAAATAAAATGTGATTTTTTTCAAATTCAAGACATAGATATGTTTTTTACTGGTACACAAAATGAGCCGTGCATGAACATTACCTTGTTCAAAGAATAAAACCAACACAATGCATAAACTCACAACAAATTACATACCTGGAAATCAATGTGACTTCTGCTATTGCCTTTGAGAGATCAGTTCAGATATGCGTGGCTTCACCTTGGCAAGTGCCACTCTCATGTCATTTTCACAGCAAAGTCTGTTACTTTTCTTCGTTTTTATGTCCAGCATCCTCGAAAAGGATTGCTCACAAAGATATGTTGTAACAAATGGTATAAAAAAATCCAGGGCTTTCTTAGCAATAACTGGATACTTGTTCATTTGTCGACACCAAAACGTTGAGAGCGTTGTTGTTCTGAAGAGTTGCTGTTGAACCTGGCTCTGCTGAATTTCAATGATTTTGTCGAGGAATTCATCATTGACATCTGCTGTTTCAACAGCAAACGTGAACGGCTGTCTCACCCATGCTGGATATGACTCTCTTGTAGGGAAATATCCGTCGAGAGACTTTGCAAGCTCATCTAAGTGCGTGGCAATTGTTTGCTTCAGTTCCGTGGATACAGAAATATCTCCGATTCCAGACACATCTTCGATCTTACTTGCACAGTCGTCCAGAAGCGGGAAGTTTGCGAAGTTATTGTTCTCTGTTCGTCGTTTCCATAACGGTAGCTTTTTTGAAAAGCCTTCAGGTGTTCTTCCGCTTCCATGATATTGACTCCACCACCCTGCATCTGCTGATTGAGATGATTGAGAGCTGCGAATATATCAGCCATGTACGCTAAAATGAGAATGAACTCAGGATTTTTGAAGCAATCTGCATGCCAGTGTTGGTGCTCTTGCAAAAACAGGGCTAATTCCACACGCATGGCAAAAACACGATTCAGCACCTGTCCCCGGGATAACCACCGAATATTAGAATGGAACAGAAGTACCTCAAATTCAGAGCCCATTTCTTTACACAGCTCACTGAAGATGCGGTGCCTCAGAGCACTTTTTCGCACATAGTTCACACATTCCACCACAGTTTTTAATACTTCTGCCATTTTTGGAGGTAAGGTTTTTGTTGCCAACGCATGCCTGTGCAGAATACAATGCGTTACAATGATGTGTGGTGCATCGGCCTTTACTAGCGCACCAAAACCAGACTTTCTTCCCAGCATGACTGGAGCTCCGTCCGTACAAACTGCAGAAACCATATCCCGTGAAAGATTGTTGTCTCTGAAGAAGTCATCCACAAGCTTCTTCACATCGGCTGCCTTCGTTGTTGTTGTAAGAGGCTTACAAAATAAAAACTCTTCTTTTATCATGTCGTCTTTCACATAGCGTACAAAAACAGCAAGCTGGCTTAGATCAGAAACGTCTGTGGTTTCGTCGAGTTGAAGGCTGAATTTTGCCGGGCTTGAAATCAGATCCGCGACTACTTGAGCCAAGATGTCTTTACTCATGTCTTCTATTCTGTCACTGACGGTGTCATTTGAAAGGGGAATTTGGGATAATTTACCTTCGGCTGCTGTTCCGAGTATCAGATTCGCCATCTTTAATGCAGCTGGTTTCACAAGTGTTTCACCAATGGTGTGTGGCTTGCCCTGCTTTGCGATCAGGTAAGCAACTCCGTACGATGCTGTCAGGATCGGTTTGTTAACAGGTACAAATCCAAGAGCAGGCAGAGTGGCCCTTTCATCGAATCTGGCTCTCTTCACCCTGAATTCAGCAAGTGTTGTGTTCTTGTATTCCCCGTCTCCATGCAGCTTCAAGAAGTGTTCCTTTAGTTTTGCCGGTGCAAGACTAGAGTTGCTCAACTTGGCGTTGCAAATCATGCAGATAGGACGCTCACTCCCATCACGTTCCGTGATACATGAGAATCCATGTTGTACATATTCGTCCGACCACTTTCTTCTTTTGCCCGACATAGTTAGTATGGATAAAATATTAAAGAAATCACACGACGTACGACAACAACAGTCACACGTTGACTACTGAGTACGCACTAAATTCCCCGCAGCGCTGATTGGCCAAGCAGTGTAGCATGATCATCTGCAGCCAGTGATGGCCAAGCGGGCCGTGTGTGTCATCACAAATTTACACAATAATTCAAGTGTGTCCGGACCTCTGTGGCGGGGGCTCTGCCGAACCCCTGAGATCGACTCACCGAACCCCTGGGGTTCGATCGAACCCAGGTTAAGAACCACTGCTCTAAGGTAATACCAACCGCATTTACACTAACCTCTGCTGCTGCAACTTCTCTCAATGCAAAACGAATTCTAGCTAGAACTAGCTTCGCTCTTATCTCGGAAAAAATCAGACTTACACGCACCGAACTCGATCAGTTAGACAAGACACTCTACAAATCACACTTAACATTGACAGCAACAATGTCTACATCGGATTGGGAACATGTAGACAATATGACTACCTCTTCGGCTGCCACTTTGTCGACCAAATGTAGAGACAATTTGATTTCAAAATTCAATCACCTCTCCAACAAAAAATCGGATCCGCACACCGAAAAGATAGACGTCAACAAAGTCGTAATTAATCGCAGTAACAGTTCCATTTCTGATGGTCTGAAATCCGTTTTAGCTAAAGGTCTAAACTTTGCTGTCACACCGAGACACTTACCGGTTAATGATATCATTGCCCATGTCGACGTTGCACTCAAGGGCTTGAGTCACATCTCTGCAGACGTAGCAAGATCTGAAATCGCTGCAACCCTCAAAAACGCTAAGTTGCCACCCAGCAACATCAGCAAAGACGAACGTTTTGAATTATCTCAATTAAAAAAGAGAGATGATATTGTCGTCCTCTCAGCCGACAAGGGCAATGCCACTGTCATCATGGGCAAAACAGAATATAACAACAAAATTCAAGAACTACTCAACGATGGCAGCTATACAAAAATAAAAAGAGATCCCACTAACAGCCTGGTTACCAAAACGAACAAAATCATCTCTGATTCAACAGCATTAATTGATGAGACCAAACAGTTCTCGTTGAAACCCTCTGCTGCCAGACCACCAAGATTATATGGCCTTCCAAAGATACACAAAGAAGATACACCCCTTCGTCCCATCGTCTCTACTATCAACTCCCCCACCTATAAACTGGCACGTTTTCTTGCTGATATACTGCGACCTTTCACTGGAAAAAACACCTCTGCGGTACTAAATTCTACTCACCTGGTATCGACAATCAAAGGCATTTTCCTGTCCCCAGACGACCTGCTTGTCAGTTTTGATGTGGTGTCCTTGTTCACCAAAGTCCCGGTACCTGACACCATCGCTATAATTGAAGACCTGGTTCATCAAGGACTGCATACTGATGTACCCCCCCTGGTGAGACATTGCTTAACCAACACATACTTCACCTGGAATGGAACTTTCTACAAACAAACTGAGGGCACCCCAATGGGCTCCCCCCTATCTCCGGTTGTAGCCAACGTATTCATGGAAAAATTTGAAACTGACGCCATCCAGACTGCCACTCTATGCCCGACCTTATGGAAGAGGTACGTGGATGACACCTTTGTCATCTGGCCACATGGCCAGCCTGCTCTAGACCAATTCCGCGACCACATCAATTCCATACACCCAGCCATCAGATTTACCATGGAGGTGGAAAAAGATGGCAAACTACCCTGTTTGGATGTCTTGATTAAAAGGAGACATGATGGTTCAATGAGCCACTCTGTCTACAGGAAAATTACCCATACAGATGCTTACTTGAAACCGGATTCCCACCACCATCCATCCCAGAAAAATTCCCTCATCAAGACTCTATACCATAGAGCCCAATGCATTTCCGACCAGGAACACATTACCAGTGAACTCAAGCACGTACACCAGGCTCTCAGGGCTAATGGTTACTCCGACTACACAATCCGCAAAGCCATCACTCCAGTCATGAAGAAGGATCCTCTTGTGGAGCCACTCAAAACCATCACCTTACTCTACATTGCAGGGGTCACTCAAAAGATCTCCAAAATCCTGAATAAACACAAGATCCAGGTCCGATTCAACACAGTACATAAAATCCGTGATCTAGTTCCATCTGTAAAAGATGCTGTTCCACACATACAGTACCCGGGCGTTTACAAATTAAAGTGCCTATGTGGTAGTAGCTACATTGGAGAAACCAACCGACATATCTCGGACCGCATCCGCGAACATAAAGCAGACTTGAAACACGGTAGAACGAACTCCTCTGCCGTGGCAGATCACTGTTATAATTCAGTGGGCTCACATGACATTGACTTCTCCAAGACAGAGGTTCTTTGCAAACCAACCGGCTACCATGAGAGATTCGTTCATGAGGCCATTCACATATACAAGCACAGAGACAATTTCAACCGAGAAGATGGATTCAGGCTTAGTAACCATTGGAAAGATGTTTTAAACCATTTCCGTTCTTAATTAATTGTATTTTACAATGACCTTCAGACCGCAACTCTTTCGCTGGCATTGACTCTTAATACCTCTCACACCACGGTTAATGGTATGGTTTACTACATGGAGTATAACAGCGCCTCGCAGCTGTCTCTCTCCCCATCCTCTGTTCCGACCATGGATAAACTCGTCCCTCTGAACGGGGCCTGTAACTATACGTGTTGCTAAAGTTGAGGGTAAGAATCCACCCATTTTTTTCGCCATATAGCATTGTGATATATAACGACTTATTGTTGGTAGCTTAGCTGATTGGAGAATATATAGAGTTTATTGATAACATTGAGGTAATTTATATTTTAGTTTTTTTTTATTGGTTCACTATATAGTGTATACCCAGTTACTGTGAATAGCTCAGATGTGTAGGCCTTGACTTCAACATAGCCATTTCTGTGACCAGTCACAAGCTAATCACTCAGTTATTTCAATGCTAAATTCGCATCGTTATTTCAATGCTAAATTATCCTGTTTGATTTGTACTAGGTGCCTCTGTGAATGTATATGCTCTGACTTTAACATAGCTATTTCTGTAACCAGTTACAAGCTAATCACTCAGCTATTTCAATGCTAAATTCTATGCTAATTCCTTTGTCAAGGGGTGCCTCTGCGGATGTGTATGCTTTAACTTAGCTATTTCAATGCTAATTTCAATGCTAATTCCTTTGTCAAGGGGTGCCTCTGCAGATGTGTATGCTTTAACTTTAACATAGCCATTTCTGTGACCAGTCACAAGCTAATCACTCAGCCATTTCAATGCTACATTCTATGCTAATTCCTTTGTCAAGGCGCTTTGTTTCTTCTCACACAGCTTAAAGGTCGCGATCTGTGCGTGGCTTTTTCACTCCAGCGCTGTCCTCCAGACAGTCTCGTCCCTTCACCTGATGAAGGCCGCTTGTGTTGTGGGCGAAACGTCGTGAGAATATTATTGTGTTATTTTATTTTATCAATTTATTATTTTATTCTCATTCTACTTGACTTTACCGAAAAAACCAAGGAAGTAAATAAAATATATATAAATATATATAAAACAATAAAAATATATTTTATTGTTTCCCTTCAACGTGACTTTACCAAAAGATTTCGATTTAAAGCTTTCGTGACTGCAATGATTCATCTTCTTTGGTTCTTTCGGTAAAGTCACGTAGAATGAGAATAAAATAATAAATTGATAAAATAAAATAACACAAAAATATTCTCACGACGTTTTGGCCACAACACAAGCGGCCTTCATCAGGTGAAGGGACGAGACTGTCTGGTAGGACAGCGCTGGAGTGAAAGAGCCACGTTCAGATCACGGCCTTTAAGCTGTGTGAGAGGAACAAAGCGCCTTGACAAAGGAATTAGCATATAATTTAGCATTGAAATGGCTGAATGATTAGCTTGTGACTGGTCACAGAAAAGGGTGCCTCTGCGGATGTGTATGCTTTAACTTTTAACATAGCTATTTCTGTGACCAGTCACAAGCTAATCATTCAGCCATTTCAATGCTAAATGATATGCTAATTCCTTTGTCAAGGCGCTTTGTTCCTCTCACACAGCTTAAAGGCCGTGATCTGAACGTGGCTCTTTCACTCCAGCGCTGTCCTCCAGACAGTCTCGTCCCTTCACCTGATGAAGGCCGCTTGTGTTGTGGCCGAAACGTCGTGAGAATATTTTTGTGTTGTTTTATTTTATCAATTTATTATTTTATTCTCATTCTACGTGACTTTACCGAAAGAACCAAAGAAGATTTACCGAAAGAGCTAAGAATATGAATTACTGCAGTCACGAAAGCTTTAAATCAAAATTGAATAAAAGCTTTTAATATATTTAAGCTTTTATTATTTTCAATTTATTATTTAAATGTTTTGTCAGAATCTACGCGCCACGTTGGTGGCCGGCAGATGGCAGCATCTACAGGTAGATGTGAAAATAAAAATGATAGCATTTAATAAAAAAAGATATATACAAATAATAAATTGAAAATAATAAAAGTTTCCATAATTTTCATTTTTTTTATTATTTTTCTTTTCAATCTACACGACTTTACCGAAAGAACCAAGAATATGAATCTGGATTTTTGCTTATTATTTTCACGCACTCACAGTGCGAGGCTGACTCATTACATCTCGCGGAGGATCGCTCCGCTGAACAAAGAAAGTTCCGTGGTTTCAGTTTGCACACGCGAGTTCGCGTCTTCAGGCGATATAAAATATTTTATATTTCATGTCAGTTGGTTTTGAAGGGCGGCTGTTTGTAATTTGGGCGTTCGTAAGTCGAGGACTGTCTGTAAATAAAGATTTCGATTGTGGATGTGGGGCTTTAACCGTGGGGTGAGCTTGGCCCAATCCGCGGGGGGCGTGGCTTGATCGATAGTGGGCGGGGAATACCCGGGAAGGGCGTGGCTTATCCAGGAAGTGGGAGGAGGAGTCTCACGCCTACGTGGGGGCGTGAAATAACAAAGGGGGCGTGGCGTGTCACCCTGGGTGACGCCTGCGCTGACCAATCGCAGAGGAGACCGCGATCGCCGGACTGCAAGCCAGAGAGAAGCGCGCTCCTTTTAAAGTTAACACCAACATTGTTAAATGTAAGTAGCGCCTCGCTACTTTATTATTGTTTTATTTGTTTAATACATTACTTGTGGTGCCGTGAGTCGAGTGAAATGAGTCAATAACCTTGCTAGACATGGCTAAGCTTTTAATAAGGGGCGCCGCGGTGTCGAGATGTTAACTACCTCGCCAGGCCTACAGCAGCATGGAGGTTCCATCCAGACCCTGACGCCTGCTCTGTATTTGTTTATTTTTTTCTCCTGTGGTCGCGTAGATTCTTCTCCTGGTCCTTCGGTGTTCCCCTCCACATTTAGAAACGTGAGTTCAGAGTACTTGGCTGCTATAAATGTCCACATGATAAGCCACTTTCGTTGAGCTATCATTTGTGTCCAGGTCGCTTCTGATAAGAGTTATATAGCTCAGTGGGCCTTACCTGGTAAAATAGAAATAGTTTCGTTTATAGTTCATAAGAACTCGTGACAAGGGTCAGTGTCTACTTCAAATATTGTTCAGGCTCTGGAGACCTCCAAAGTTATTCGTGATGTTATACATTTGGTTCGTTTTGAGCATAATCGCAACCTTATATAATGATTACGTGATACACACGCTGAATATACGCACACAAACATCGTGTACACGTGTGTCGTGCCCTCTATTGTCCACATAGACGGCTTGTGCTGACGAGAGAACGATCTTAACGTACAATGTCGTGACATGTATCAGCCCTTTGTCGATCCAGCGTTTTGATAGAGGCCTCCCCCACACCATGTCGTTCGTGGGAGTTGTTTAACCATACTTCACCATGCCGGTCAATGCGGGTTTGGTGAAGTGAGGAGGCCCAGAAACTTGTATATGCAGATACGAGTTTGCCTGTGCTTGCATCTGCAGAATTACATTCTCACACATCTTCAAGTATAGTTTAATACTTCTAAAAATGCATTAATTCTTGTGGATTCCATAAAGTACTGTGGTAAAAAGAAAATAACTTGATTTGAACACTTTGTTGAACAGGGAATGCTTTGAGTTTGTGGGTTGAATCCATCTGTGTGGAGTTGTGTTATTTCCCCATATGCAAGGTGGGGTCTCTCTGGGTTCCACTCACACAAACATCTCAATGCAATGGGACCTTTCTGAAAATGCAGTATTCAGACTCAATGAAGCTTTCCTGGGTAACTAGTTAACATTGTAATAATTAGCATGAGAGATAATGACGTTCCCTTATAAGTGTCATTAATAGTACTATACTGTACTTTTAATGAAGACTATTTTACGTAGTTGTTTGTAAAAAAGTGTCCATTCTCAAAACTTCTTGACGGGCCCTCGTACATAAATTATATTACAATCTTATATGGAGATTGCGAGTCAGAGTGTTTTGAATAGTGGAGTGAACGTGTGGTGCAATCATTATATTGTTGGTGTGTATATACAGAAAGGCCTATTTGGTGGGTAACATTAGGAAAATGGAGGTAGTTAGTCATTGTTGTTAAACAAAATATGATTTGGGTGGATAAGAGGACTAAAATGGTACATGATAGGAACTGAAATATTGTGGAGTTCTGGTATAATGAGTTGTAGTATATATGAATCTTATGTCACCTTAAGTATGCCTTTGTGAGTACACTCGTGACACGGGTGTCATGCGCGTGACCTTTGTCTTTTGTTTCAGATGTGCGAGAGCAACTCCGCTGCGAGTCATGGTGGTGCTGGGAGAATTGCCTTTACCATCGATGGCACTTCACCAGCACCCGTCTCAACCCCACCTCAATCCGGTAGAGTTACTAGAGTGAAAAAACTAATCTCTTGTGACGTCTGTGGGAAAAAATTCCAACTGGCATGGTGCCTAGAAGCCCACGTAAGAACGCACGAGGAGACCCGTGATCAATGGTGCGGCATATGTGGACGAAGCTTTGATCAGCTAGGAAAATTAAAAAGGCATTTGAAGACCCATGAAAAGGATTACATGATAAAGGGTGCACCAGGCTTGGTGAATAACGGCAGTTTTGCCAATGCGGTGTTGAATCCACCGTCGCCCTATGAGATGTGCTCAGTCTGCGGATTTTTATGTCCTATTGAAATCCTGAAAACTCATGAAAGTCTTCACGCACAGTTCTTGTACAGACCGAAGCCTGAACATGATTACGCAACGACAAAAGATAGCGGCGTTAAGATAAATGACATGAAAACCAATTTTCCTGAATGCTTTGGCCTAGTTCCACACTGTTGTATATGTGGGTGTGTGAAAATTTATGAAAAATAATTAAAATTAAATGAAATTCGAAATTTGCATAATTATTCCGAAATTATGCTAATTCGTGTAATTATGCGTGTAACTATGCTAATTAGAGAGGTAATCGTATTAATTTATACGAGTGGGTGTGGTTGTGTTAATGATAGCCTTTATGATAATCAGGCCCCGCCTTGTTTACGAGGTGGGGTTATCAATCAGGATAAAGCAATCAATCGTGTGCAGTTACGCTAGTGTCAATTCGGCCTCGTTGTCTAACTTCGTATTATTGATCAGCATAATACAATCATTCTCGTTTTAACACTCCCCGAGTGTTCATATTTTAGGTCCCATGTTCATATCGTTCGCTTTAGTTTAATGAGTGTGTATTGGTGTGTTTATAGTTTAGGTTCCCGAGTTCCTATCTCGCCGCAGGATACAGATCTTATGCAAAAATTTCAGGAAAGAATCACACGACCACTTCTGTATTAATCAATTTATTTTCTAATTAAACCTTAACTATAATATGTATGTGAACTCTCAATCTCGGAACTTCAACACGGTATCCACACGGTATCAAGACAGTATCATCAACGACTGTACGATTTCACTTTGATAACACATGGACCCCGCATAAAGCGATTGCTGTTAGTGAGAGAGAGAGTCAGGACATGCAAATGCTATGCTACACAAAAGCTTATACATTATAATATGAACGATCATTATGCTTGAAATGGTCAGCACATTATCACAGGCGATTGATTAACATGCAACGGTATTCATATAAAAAGACAATCAAACTGTTATTATTTCGAAAGGCATAAATGTAACAACAGATCCACCGGACAGACTATAAGATTACCGAAATGGCTTAGTGAGAGGGTATGCGGCGGAACGTGTTATCTCACGGGAGATTAATTAATTCGTGAATAAGATTGTATGATCAGAAAATCGGTTTAGCACGATTCCTCCCCGGGAGCGTAGCTCCGTGGCGAAGGTGCCAAGGGTTAATTCGTATTGATGGATCGGTTGGTAACTTATGCGATTAGAAGTACAGCCCAAAACAAAATATTAAAGAGGGAAATTATGAATATACTTATAAATGACGGACTGTTATCACACGATCCATGCTTCCACAGCCAGATGGTTCACGGACTTGAGTGTTCGCTTCTGGTTAAGGACCCGTGTAGGTTTGAGTGATATGAATTGTTTGAATAGTCAGTGTTTGGAATTAATTCTTTGCGTTGCCATAAGCTGAAGTTGACAGTGCATCATACGTATCGCCGCCCTCCTCCATGCAGCAGCCAGCCTCTGTCCACGGGGGAGAGTTGCTTGATCGCTCTCAGTTCTGCTCAGTGGACACCTGTCTCCACTGCTGGATGAGCTGCGCGATCACGCTCGTGCTGGTTCGCTGACAGCAGTTTCTCTCCGCTGTTGGATGAGCTGCATCGGCACGCTCCCTCTCTCTGGGTGGAGAACTCGAACGTGCTCGTTGCTGGTTTGCTGAAAGCAGGTTTTTCTCCACTGCTGGATGACTCAAGTCGCACGTGCTCTTGCTCTGGTTTGCAGAAGCTCTTGCTTGGTGCGTCGGTCGCTCTGCAGCTGGACTCAATGTAGAATAATCTTTCAGCAATACTCTTGTCTTTCAGCTCTTGGAAATCACACTAGGTGACGCTTCACTACCCTGCGAGTCTTGCCAACATCAGTGGGTAGCGACGGGGCCACTTTGGCTTCTGCTCGCCGCCCCCTGCTCTGCAGCTCGCTGACTGGCGACCTGTTGCTCTCGTTCCCGATTGGAACTGCTCCTGAGCCGACCCACTGGTCGAACTCCCCGCATTCCGACCCCTCCGAGTCGAACTCCCCGAGTTCCGACCCCCCTGGTCGTACTCCCCGAGTTCCGACCCCCCCTGGTCGAACTCCCTCGAGTTGAACTCCTCCGAGTCGAACTGTCTCCCGAGAGTCGACCCCCCGGTCGAACTCTGGTGAGCCGACCCCCTCCGGTCGAACTCTGGTGAGCCGACCCCCTCCTGTCGAACTGTTCCGAGTTGCTCCTCCGAGTCGAACTGTCTCCCGAGAGTCGACCCCCCGGTCGAACTCTGGTGAGCCGACCCCCCCCCCCCCGGTCGAACTGAGGTTTCAATGCTCAGGA
Source organism: Petromyzon marinus (assembly GCF_048934315.1). Lineage (NCBI taxonomy): Eukaryota > Metazoa > Chordata > Hyperoartia > Petromyzontiformes > Petromyzontidae > Petromyzon > Petromyzon marinus. The sequence goes on along the minus strand of NC_133730.1, from coordinate 16,797,411 downwards.
TCCTCTTTTTATGCCCAAAAATCCATTCACTCGGATCCTGCCCACAAGGCGGGGTTTCTTTCGATTTTTGCTGTGTCAGGATTTGTCCGTATGTATCTGCGTCCATGTGTGTCCGTACATGTGTCAGTGTGTGTCATTGTGTGCATCACCCACGGTATATTCCGTTGTCATACTCCTACCATAAAACCCACAAGTAAAACAATCAAATGTTATAAATTGTCTCGAAGGCGCCTCTCTGTCTGGGTGCACAACCTGGAGGGAGGGGCGATATTCCCTCCGACTTTCACCGACGCACAAAGAAATGGTTAAAAAGTTTTAAGTTAACATTTCATTTAATCAGAGTTCCACAGTTATGATTCTGTATTAATCCAAGGTCTGGGTCAGCTTCCCGTTGTGGTGTTTGACTCGTGTTTCCCCGAGCGTATACACACTCCTACCCCGCGCTGCGGGGATACAAAGACGGCCGGGATCTTCCTTTCTCTCCGACCCTGGGTTTAACATCGCCCTTTGCTTACGTTGCAGTTTTGCTGTGCGCGTGCATTTCTTTTCCTCTCTTACTTTAACCCGGCTAATTATTTGCGTATGGGTGGATTAGAGCATTCATGTTGACTTAGGAAAACCTGATTGTTAGGCTTCGGGTCAAGTCGTATAGAAATTATTCAAATATGTAAATACATTTCATATTAAATTAATAGACGGGTGATGGTTACATTGACGTAGCTTGTGGCAGGGTTCAATTGAAGTGGGTGTGAAGATCAATAACTTTAGCCTACCCTGTCGTTAAATTCCGACTTTAAGTTACTTTAATAGTAATGCAGAACCAATTTAGCTTTTTTGACTTAACTAGATCTAGGCTAACGCAAACTCCCAGTGACCCTGGCTTTGTGTTTACGTCAGCCCCTTGCAATCCGCTGTGCTCTGCTCTCTATCTGCTCCCTCTGACCCTGGGAGGGCTCTGAATGTCAAAATTGTGTTAGTGGTTCAAGGTAAATATGACCTCCACATGCCATGCTGAGGCCTGGTTTGGTGTTTTTATTCATTATTAAAAGTAAAAGAAACAATGGAAATATGAATATATGTTTTGAAAAATTACATGTTAATATTAAGATGGAAAGGGGGGCATATACAACATCCACCCTTTTAAAAATGATCGGGGGTCATTTGGCCACAGGTCATTTTTAAAATAAAGAATATATGCACTTTTCCATAATGAATCATCAATATTACTCAAGTAATTTTTCCTTACAACGCGTGCACGTCACAACTTATGATTACATTTGAAATAAGAAAAGAAATACTAAAAGGAAGGTAAAACAAGGGAAAATTCTTTTACTGGCTACATGTTATAGGAGATGTCGTTATTCCATGTACCCACGTTCAATACTATCCGCAATCGGAATACATTTTCGGGTTTGACCAGTGGGAAATTCAACAAAAATGCCAGCTGTCTGGTCTGGGAGTCCCCATGTATGGGTGTGACTGTACCCATTTTAAAGGCAATTTGTGCCTGTGTTGTACTGATTGTTTCCAGGGATGCTGATGGTAGCACATTTTTTTTAGTGTTGGAGCTACCAGATATGAAGGAATTTGTCCTTGGAGAAGATCACTGATGCTGCCGCTGGTGCAATGCAACAAGTCTTTGGATCAACCATTGAATTGGCTGTCGAGTATTCTCTTCTTCGTACAGATCTCGGATTGCGAAACCCAATTCTTGGATTGTTAAGTTAACCATGGCGGAGTGCAGGTTAACGAGAACCACGGTGTCTCTCTGTCTTTCTCATGTTACCTCTCTGCCACCTTTGTACCAAGTCATTGATAACCTGACTGACTCTTTTAGTCACGAGTGTATCGTACCTCTCATGGCCAGGTATCTTAGAGTTACCTATGACCCTTCCATGCAACATCATCACATCGTCCTGGCTCATCGTCGTGATGGCTTTGGCCAAATGAGCACGGCTCACTGGTTCGTATCGGTAATTTCTTTTATCACTCCCTTTCCATGTGAGATTGTGTGGCGTGAAGTTATGCTGTGCGTAACCAGGATCAACATACACCACGAGTTTCCGTGCTCGACTGTTGGGGTCATTTGCATTCTCCGCAGCCCTGTGCACATCTGCTGCCTCTGGGAGTCGATTTGACTCTGGGCCACGATTCCCTTCTGTGCCACGATTCGATTCCGTGCCACGATTCGATTCTGGGTCACGATTCGATTCCGTGCTTTTGAGTGTGCTGTGTTTCAATACAATTCCCGATCCGTCACGGATATTCTTCTCCTCCACTTCAACACTCTGATCTCCATCCCTCCTTAGTGTGCCCGAGCACAATTTATCATCCAAAGGCTGATGTCTGCATTCATCTGCCTCTTCCACAGTACACTCACGCACTTCCGCGACACAAGGAGTGGCATTTCTATTTACCAGACAATCCTTCCCCTCCCTGCGGTTGGTTATCATCTCCTGTCGGATCACACTTTAATGCAGTTATGTTTCCCTGCTCGATAGGTGTGTCAATTACGGGATCAACACTTGCGCTCTCCACCACATCAGAACTGGTGCCCGACGCATTTATTTTTTCACAATCATTGGGACCCTCCTGGTTTACCTTGTCAACAGCAGCCTGCTTAATTTTTTTAACGGGTCCGTGATTTCCCTGCAGCTCCGCGGACACCGTTCTCACTGAAAGCTCCCTCTCAACCAATGTGATTGATTCATCACGTGCCCGTGTCATTTTTTGTGTCTCAGCCAAGCTCACGCCTGTCTCCCTATTTCTCATGCCTCTGCTCTCTCCTGGTAAAATTGGTGGGGGAATCGATCGGAAGTGGGCCGATTGTGTTGGATCCCTCGTGTGTCGTGGCATTGGGACCCGGCATGATTCTGCTCTTGGTCTACACACACCGCGATCCTCGCAAATATGCGTCCCTGCACGCTGCGATCACTCCCAGCCTGCGGGCCATTGCCTCGCTGGTGGTGCTGTGTTTCTGCTCACGTGATTTTTATTTCCCTCTGAAACGCTGGTTACATCATCCCTCTCCCTGGGTGTCGTAGAACTATTGTCTTTAGCTCTGTACAGCCAAGCTCTGTGCGCCTTATCCTCTATATGGTGTAAGGAGGCTGTTTCTGGATTCAAAACCATTCCCACAATTTCTGTAATCTCTGGACTCAAAGACACAAAAAACATAACTTTGAACCTTTTGTCACCTTCATGATACTGATCCACATCACCCGCGTAGTACGCTCTTTTAAACCGTAGGAGGTAATCTCGCGGATCCTCGTCTGTGCACTGGGTCATAGATTTTGCAGCGTTAAATCCCTCAGACCATGTTAAATATTCTCCAAACTTCCGAATCACTGCCAGGCTCAGCTTTTTGAAATCGTTCCGAATCTTGCATGATAGCGACTTTACCCATGGTATAGACTGCTCGTGCAAGCTTCGTCTCAGTAAACTGGCTTTCTCATTCGTTTTCCTCAAACCCCTGATCACTGCTTCTGCTCCTACCGTTGCGATGTGAGCGTGTATGTCTCTGTTCCTATCGTGTGGATCGAAGTAGGGAATTCTGACGAGAGCCTTGTCCATCAATTTCAGAGTTTTACTACTGAATGAGTATTCGGACAGTTGATCATCGTCAGAGGCGTCTGTTCCTGAGGAGTGCTCACTCGAGCTGTCACCATCACGGTGGCGCTGCTCAACATAACTTTTGTAGTGCCTCTTGCACCTGTAACGTGAGTCAACTTTGCTCGGTGACTCCTGCTTATCCCATGGCTCATGCTTGGGTGATGTGCATCTTCCTGGAAAGTAATCTCTGCCATAGGTTCCACGTCGGTCGTGCTTGCGTGGAATGTGTCTACCAAGTGAGCTGTCTCTGTCATGTCGCTCGTCTCGCCCCAGCTCCGCCCTTTTTTGCTCTATCAGTACAGAATATCCTGCTGACTTAGTGTTAATTTTTTTCCTCTCTACCCTCGAAGTTGTCAGTCCCATGTTTCCCTGTTTTCATCCGTATCTCTCCCTCCCCTCTCTCGAGTCGCGAGGGGCAATCTCTGTCAAAACCACTTTGATTGGTAGCCACACCTCCTGTGTGACCTGTCTCTGGTTTACGTCCGCGTGGCTCGGAGTGTGGTAAACTGTTACTCCCGTATGTGTTATATGTATCAACATCTGGGGGTTTCGCTGGTGCAGTTAGTGCTGACTCTTTCTCTCTCACGAGGGTGTGCAGACGCTCTACCTCCTCTATTAGGGGCAGTTTCTCCTTTCTTTCCCTTTCAAATTTTACCTCATTCCATAATCTTTCTCTGTATGTCTGTGTGAGGAGATATGAGTCTAACCTTACTATTTCTGCAATTTTTACATCACGTTCGGCTTTGTTACATGTCATCACGTCCTTAAGTAGTTTCCTCCTATGTGCCTTAACATCTTCTATATGTCTCCCCTCCCATACGTCTCTCTGCTCTGTCTGCTGTCTAGCAGTCCGTCCAGTACATTTTAACACAAATTCACGATATTGTTTTTCCATAGATTACATCTCCTCCTAGGAGGTCCCCTCTATATCGGTGTTATGCGTTGGGGTGTCAAACTCAGAATGTTGCGGGTCATGCCGTTCTCTATTATGTAGTGTAGTTAATAGACTTAAGAGTGTATCTTAATTCTAACATCTCATGTGCGGCGTGAGTTACTCTGGAATTCCACTTCAGAACACATATAAAAACATTTGTATCACAGGATGTCTTGGTTCAACTCGAGCAAATAATCTTACCCCCACTGTCTTTGTTATCCACTCCTACTCTGGTATTTTCCTTCAGAGTGCGTTTATTTGTTTGTTTTACATCGTTTACAGTCACAGGGCAATGTTAGTTCACAAAACCTTGATTAATACAACAGTGATTCGTTCCTTAATTTAAGCATAAACTGTCTGCGAGAGATCCCGGACTAGCCCCCAATTTGTTGAATATGTGGGTGTGTGAGAATTGATGAAAAATATTGAAAATTAAATGAAATTCGAAATTTGCATAATTAATCCGAAATTATGTTAATTCGTGTAATTATGCGTATAACTATGCTAATTAGAGAGGTAATCGTATTAATTTATACGAGTGGGTGTGGTTGTGTTAATGATAGCCTTTATGATAATCAGGCCCCGCCTCATTGACGAGGTGGGGTTATCAATCAGGATAACACAATCAATCGTGTGCAGTTACGCTAGTGTCAATTCGGCCTCGTTGTCTAACTTCGTATTATTGATCAGCATAATACAATGATTCTGACTTTAACACTCCCCGAGTGTTAATATTTTAGGTCCCAAGTTCATATCATTCGCTTTAGTTTAATGAGTGTGGATTGGTGTGTTTATATTTTAGGTTCCCGAGTTCATATCTCATCGCAGGATACAGGTCTTATGGAAAAATTTCAGGAAAGAATCCCATGACCACTTCTGTATTAATCAATTTATTTTCTAATTAAACCTTAACTATAATATGTATGTGAACTCTCAATCTCGGAACTTCAACACAGTATCCACACGGTATCAAGACAGTATCATCAACGACTGTACGTTTTCACTTTGATAACACATGGACCCCGCATAAAGCGATTGCTGTTAGTGAGAGAGAGAGTCAGAACATGCCAATGCTATGCTACACAAAAGCTTATACATTATAATATGAACGATCATTATGCTTGAAATGGTCAGCACATTATCACAGGCGATTGATTAACATGCAACAGTATTCATATAAAAAGACAATCAAACAGTTATTATTTCCAAAGGCATAAATGTAACAACAGATCCACCGGACAGACTATAAGATTACCGAAATGGCTTATGTGTGAGGGTGTGCGGCGGAACGTGTTATCTCACGGGAGATTAATTAATTCGTGAATAAGATTGTATGATCAGAAAATCGGTTTAGCACGATTCCTCCCCGGGAGCGTAGCTCCGTGGCGAAGGTGCCAAGGGTTAATTCGTACTGATGGATCGGTTGGTAACTTATGCGATTAGAAGTACAGTTCAAAACAAAATATCAAAGAGGAAAATTACGAATATACTTATAAACGACGGACTGTTATCACACGATCGATGCTTCCACAGCCAGATGGTTCACGGACTTGAGTGTTCGCTTCTGGTTAAGGACCCGTGTATGTTTGAGTGATATGAATTGTTTTGAATAGTCAGTGTTTGGAATTAATTCTTTGCGTTAACATACGCAGAAGTTGGCATCACTTGTAGGAGAAATAGACTTGCTCCCTTTAGAGCGGTGAGGTGTGTAGGAGTGCATCATACGTATCACCGCCCTCCTCCACGCGGCAGCCAGCCTCTGTCCACGGGGGAGAGTTGCTTAATCGCTCTTAGTGCTGCTCAGTGGACACCTCTCTCCACTGCTGGATGAGCTGCGCGATCACGCTCGTGCTGGTTCGCTGACAGCAGTTTCTCTCCGCTGCTGGATGAGCTACATCAGCACGCTCCCTCTCTCTGTGTGGAGAACTCGAAAGTACTCGTTGCTGGTTTGCTGAAAGCAGGTTTTTCTCCACTCCTGGATGACTCAAGTCGCACGTACTCTTGCTCTTGCTTGGTGCGTCGGTCGATCTGCAGCTGGACTCAATGTAAATTAAACTTTCAGCAATACTCTGTCTTTCAGCTCTTGGAAATCACACTCGGTGACGCCTCACTACCCTGCGAGTCTTGCCAACGTCTGTGAGTAGCGACGGGGCCACTTTGGCCTCTGCTCGCCGCCCCCTGCTCTGCAGCTCGCCGGCTGGCGACCTGTTGCTCTCGTTTCCAGTTTGAACTGCTGATGAGTCGAGCCGACTGGCCGAATTCCCCCGACTTCCAACCCCCTGGTCGAACTCCCCGAGTTCCGACCCCCCTGGTCGAACTCTCTCGAGGTGAACTCCTCCGAGTCGAACTCCCCGAGTTCCGACCCGCTGGTCGAACTCCCCGAGTTCCGACCTCCTCCGGGTCGAACTGTCTCCCGAGAGTCGACCCCCCGGTCGAACTCTGGTGAGCCGACCCCCCCCCCGGTCGAACTCTGGTGAGCCGACCCCCTCCTGTCGATCTGAGGTTTCAATGCTCAGGATCCTCTTTTTATGCCCAAAAATCCCTTCACTCGGATCCTGCCCACAAGGCGGGGTTTCTATCGATTTTTGCTGTCAGGATTTGTCCGTATGTATCTGCGTCCGTGTGTGTGTCCGTACATGTGTCAGTGTGTGTGGATCACCCACGGTATATTCCGTTGTCATACTCCTACCATAAAACCCACAAGTAAAACAATATAATGTTATGAATTGTCTTGAAGGCGCCTCTCTGTCTGGGTGCACAACCTGGAGGGAGGGGTGATATTCCCTCCGACTTTCACCGACGCACAAAGAAATGGTTAAAAAGTTTTAAGTTAACATTTCATTTCATCAGAGTTCCACAGTTATGATTCTGTATTTATCCAAGGTCTGGGTCAGCTTCCCGTTGTGGTCTTTGACTTGTGTTTCCCCAAGCGTATACACACTCCTACCCCGCGATGCGGGGATACAAAGACGGCCGGGATCTCCCTTTCTCTCCGACCCTGGGTTTAACATCGCCCTTTGCTTACGTTGCAGTTTTGCTGTGCGCTTGCATTTCTTTTCCTCTCTACTCTTACTTTAACCCGGCTTATTATTTGCGTATGGGTGGATTAGAGCATTCATGTTGACTTAGGAAAACCTGATTGTTAGGCTTCGGGTCAAGTCGTATAGAAATTATTAAAATATGTAAATACGTTTCATATTAAATTAATAGACGGGTGATGGTTACATTAACGTAGCTTGTGGCAGGGTTCAATTGAAGTGGGTGTGAAGATCAATAACTTTAGCCTACCCTGTCATTAAATTCCGACTTTAAGTTACTTTAATAGTAATGCAGAACCAATTAGCTTTTTTGACTTAACAAGATCTAGGCTAACGCAAACTCCCAGTGACCCTGGCTTTGTGTTTACGTCAGCCCCTTGCAATCCGCTGCGCTCTGCTCTCTATCTGCTCCCTCTGACCCTGGGAGGGCTCTGAACGTCAAAATCGTGTTAGTGGGTCAAGGTAAATATGACCTCCACATGCCATGCTGAGGCCTGGTTTGGTGTTTTTATTCATTATTAAAATTAAAAGAAACAATAGAAAAATGTATCTATATGTATTGAAAAATTACTTGTTAATATTAAGATGGATAGGGGGGCATATACAACAGTTAGTAGAATAATACATAGTGTAAATGGACTCGTCCGTCTGAACAAAGCTCGTCGCTCTCCGTGGTACTTATCCCTCACACCAACATCATGCTAATCCCCCAGTTACATGCTAATGTATATGTAAACTCCTCTCCCCCCTCCTCCGGTCCGAGCTCGTCGCTCTCCATGGTGCTCATCCCTCACACCAACATCATGCTAATCCCCCAGTTACATGCTAATGTATATGTAAAACTCCTTTGTCAAGGCGCTCTGTTCCTCCCACACAGCTTAAAAGACGCTTCCAAGCTTGGCAGGGTTCACTCAAGCACTGTCTTCCGGACAGTCCAGTTTCTTCACCTAAGGAAGGCTACTTGTGTTGTGGCCAAAACGTCGTGAGAATATGATTCTGTTATTATTATTTTTATTATTTTATCTCCATTCCACGTGACTTTACCGAAAGAACCCAGAAGATGAATCTCTGCAGTCACGAATGCTTTAAATAGAAATTTAAGCTCTAGCACTGGCTAGCGGGATGAGGGAAGACTGGTGAAACTTGCTGATGACTGGTCCAAGTGAGGCAGACTTGCACAGCTCTTCACTGGCTGCTGACACAGTCAGAATCAGAATATTAATGTATCCTGGAGGAATCCAATGATCTATAAAGTTCTTCACAGATGTCCAAAAGTGATGTGCACGCACAGCATTCAACCTTTTACTCTTAAATCACTGTGTATTATTTCTGAAGATATTTTTTTCATTTTTTTTGCAAAAATAGGAGGGCAGAAGGGGCCCTGCACGGTTGACTTCATTATAACGGAATTAGTTTCCCAGATGATTTGTTGACAGAGGTATCACTGTGTATCAATTGTAGTGTTGTATTTTAAAACTGTTTAAACCGATTACATTGTTGTATGTCTCAAGGTGGCTGCTTTTTTTGTTTCCACAGATATCCAGACTACTCCTTCTACCCCTCGGTCTGCTGTTGTTCCTTGTCCTTGTAGTTTACAATATTTCCATTGCCATTATAAACAAGGTGAATATTTTTCTCCATGTTTCATTTTTGTAACTATTTGACCAGATGGTGTCAGTAAATACAAGTGATAGCAAGGAACTCGCATAAAAAGGCAGATTTAGCCACTTCACAGAGCTTCATATAGGGAAAAAATACACCGCATTCCCATATTTATTTAATAGTGGACTGACCTATGTTTGGGAACTGGAAAAGTGGGTCAAGTCGGGGTTCCCACGGCAGTGGGGCACGAGGTCAAGAAAGCTGTGATCGGGCCACTCGACCTGCTTTAGCTAGGATGGAAACAGTGCTGACTTCATAGTAAACATTTTCAAAACATTGACAAACCAAACATAAGTTCTTTATATATTTTTTGTATGGATTGTTGCCTTCCAGCCATGCAGGGGATGGCAGGGAAGGGGTTTAATCCAAGTCAATCTTGGGAGAAGAACCAAGCCAATCAATTCCAGGAACAGCGCAGCTTGCGTCTCGTTTGTAATCGCAGAGACGTAGCATCAGTTTGCTTTTAGGACAGCGGTGAGGAACTTACGGCCTGTGGGCAACATATTGACCACAAATTAATTTTATATGGCTAGCAGCCACATGATGCTGACCACTTCAAAACTACCCACAAATCATACTTATCCATAACGGCAAGCATCTTAGCCTCACTTATCCGGTGCTGCAGGGGAATATTTTTGACCGGGAAACACTTTCTAATTCTAGCACACTCAATCAGTGCAGTCTTTGTTATGCTTGGTCAGCGTGCACTTTGTTTTCCCTGTTATTTTATATAGCTAAGGTGTGTGCTGATGTGTAGCCAGCCAAAGTTATTTGAGAGCTCTTAATTGGTGTTTCATAAAGAAAAGGTTCAATATGAAATCCAAATGTAGACCTTCAGGGTCGATATCAAGGCTTTTAATCTGTTTCTGGTCTATAACCAATTGCCTTGGATGCATCTGATCTCAGAAGCGAAGTAGTGTTGAGCCTGGTGGATAGTGCTTGAAAGAGCACCCACCACAGCAGGTTCTTTAGAAGAAGCTGGAGTGCTGCGTGATTTGCAGCAGAGGGCAGTGCAGCAACATCCATTTCCACGCTCCCACATCTATATACTGGAAGCCTTCACTAACCTGCACCGACTAGCCTGGTGAAGTATGGCCAATTAACTCACACGACCCCCACTTTGTGTGGAGGTCCTCATCCAGCAGAAAATATTGGAAAGGGTTACAAATCTATATTCATATTTTGTTGTATCCATGTTTATTACATGATAGTGCGTGCCCCATTCATGTTCAAACTGCATACTTTGGTAAACATGCAAATAAATGTGTTTCATCGCACAATTAATTCCATTGAGCAATGGCCATTTCACATCGGTAATTAAAAACTGTCCCGAATGTACCTTATTTAATACATACAGTACCTCATGGCTTTCAATGTGAACCGTTACAGGAAGAGCGCTTATGAAATGGATGAGAATTGTGATGAAATTCAGTCTTCAGCTACGTGCCAGAGCAACGATCTAAATTAGACCAATTTAATGAATGGCTGCAACTCTTTAAGGTAAGTTTATATCACTCCACGGGTCTCTTCTGACATAACTGTGGTGTTTATGAGCAGGGTGGTGTGTAAAGTTTTCGCATTTGGCTCATCCATTTCTCTGCATAAGCAACCACCCTTCTGTGGAGGGAGTCATATTTCATTCCCAATTGTGATGTTCACCTTTTATCCATACTTACATGTATTAAGCCAATCCACAGTTTCTGAATGAATGTATTTCTGTGGTTAATGACCAGCAAGGGTGCTTTCTTAATACTACGAGGGGAAGCTCCTATCTTTTACTGTTTTGGTATTCAAATTTGAACATCATAATGCGTCCGAAATATGTAAAAAACAATAAAAGATGAAACAATGGTTCTCGATTAAATGTTATTTGATGTTTAATGCTCTATCAAACGAAAAAAACCGCAATCTTATATTTTGAACGGTTTCTGAATGACAAACATTTTTAGGGGGTACTTTTATGGGGCCTTCAAATGAAAAATCTCAGATTCTCATATTTCCTGTCATTTGTCCTCAAAGCTACCTTTGTGCCTAATTTCAGATTTTTACCATGTCGAGAAGTACCCTCGAGGTTTTTGAGACAAGCAGATTAAGGTCTTTATATAGATATTTTAGTGCAATCATTGATCTCTAGGTTGCGACCATAAACTCACTACCTTGAGAACCTAGATTTAGTTAAAGGCATTAAAACCCAGGATCTGAGTGGTGTTAACTCAACACTAACATCTGAGTCATCTCGTTTTCTAATTTAATTTGTAAATTTCCTGAACATGATCCTTAATATCTACTCAGGAATGGTGCTCTGTAGCCATATATCTATCCATTTTCAATGAAGAGCATTACCAACATTGCTGTTGGATGCTCACGTTTTTCTTAAAGTAAAACATTGACAATTACTATGATTAGTTTTAGCACGTGCATTATTTTGCATGTCTTTAACGGTGCACTTAATATTTTATACCACAATTCACATTTCAAAGACCATTAATGAGTAAATAAAAAAAATGTTCTTTGCTTAGGTCCTTGGTTACCTTGAACACCTATGATCTGCTCGAAAGAATACTGCATGGTCTGGATACATCCTTAAGGGCAAAGCAACAATAACGTTGAGCAACGTTCAGAAGAATGAAAGTGGGGAATATATTTTCCAAATAACACTTCCAAAACCTTGCAGTGGTGAAAGATAATATAATTCTTGATGTAAATCCCAGAGGTGAGCAAAAACTCCTGCTTTATGACATAGGGGCTATTGTTATGTGCAGACTGTTGGGGAGAAGTTTTAATCATATGCAGTGGATTTATGAAAAAAACTGAATAGATGCAGAAATATTGGCATATAAACGGTACTTAATGTTTTAAAAAACTACACTGATTGTTAGTTTATAATTGTGATGGATAGTTTGTTGATGATCTTTAAAAAATGTGTCACTTTGGTATAAACGTTTTATTTCACATAAATGTATTTCGTCAACATTTGTCATCCAAACCTCCTCCAACTGCCCACGATGCCTCCCGGATACCCCTCAAACATACAGGCATGCCTTTTGGGAATGTCCAGACATTAACAAGTTTTTTCAAATCAACACTTGCTACTTTAACCACATTCACAAAACGAGCGTCTCACCCTCACCAGACACATCCCTATTGAGGTTGAAACCTCAAGGCCTTTCCAGGGGGGCAAATACATTACTGTGTATTCCAAATGTTCAATGTTATGGCAAAACGCACCATTACAGCCAACTGGAAAGAGCATGCTCCCCCAACAGTGCAGGAATGGGCCAATAAACTTTCAAAATTTGCCACTAGAGCATCTAAGTGCCAAACTAAGAAGCTTACCACCAACCATGGAACCCTTTCACGACCTCTCCTCCAGTAGGCATTGATTCTTAAGAGTATTCATTAGGACATTTAGGCACTTCCCCCCCTCCCTTTTTTTCCTACAGGGGTATCAGAGCTTAGGAAGACTGGGGTTGTCGATTTTATTTCAACATGCAGTTTAGACAGGTTTCCATTGAACTGTAATTCGTAACGTGTGTTTGTACTGGTGTCAACCCCCTTTCACATCCTCTGTACCTGATATCGTTTTGTTGATTAAATACTTTTGGGGGAAAAAAAATCGAGCCATCTACGCTCCTTCATACTGGGGTCAACAAGGGTCCCTGGCACAATCGGCAAATACGAAATCCACAAACTCTGAGGCATAAGACAAATAGGGTTTGATTTGTACTACGACAACTGCTCATTTTGTTTTATGTTACCCTACATTAACCCAACCATGGAGCGGGAAGTATTTATTTAAATGTAAAATATGATTAATGTGTTTTTAGTGTAATCTCTAGTGCTGTACTGTACACGCTAAAGTAAATATGAAAATTAAGATGAGGTTAATAACATGTACTTTTTTTTGCAGTTTAAAACATGAACTAAAAATACTTTTACATACTATGAAAGATGATTTCATGTGGTTTTCATGGTCTCATCATCGGGAGCAGTGCAGTTAGAGTATAGTACTTATTTATGATGCATAAAGGAATCTCATGGTCAACTGTGGATGGTCAAGCCGCAGGGGCACGATGGGCAAGCTATACCTCAATAAATTTGGCAACGGTCAAATCCGCGAAGGCTGAAATTAGAGTGGGCAAAGTAGCTCTTCGTTGGTGATGGAGCAATGCCTGTCATGTTGTACGCTTGCTGGCGAAATTTAATTCTTAATTTTATAGAGGGCCGAAGGCCCTGCAATCGAATCTGTATTTGTTAAACCATGCTATTGGATTTCAATAATTAAAATTTGGAGTCTTCCTTAAAGAAAACTATAGCTACTCTACAGTTCTCATCAAACTATTGACTACACTATCGATAGTTAAAATTTCTACTCATCGCATGTGTTTTGGTCATATTAAAATAGGATTTAAGAACTCCTTCCCTAGGGAGTCTTAAGATTGGCAAATAAAAGAAATCGGAGAGCTAAAACTTACCTGTGTGCATGCAACTTATAATCTGTTAATACATAGTGTGTGTATAGTAATACCTCGGTTAACGAAGTAAATGCATTCCATGACGTCACTTTGTTATCAGAAACGTCGTTACCAGAGTTAGGTATAACATCTGAGGCATAGGGGATGCGTTTCCGGACTTCAGAGAAGGGGTACAATAGCAAAACATTGCTGCACAGTCGCCTTCACTTCGTCTGCTTGGTTTAAAATGGTCCTGAAGGTGCACGGCACCAACCCCAACGAATGTGTCACTTCACTTTTCATCTTTCCCGCCTCTACCCCTCCTCTTTATGATCTGCATTTTCCTTTACAAATATGAATAACACAATTCATATGGCAATATATAGTTATCGTAATTGTATAGTGAATATACAGCAGTGTGGCATATAGTGGGGTTGATAAAATAAGACAGTGTAAAATTACAAGTCTAATATTTTATAGTCTAAAGTATAGGGCAGTGTAGAGTAACGCATTGTATAATTCAAAGGTGAATTTTTTGTCTATGGATATGATATTATACCATGTAGTTTAGATTGAAGGTATAATATTACATTGTATAGTAGTCCAGTTTATAGCATAGTTATTAACGCAATACAGGACAGAGCAGCGCACCTATCCTATTCCTTTTTTCTTTCCGTTTTTCTGTGTACCCGCCGCCACCCTCCCCCGATCTGGTGGTGCTGGTACTGGTAACATGCTAATTCATATGTTAATTCGGCCCACACAGCTTAAAAAGACGCGATCCAGGCTTTGCAATGTTCACTCGAGCGCTGTCTTCTGGACAGTCCTGTTTATTCACCTGAAGAAGGCTACTTGTTTCATGGCCGAAACGTCGTGAGAATCTTTTTTATTGTTTTATTTTTATTATTTTATTTCCATTCCAAATCCACCCATTTTTTCGCCATATAGCATTGTGATATATAACGACTTATTGTTGGTAGCTTAGCTGATTGGAGAATATAGAGTTTATTGATAACATTAAGGTAATTTATATTTTAGTTTTTTTATTGGTTCACTATATAGTACTGTGAATAGCTCAGATGTGTAGGCCTTGACTCAACATAGTCATTTCTGTGACCAGTCACTAGCTAATCACTCAGTTATTTCAATGCTAAATTCGCCTAGTTATTTCAATGCTAAATTCTCCTGTTTGATTTGTACTAAGTGCCTCGGTGAATGTGTATGCTCTGACTTTAACGTAGCTATTCCTGTGAGCAGTTACAAGCTAATCACTCAGCTATTTCAATGCTAAATTCTATGCTAATTCCATTGTCAAGGGGTGCCTCTGCGGATGTGTATGCTTTAACTTAGCTATTTCAATGCTAAATTCTATGCTAATCCCTTTAACAATGGGTGCCTCTGCGGGTGTGTATGCTTTAACTTTTAACATAGCTATTTCTGTGACCAGTCACAAGCTAATCATTCAGCCATTTCAATGCTAAATTATATGCTAATTCCTTTGTCAAGGCGCTTTGTTCCTCTCACACAGCTTAAAGGCCGTATCTGAACGTAGCTCTTTCACCCCAGCGCTGTCCTACCAGACAGTCTCGTCCCTTCACCTGATGAAGGCCGCTTGTGTTGTGGCCGAAACGTCGTGAGAATATTATTGTGTTATTTTATTTTATCAATTTATTATTTTATTCTCATTCTACGTGACTTTACCGAAAGAACCAAAGAAGGATGTGTGAGTGTTTGGGAACGTGTAGGCTTAGGTGTGAGTGTCGGGATAAAGGGGTCATCCTGTAACATTGTGAGCGCACCGTGTTGTCCCAGAGATACGCTACTGCGTGACAACTGGCAGGGTGGCTTGTCTAAAAATTTAAGACAGACCAACCCTATTGAATCGCCTCAGGTGAATGGGCACGACTGTTCTCACTAGACTTGACCCACAATACACAGGAGTGACTTGGCTTACCGAAAATATAATAGTAACACCGATAAAGGTGAGCCTGGAACAGCAGGCAAGAGACTAGGTGCCACACCTAATGCTGCGTATAATCAAAAATCCCTCACTGTCCACAAGACGGTATGCTTCTAGTCTATAATTAAGTTTCGGTGCCTCTAGCCGGTCAAGGATAGGGGTGTGCAGAGTGATCAAAGTTCTTGTCTGGGGTTTTGGTGATGGCATCCCACTAATCTGTCGGTTCCTTAAGAAATGCGACCAGGGGATGTTATAACTTGCCTGTACTTGCTCAAAGGATAACAACCCTACTTTTTCCACTCCTGCCACTTTCCAGCTGGGCCATTTGATGCCCTTACCCCTTATTCTCAACGAAGTGTTTACCCCATAGCGGGGATCATTACATCAGCCATACGAAAGAAGATGATATTACTGGTTTTTAAAAATCCAAAAAATGTATTTTTATTATTTTACGAGTGTTTTTAAGTCTGTACGCTCTCCCGTTTTATGTACGTTAACGAGAACGTACTCAACTTATTTATACCCTATCCCATTTTACGTACTGTGGCACGTTGCGATAACATACTCGAGATTTACGAACTTTACCATTTAGACCCAACATTGTTTACGCTGTTTAGCGACATTTACGTGCCAGGTGGCGCCGAAGCGTTCGCGTCCCTGACTGATCCACCATCCCATCTCTTTACTTCGATAAAATTTCTGGTTTTTAGGGATGCATCCTGGGCGTAAATCGGGGAATGTCTGTTTGTAAAAGTATGGTCTTAATTTTGCCGAAGTGCCTTAAACTTTGTGGATGACATGTGCTCGACAATAAAGATTTTAAAAATGTCGGACTTGTGTATTCACCCATTACTTAAAGGATACACAATACTGCATTACTTTGGCTGTTGAAAATCACTTGTTTTTCTTGTAAAGGATGATGGCCTATTTAGGTTGTTTTTCATGGAGTAGAGGGTAGCCCTGGCCTTTCTCCACTCTACTTACTGGTTGTTATTCCACCATTAGTGTCACCCTTGCTATGTTGCCCACCCTCAACAATCACCAGACATCATGGGACCTCCCTTGCCAGTATCAAAATATAAGAATAGGTTTTACCCTTTCTGGCAATAAAACAGGTGTTAAGATTTTGATTTAAAGCTTTCGTGACTACAGGAATTCATATAATAAAAGGTGTTAAGATGTTAAAACACCAAACTGAAACATTTTGCAAGCATCCATGTCTGCATCAAGCACATATACTTGTGGTGAGCATGCAAACAAACACGTGCTTTGATAGTATATGCATTGTCTTTGAAACGGATTGATCCACACCAGAGATCGCTTTCTTTAAAGCTAAGTCTCAAACAGTGTTAGACCAGAAGAAGCCAAAGGGCGAACAGCACAGAGACAATCAAAATATAAGAATTTGTTTTATTGCCAGAAAGGGTCAAACCTATTCTTATATTTTGATACTAGCAAGGGAGGTCCCATGATGTAGCTGCTCACCCCGAGCTCTCACTGTCCTCATAGTGGCATTGTCTTTGTGCTGTTCGCCTTTTTGCGTCCTCTGGTCTATCACTGAGATTTTGGTCTCCACTTCCATGCTGGGGCAGACATGTTGGAAGAGGTGGGAGTACCTCTCAGAAGCCAAATGGCACGGGGGCTTCCACAAACTCCTAACATTTCTGTCAGGCTGCGCCTATACAGCTGTGCAGTAAACTATAAAATTTCACATAATACCACCAGATTTGGGCATACATCACAATGCCTGACCACTTCCTACACAGTATACACTTTTATTATATGATACACTAGCTTTACTACCCGGCTTCGCTCGGGACTTGGATTCACCATGCCTGGCCGCCGTTGTCTCCCTACACCAGTAACTCGTTTGAGGCTGAGTCGACCTAGGGGAGGCCTAGGATCGGTTCAAATAATCGTCACCGGTGGTGGCCATGAACGGGAATTGAACTCAGGTCGCCGGGTTCGTAGCGCAGCGCGCTAACCATAGGTACACATAGACGCGCTTGCTGCAGACACACAACTTTCAGGGTGCATTCGGCAGTAAACGACTGAAATAATAAAGCAATGCTGCGCGAAGAACGCCTTAGACCTGCAACACATTTGGATTTCACTTCAGCCGCGATCAGCAGGCACACTCCGTTTCGCTTCCGCAGACGGGTCACATGACAGATGTGACATCACAGCTCACTTGCCGTGCAAAAAATATATGCATTATTGAGCCCCCCCCCCCCCCAAAATACAAAAGTCTGTTTTATACTTTTTGCATGGTGTACAGTCTGGAAAGTACCCACATGGCAAATTTAAAGTTTGTTGCATGTTGGGAAGTACACTAAACATTTTGAACAAACACACAATCACAAATTTCCCTTTTATATATATGGAGATTACAGCACTTAGGGTGAAGCAATACACAATCACAGTGCAAACTGGAGAAAAATACCAAGCTGGAACTAATGCCAAAGTTTCCAATTAAATAAACGGCAGCGACAGCAAGGCCATTTTCAATCCAGAAAAACGCATGTCAAAAATGTTATAAATTGATTTGCATTTTAATGAGGGAAATAAGTATTTGACTCCTCTGCAAAAGATGACTTAAAACATGAGTAATTGGTGACAAAACCCTTGTTGGCAATCACAGAGGTCAGACGTTTCTTGTAGATGGCCACCAGGTTTGCACAGATCTCAGGAGGGATTTTGTCCCACTCCTCTTTGCAGATCTTCTCCAAGTCATTAAGGTTTCGAGGCTGACGTTTGGCAACTCGAACCTTCAACTCCCTCCACAGATTTTCTATGGGATTAAGGTCTGGAGACTGGCTAGGCCACTCCAGGACCTTAATGTGCTTCTTGAGCCACTCTTTTGTTGCCTTGGCCGTGTGTTTTGGGTCATTGTCATGCTGGAATACCCATCCACGACCCATTTTCAATGCCCTGGCTGAGAGAAGGAGGTTTTCACCCAAGATTTGACGGTACATGGCCCCGTCCACGGCCCCATTGATGCGGTGAAGTTGTCCTGTCCCCTTAGCAGAAAAACACCCCCAAAGTATAATGTTTCCACCTCCATGTTTGACGGTGGGGATGGTGTTCTTGGGGTCATAGGCAGCATTCCTCCTCCTCCAAACACGGCGAGTTGACTTGATGCCAAAGAGCTCCATTTTGGTCTCATCTGACCACAACACTTTCACCCAGTTGTCCTCTGAATCATTCAGATGTTCACTGGCAAACTTCAGACGGGCATGTATATGTGCTTTCTTGAGCATGGGGACCTTGCGGGCGCTGCAGGAGTTCAGTCCTTCACGGCGTAGTGTGTTACCAATTGTTTTCTTGGTGACTATGGTTCCAGCTGCCTTGAGATCATTGACAAGATACTCCCGTGTAGTTCTGGGCTGACTCCTCACCGTTCTCATGATCATTGCAACTCCACGAGGTGAGATCTTGCATGGAGCCCAAGGCCGAGGGAGATTGACAGTTCTTTTGTGTTTCTTCCATTTGCGAATAATCGCACCAACTGTTGTCACCTTCTCACCAAGCTGCTTGGCAATGGTCTTGTAGCCCATTCCAGCCTTGTGTAGGTCTACAATCTTGTCCCTGACATCTTTCTGATTGAGAAGGGGTCAAATACTTATTTCCCTCATTAAAATGCAAATCAATTTATAACATTTTTGACATGCGTTTTTCTGGATTTTGTTGTTGTTATTCTGTCTCTCACTGTTCAATTAAACCTACCATTAAAATTATAGACTGATAATTTATTTGTCAGCGGGCAAACGTACAAAATCAGCAGGGGATCAAATACTTTTTTCCCTCACTTTTTTTCCCTTACTCGTTCAGCACACCGGTTGTGTGTTGGAGAGTAAACCCACACCATTAAAAAGTCGAGTACGACGTTTCGACAGTAATTACAACCATCCTTATCAGGTGACAGCCAGAATTGGCTGTGTTTTGTAAATAACATCGCATCAGTTCATCTTATATGATAAGTCATCTCGCCAGGTAGCAGAGCACCCATCCCACAACAGGCAGATAGATCATATGCTAGTCGGAAGTTGACTCAACCCATCGTCCATTCTGGGGTAAGACAAGTAAGGAGCACTTGGATAAGAATGAGTATCAGTGGCCCTTTGGAGAGACTATGTGGTGCCACAACAGCGAAGCCTCTCCGTCGGAGCCGTTCCTGCAACGCCACCACGGGAGAGCGTCCGGGCCGACACTGCTTCTCCCTCACCACCCCCCAAATGAGCACACACAACACCCACACCCCCACGTAGGACCTCGTGGGGAAGTCACCTGGCCTCCAGGTTTTCACCCAGGGGCCCTCTTTGTAGGGACATCCCCCACGGTTTCCTGGGGCCAGGGAATTGGACGACTTCCCCCAGGTTGAATTACACCGCGGAGCCATGAATTGACGTGCAATTGCATGGTCACGACGAGGCTACTCAGTTACCGCGGTTAGGTCCACACGAGCACCAGGGGAAGCATCCGATTGGCCGGAAAAGTATGTTTGCACGCCGTGGCCAATGGCAACGACCCAACGGCGGCCCCTGTTGATGGGTAGAGAGGGAAGCGGATGTCTGTGAAGGCACCGAGACGGGCACACCAGTGGCGGTGGGGTATCGTGGGTTAGCCGGGCAGACCTTTGATGTAGAGAAGGATACGCCTCACCAAAGAGAAGCAGTTCCAGCCATCACATTAGGGGGCGAGTTAATTAAATGTTTGACCAAATATAACAGGCTAATTTTAAGTTGATAATTTTGTATGGCCTGCGAATGATGTTATAAATATACAAATGGCCCTTGGCAGATAAAAGGTAACCCACCCCTGCCTTAGGTGAACGCAAATAGTGAGTGTGGAGTGAGTTGGAACCTTGCCTCATATAAATTAGCTCGAGTAGGATTTGCAGTTCCATTTATAAGGTGCTTGCCTCAGAAACTCGCATCTTCCATCTCATCTCAATCATTCCAATACTTAACTTTATTTTTAGCCCAGGGGAGCCCCTGATGGCAGCTGTCCCCATATGGCACAAGGTGAACACAGCCCCAGGCTGCAAGTAGGTAGCAGTTTGCCAGTTGCCCGAAATGTTTCAATGGGTTTTATCAATTGGGTAATCTGCAAATATTTGTATTTATTTGAACCATGACCCTAGTGCACGTGGCCTACTCTTTTTCCTAATCGCGTCACGGGATTTGTCACATCCACTGTGGAGCATACGGCATATATTTTCTGGTAATACACCCACAGCATTAACCAGGGTGGCCACGGGGATGAATCGTGAACCTTGCCAACGAGCGGCAATGCCACCGCCAACAACAACTTCTGTTGCTTCCACCGTTGCTGATCGGGGTGTGGATCATTCGTTGTCTTTGCTGTGCAGGTGTCCCAGTGCAGGAGCTGCAACAGGAAGTACCAGCCAGTGCCACGGGACAGGGAGTGGGGGAGTGGAGCGCTCTTCAACTGCACAACCTGCGATAACACCTTCAGGTTGACGGCGATAAAAGGGACAGCTTGTATGTGTGTATTGATGCATTGATTCGCAAAGTTTACGCGAGTTGTGCGCGAGTGCGCATGAGATACGGTGTTTTATAAATAAAAATGTATATCGTAATACGAGAGGAGCAAACCATTTAAAAGGATGTCGCCACTCAAATACATTTGCATAGTGATGTAGAGTATAAAGTGGGGGGTGTGAAAGCAAACTGAGAGCAAATCCTCTGGAACCACAAAAGCCGTGTTGAGGACAGATAGTGGCAGCAGGCAAGGAATGAAACGCATCTCAGAGAGTGTCCACTGCGGAGATGGAGCGACGACATCGGCTCGCGCACAGGTGCTCGTGTTCGGTGGATTATTAAATTGTTTGGGGGAGGCCTTCATCCGGCAGTGGATTGAACATTGCTGCTGATGATGAGAACGAAAATCATTGAAAATAATTAGCGCAATGTATTTTGTATACGATTACGAAAGTAGTAAATATAGAGTATTATCAAAATAAACAACAGATTAATAATGAAGACGTATCAAATAAACCTTCTGAAGTGATCACAAGCATGGAACAAATCGATGGGGTCGTCAAGACCTTCCCCAAGCATGGCACGTCTTCTGATGCCCTGGGCGCTCATGGTTCAGAAGGCCTTACCAACTATATATTGTTTGAAACTACCCCTAATTTGTCCTGCTGTCGTGTTTTTGTATTATTTGTGGTTGTAACGTTCTGATCCGCCCCTAACTGGACATCTGTGAAAAAGAGCTTCATAGCTCATGGGATTCCTCCAGTATAAATCAATATTCTGCTTGTTTGTGAGCAGCGGCTGGGGACAGATGGGCGTGCCCACATCGCCGTGCTACCGGTGCCAGGCGGCGTGTGGCCCACGCGCGTGCAGCGCCCCGACACGCACAGCGCTGCGCGCCCTTCCGGGCAGCAGCTCAGCTGCATGGCCGAGGACTGCTACAACCCCCAGGGTGAGCGCAGCTGGAGGGCCACAGCGCCACTCCGCCGACTCTCGCGATCGCCAGCCACGAGCATTAATAAGCGACGATCCAATTCTCTCTGTCTCGCAGACCCGCAGGAGTTTTGCGGGGGGGAGTGGGAGGGGGGGTGATGTTGCTGTGCATTTCTCCTAATGAGTGGCTTTTGCAGACAATTTGCACAATTTGGACCGTGACGCCGACATTCCCTCCCATCGTCTCTTTCCCAAGATCTTGTAACCTCGCTCAATGCAAGAAATATATTTTGTTTTTTTCAACTTCAGGAGTGCTGTTTGTTGATGGCCGATGGGCATTTTGGGCCTGTGCTAAGCAACTGTGATAGAAAAAAAGATTTGGGCAAGGCAGCATATTGTTCCGGGGGTAGTTACCGACAGCATCCCGATGAAGAAATTAACACTGCAGTAAAGCGCGTGAGTGAATCGACATAATTCTCTGATCCGTTCTCTATACCGCTATCGTTTTATCAGCATTATATAAACACAAACCTCACTTTAAGACATCATGACATGCATAAATAACCAACCCAATAAGTTTTGTTGCTGTAATTGTTTGGGTGGAGCAGTACAGTAGCATTAAACACGTACCACTGATGAAAACCCCGTGCCCCTAAGTTTGATTCTCAGCCAAGGCTAACGTGAGCGACACTTGAACCAATCCTATTTAGTTTGTTTTCCTACCCCCGCACCCCCGATTAGCACGTTCTCTACGTACGGCGTGAAAGAAGTTCAACATACATATTCATTGGGTAACAATGATTACGATGACAAGTCTCGGCAGATGGTTGACGTTGGATGACGATCGCGAGAGACGGAGATTGGCTGCCTCATCATGGGGGTGGTGAGGACGGATAGGAATTGGCTGACGACGATGGTGGTGAGTATCTTTGTAACGATGGCAGTGGTGAGGATAGTAGTAGAGACGTACGTACGTTGAACTTCTTTAGCACCGTACGTGGCCAACCGTAGACGACTGCGATACGCTGGTGGTAGTGTGGTGAGAGTCTCAGGTCGGTGTGCTTTTTGCACCGTGAGCACGCGTGGCAGGGCCCCCGGGTCCCCGGGACGCACTGTGTGCACGCGCGCACCCTGCACGTGACGAGGCTCGTCACGTGCTGTGTGCACGCGCGCACCCTGTACGTGACGAGGCGCGTCACGTGCTGCACGCGAGCGAGCCGCACGTCAGCAGCGCCTCCACGGTGGCCACGTGCATCAGCCAGGGCAGCCTCGTGGAGCACGAGGACGTCCTCATCGAGCAGGACCTCTTGGAGGAGGACGAGAATCGGCGCCACTGAGCGTGCCGCGAGCGAGGTTCCAACGCGAGTAACGCGCGAGCCTCCTCGGCGCCTTTGCGTTGGGTCGTGTTTTTAAATCGAGCTGTGAAAGTGCCTTGTTTTCTTCAGCTTTTAAAAAATAGCACTTGCCTAGAGTTGATTTGCGTTTAACCGAAGCACAATATTTACAATGCGTTTCTAAAGCCAACGATGACCCCTTGTTTATCGAAGATGGGGGTGGATGAACGGCGCGGTGGTTTTCGTGCATTGCGCTGTGAACCCAGCGAAGCAAGTTCGATCCCCGGCCACCGCTAAAAAGCAGTGCGGAGTGGTATCTGAACTGGTCCTGGATGCCCCCTTTGTTAAACAGCACTGACAAGCTGAGTGAAGTATGGTCAAACATCCCTCGTGAACAGCACTGCTTGAGGATATTTGACCATTTCTTTTTTGGCCCAAATTTTTATTCATGAAAAATATTTTATTCCACATCCTCCCTCGCATCATACATTGCAATATTTTGACACTCCGGGCAGCAGTTCCAAGGGGCATCTAAGGTATCGGGCATACCGGACTTATCGGGGCAGGCGGGAGGTTTTTTCCTCCTTTTTAAAGTGCTCTTGTAATTCATAATCTTAGCTCTTTCGGTAAAGTCACGTTGAAGGGAAACAATAAAACTGCCAAATCGCTGCGAAGGGCGCAAACGTTTTTTTTAAATAAATAAATAAATACACCGTTTAAAAATAAATACATTAATGCAAACCGACACACCTGATGATGACCGTTTGTGTTATGGTCGAAACGTCGTGAGAATTTTTATTGTTTTATATATATTTTATTGTTTCCCTTCAACGTGACTTTACCGAAAGAGCTAAGAATATGAATTACTGCAGTCACGAAAGCTTTAAATCAAAATTTGCTCTTGTAATTGTTTTGATTTTAACCGTATTTCGATTTAAAGCTTTCGTGACTGCAATGATTCATCTTCTCTGGTTCTTTCGGTAAAGTCACGTAGAATGAGAATAAAATAATAAATTGATAAAATAAAATAACAGAATAATATTCTCACTTATTCTCAAAACACAATAATATTCTCAAAACTAAAGTGAGAATATTATTGTGTTATTTAATTTTATCAATTTATTATTTTATTCTCATTCTACGTGACTTTACCGAAGGAACCAAAGAAGATTAACCGTGTTTTTTTTACTTTTGTGTTTATTCACATAAACAGTGATGCGCACGAGGTGAAAAATGTTACGAAAAAAGTATTTACAGTCGGCATGTGAGACGTGATAACAATGGCTCTTTCATGCATCATGCTATCGTGCTGTATAGTCAGAGGGAAATTCAGTAGGTACCTTGAAACACGCCCTAATTGTTTCTGAGGTGGTTTATTTGAAATGTATCGGTTAGTGGAGGTCCACTGGCCAACTGGAGGGCATCTACTCTATAAGTGGCTAATCTGTATGCTTGGCTGTACGTTTGTTTCTATAATCTCCACGAAATTCAATTAACAAGGAGTCATTTTAAAACTAAAGTAGTTTATATTATATTAAAACAATACAAATACTTTTTACCTGATCAATCTTCTAATTTGGCGTTTTGGGGCCCTCGGACTGCTTAGCTGCTCTATCATTTACAATAGCTTGGCATGTGATGGCAAGCTCTTGTAAATTCGTACAATAGATAGGGTTATAGAGGGCGGGGTGGCACAGAGAGCTGTTGAAACTCAATGGCTTCTCTTTAGTCTCCAATAAAACCACCTCCATAACAAGGATCAACAACTTATATACAGCACGGCATATCTCAATGTAAAATCAAATACACTTGTATGTACGTGTAGCGCAGGGACGTGCGGTCAGGGGAGGCACAGCCTCACCTGTCATACTCCAATGAGAATAGCTGTTACGAAAAAAAAGAATAATCAAATAAAAATTTAAATTTTCCCACTGATCTGTGTTATAAATGTCATTTCTGTACGATTCCAAACATTTTTATAGTCAAAGTCGCCAAATTTGCGGAGCTCCGCTGCAAATACAGGAAGAGACGAGAGGTGAGGCAGCGACGCGCTCAGCCTCCCCTCTGATTGCGCAACCCCTGTTCTGTAATGCTGCGTGTTTTCATAAGGCGAATTGGATATAATTCTATGAATGTATTAGGGAACACATTTTTATAACGCGCATACGAATTGGTTATAAAGCAATCGAGTGAACAGAACTACGTTGCGCGAGTAGGAACAAGCAGTTGTAAGGCGACCTCGGTGTAGCATCACACAAGGTGGGATGCTGCTGGATGCTCTTGATGCTACCCACACGCCTCAGTCTTTGTTCAGGCTGCGTACGCACATCACGTGTTATCGCAGACATTGCTTTACCCTATATTATGCAGGGTGCTTCAACATGTTTTTAACACTTATATGGGACTATCGTTTTTAATGGAAAAAGAACGGATAATACACTGTAACATGATAAAGAAATGTATGTTAATAGCTGCAAAAAGTCAAAGAGTCTCCACTTGCTCGCCATCATTGTCAACACATGCCTGGAATCTTCTCTAGGTGGTCTCCAGAGCCCGGAGGCACATTTCTTGTGGTATTGTTGCACATTCTCACAAGTATTAAAACAATTTAAGCACCCCGTACATTATTTATTGTAACGCGATTTTCCATAACGCGGTGTTCTTCAGGAACGCAACTACCGCGTTATAGGAAAATAGAACTGTATAATCATGCAGGGTCTCGAACTCAGGACACTAGAGGTCGAATAAATTTAAGCTCGATTTCAATTTCTAAGGAATATTTTAAAAAGTGATTCAATATAAAACTGCTACATCTTCCGTGTCGCCTCACAATGAGTTTATGGATAGGAAAGGGGTAGGGGCAAAACAATTTATGCTCGGGGTCACCAAATAGGCCAGCACCACCACTCAAGGGTGGGAAAACCCCGATTTTTTTTTGCCCGACAAATCGGGTTATTGGTTTTAATGGAATTAAACCCGATTTTGCCGATTAAAACCTGGTTGTATTATCGGCGTCTCGTGCACACTTCAATCCTGCTCGTCGTCGTCGTCCGCCGCCGCGTCGTCTTCGTCGTCGCTCTCGCCGCTGGACTCGGTGTTGTCGTGGCCATCGCCGGGCGTGGGGCAGTCGTAGAACGCGTTGAGGTTCGACTTAATGAAGACGAGCTTCTCGACTGTGCTGGGCGCCAGGCTGTTCCTCAACTTGGAGTGGATAAATCCCATCGTCGAGCAGTTTCGCTCAGACGCAGCAGCAGCGGCGGTCGACGTGGCCATGCCGCCGTGCGCGTGACTCACGCGCACGGCGGCTGAGCCCGGGCCCCGGCCCGAACGCTGCTAATAGGTGCGTGCGACTGAAATCCCGACTTCACTTTAATAAAACCGAATAAAACCGGATTTGGGCAGGATCCAGGTGCTCCGGTTTTATATAAAAAAACGATTAAAGCCCGAATGAATAAAACCGGGCCGTGCCAGCCTTGCAAACCACTGCCTGCATGTACCACGAGGAGACGTTTCCATGTCTTGCGCTCGCAGTCTCAGTCTCGCATACTAGACATGCCCCTCACCCATCGCCCACAAACACCGCCTTGTTGTGAAAGAGCCAACGCAAGAAGATCCCTAGGTTTGATCTTCCACGAAGCTCATGGTCCACCCTAAACTGTATCCACTGCACAAACCACGGCAGTAGATGCGGATACCTGATGCACAAGTGGAAAATTAAAAACTCCCCAGTAGTGTGTGACTGTGGTCATCCAGAACAGACCGTACAGCATATAACGACGCAACGCCCGATCCACAAATACGAAAGAGACATCACAGTGATGATACACTCCACTGCTCTTGGCGCGGTTGTCTGGCTTGACCACCTGAATGTGAGATTGCAGTTGTTGCTCTGCGTCTACATTAGCCAGCTTGAGGGCGGGGTGGGGTCTAAATCAGGAATTCACCATAAAAACACATGATTTCAGTAAAACAAATCCATATGATCTCGCAAGTGCGTGTCACATAACGGCATATCAAACACAATGTGACAACGAACTCACCTGCGATATAGCAAACTCAAGGTATCCGTGTGCTACCGATTTTGTCTTTATAGTACTGTATTCGCTATTCATGGTTTCCTGCTGCAACAAAAAAATGTTACAGCAATTGTTTTTACCTTTAGCTGGATCCAAGATAATGGATGGAGTGATGATGCAGTGGTTCATGCACTGCGTCATCTGAGTTTGATTCCTGGCCATGGCTGACATCGGTGACATCTGAACAGATCCTGTACCCCCCCCCCAACCCATACCGAGCAGCATGGTAAAGTATGGTCGAACAACAAAAATGACCGACACGGTGTGTGGAGGCCCTTGTACAGCAGTGGACTCGCAAATGAGCTGTCAGGTTTGCTTTTGTAAATGAAAGTGTATTTTGGCATAAACTGAAAAATCTGAGTCTTGCTGCTCCAAACGAGCATGGGCTGCAATGCCATTCTGTATGCAGCTCTCAGCAAGGTGGTCAATATTCCACTTTCCTTTGGGAGGGGGAAACTCGATGTAACCACCACTTCTGCTCCGCCCACCCTCGTCCTAGGCTCTGTGTTCGATGTGTTCAATACTCACGTGGGTCTCATTCCTTTGACATTTGATGGTGCTGTTTGTTGCTGGACGCTTGGCGTCTTTGGGACTCTGCACAGATCAACTTGAATATTTTGATTGTGTGGAATAACCTCCAATATTTGCAATTAATCAATTACACTAATATTCGATTCTGAAGATTGCAATTTAACCGCACTGTATAGCAGCACTTTCAAAACAATTTTGCAATATGACCCTATTTGAAGACAAAATTCCTATTAAACTGACAATAACCATAATTTAAAAACATTTCAAGTGACAGGATATTTCTGTACGTTCATTTTGTGTCGGTATTATAGAACAACAAATATGAATTTTTTTGATAAATAAATGAAGCAATAATTTGGACTCACCAGGTCGAGTGTCGAGACGCGTGTTGCTTGAGGCATGCGACACAGCTTCTCAAAATCTTGCGGTGTGGCTGACATTGCACATCCCACCTTCAGCGGTCACATCCAAAGTCAGTGCGCTCACTCACGTGTACACTACATGCTTGCAAAGGGTACCATCGGTTTCGAGGCACGCGTTAAGATGTCGGGGTTTGCGGATTCTCTCTTTTCCGTGAGAAAAAAAAACTCATCACGTGACATTTCAACGAGTTGTTTCGTTTCAGCCGCGGTCACATCCATTGTTTTAGGCTGGGCATTGAAATGGGTTTCGTGCCTAGTGACACCTTTTCACGTCGAAATCAGGGAAATTGGTTGCGAAGTGTGCGTCCAGGCAGCTGAGGTGGTGAGTCTTCGCCCAAGTGGAAAGACACTTTGGAAATTGAGTGGAGCCGGCAGTTCAACTTCAACAAACTCATCTTGCACACACCATCTCTCACGGATGCTGTGATTTGATCGCTCATTTGTATATTTGTGGTTTCATTGCAACATTTGCATTCACGTCGTTTCGTTTCCCAACCACAGGCGCGTCTCGCTTAACGAGCGTTCTCCTTCACGAGAGTCTGCTATAACTCTCAATTTGTTCGCAACACGAGAACATGTTCCCGAAACAAGCGGAGGCCGATCAACCAAACGCGTCCCGTGTTGGCAAGGGCCGCTACGCTACAACAATGGGATCGTATTACCACGTTCCCTACGCCCAGCCATCAGATTCTCAATCTCCTGTGCTGCGCGTGCCGCCGGAGCACGCGCCGCCTGAGCACGTGACCCAGGTGGGGGCCACGTGGTGTTGGTGGCGAAACTGTCATGGCGGCGCGTGGGGAGCTACTCGCGACTCCCGCTCACGGCCAACACGGGTGACGATTGTACGAGGTGGTCCTGGGACACTCCGAGGTCGACTCGGCATCAAATGAGTACGGTGTGTAAACATCGCCACCGGGGAGACAAAGGCGGCCGGGCGTGGTGTGAGCCACCCCACCCACACCCGAGGATCGGCGGGCAGGGCCGCCATCGCAAATTGCCAGCCCTCGCAAACAACAGCGGTCGGTAAGTAAGCTCTTGACTATGCATATATTATTGTTGTGTTACATATAGATTTTATATATCAGGTATGTAGTCTTCTCTTTGTGCCCGACGCTTAAGGGCTGCAGTTTTTGGTAGCGGCAAGTTTGAGTAAAACTCACGTGTACAGTATTTTGGCGGGACAAATGGAAATATCACAGAATCGTTTTGCGCGTTACCCCCTCCCCCCACCTAGAGGTTCACTCAATGTTTATTTTACTTTCTATCGAAAACAAGTGTTAAGATAAGCGTTTAAAAGTCAAACTTAACCAAGTCGTCAATTTAAGTGTCTTTTGTACATTTATGTTCGTAGGTTTGAATATATTCTGTCTAGATTCGTTTAAAAAGAATGCAACCTTCTCTGGCTACTATTAGCCCTTTTTTAGAATTGTGTTTCAACCGATTACCCTCGCTTGCCTGACCCATCACGGCTCTGAGAAATAAATGTATGACTAATGGACGTCAATGTTAACCAGTTGTCCATTTTGTGAGGTATCCCTAACTAGCCAGTAACTTGTAAGCGAATAAACAAATCAACGGCGTAATTTGTTCGCGCTCGCTGGTTACTTTTGGAAACAACATTGTTGATAATTTATTTAGAAAGGTCTTTTATACCGATCTAGGTCACGATATGGACTTCGATGTTAGCGTCGTAATTTTCTATTGGCAGATTCATACGTGATTATTCACCAGTGACTCATGTTTGCTATAATTTCACACATTTATAAATCACCTCACGTACTCCCCCCCCCCCCCGGTTGCGAACCACTGGCCTAGAGAAGCCATTAGTGACAGACATTACCATCACATCGACAGTGAGGATGGCTTTATGAGACCCAAGGCGACATGGAATGCACAAAAGACGTTTGAACTGCCAATGTGTTCTTTGCGCGGCATTGACCTGCAAGGCTGTGAGCCTGAAATCGGTGAACTAATGCAAAACGATCCCACCCAGTTGTGTCGCGTCATTGACAATGACCCTGAAGAAGAATGCAGTCGTGTATTTTGACGGTACAATATATGAAATGCACAATCGATGATTCATCTAGATGAAGGGTGAGCAGTCAGATTCATTCCCTCACCCATGTTAACAATTTTGGTCTACCGCACCGACTGTTTGCTCTCATGTACACACCGCACAGCGAATGACTTGGTGTTTCTACTTTGGCAGTGGTACACAAGCACAACAACAAATACATGGACGCATTCGTCAATAACACTGGCTTCTTCCAGGATAAAATATGGACAGTAAACCCTCTCAAACCACAAGGGTTATGTTCTTGAAAACGCGCGCGAATGTAGAAACCTTGTTGACCAGGAAAAATGGGGTTGCGTTCCTGGCACGAGTGAACATAGGGGGGAATAGTAAATGTTTAATACCACTGACTACAATAAATAATAAAATATGAATGACAATTCGTTTTTATTACCTTTCATGATGATTTGATGACAATGGAGATGGTGAGGAATTCAGGTGGACGACTCATCGGGAGATGCAGGTGTTTGATAACAACAACGCACAGTTATCATTTTAGCACTCGAGAGCACGTCTGTGATAGGCCGACATTTTGGCGTGGACTGTGAGATCCATCAAGAATGAGGCGAATGCAATCAGGGAAAGTGTTGCGGCTATCGCCCCCCAGTGCTGTGTTCTCTTATCAATAACTATCACATTTTTACTGTGAACAAGATTTCTACATATTCTTGGTTCTTTCGGTAAAGTCACGTTGAAGGGAAACAATAAAATATATATAAAAGAATAAAATTCTCGCGACGTTTCGACTGCAACACAAGGCTGTAACCCTCGTGAATAGAGAAGGTTTACTATATTGGCATAGTCACTCTGGTTTGTCAGTGCGTCGTCAACCGCGAGCCGGTGGGGAGTGTCAGGGAAAGCTGTCCCAGGTAGTCCAGGAAGCCGGTAACATGACTTCTATGATTTCATGGGTGCCACATTTCTATTTACAGCGATGTTCAATGTACTGCTGGATCACGGCTTTCCTACTAGAGCTCCTTCTACTGGAGGCCCCTTCCACCAACAGTGACGTGAGCAAGCAATTCCAGGGTTGCACCTTTACATTTTTAAAATTAATGTATTTATTTGGTAAGAGCGTGTGTGTGTGTGCGAGTGAGTATCAGAGCATGTGGATTCTGTATGTTCGCCCGCTATTCCGCAGTGTGAGTATGCAAGAGCTTGAGTGAGTGAATATAAGAGTGAGTATAAGAGAGCGTGGAGTTTGTATGTTCTCCCCCATTAACATTGCATTTTACTATATCAACATTGATAAATGGTAACATATATTACAATACAGTAGCCTCTTGACTATCCGTGCTAATGCCGAGGACAGCCATGGCTAATAAAAAATTGCGGACCATCCAAAAATATCCATTTTACGTGGATCTCTTTGCCAAAAACCACTAATATAGATATACATTATGTTTAAGTTAAGGAAATTGAGTTTGTTAATGAACAACATTTTTTTAGTAAAGAATGTATTGATCTTGTTTTTTGTTACAAAAGTATTTGATTTAGAACGAATGCTAACGATCGACCGAACGATGCACATGCTCAGGGATAACTTTCCTGCTCCCGCGCAGAAGACTCGGCCCACTAAGTGGACAGAAGCAGAGCCACGCCAATCAACATCAAACTCCGCCCACTGTTGTAAAGATATGCAACTAAAGTACCGTAGGGGCGATCACATGGATTTCAGATTAACCGGAGCACGTGACTTGTAATAAACATTTCCATGAATAAGTGTATCACTGTTTTTAGATTATTAATTTGGGATTAAGGGAAACATCCATGAGTTATTAATTTGTGTCAATATCAGGTGCGTGGTTAATCCTCAAATGGGATAAATCGCAAGCGGATAATTGAGTCAACTGTATTATGAACTAAATCGACATTAACAACATTGCATTCTTCTATATCAACATTGACAACCTTTATAACATTCTTAACATTGTTTAGAACAATAAACTATGATAAAATTAACAACATTGCATTCTACTTGATAAACAACGATAATATTTCGAAGGTGGTAACATTATTCATGACTATAATAAACTGTTATAACAATTTCTGTGCTCCCCTCTGTCACGCGCGCTCCTTTATGGCGTGCCTTCCTCTACTACTGCTGCCACTAAACACTGAGGGGTTAGCATCTTCATCATTAGACCTCCTTTGCCAGTACCAAAATATAATAATAGGGTTTTTCCCCTTTTTTTGGCAACGAAACTGAAACCTTTTTACAAGGATCCATGTCTGCATTAACCACAATACTTGCAGTCAAAATGCAAACAGGAAAACATACTATGATAATATATGCATTGTCCTTGAAACTGATTGGTCCACACCAAGGGACGGCTTTCTTTCGAGCCTCGACCCAATTGGTGCTCGACCAGACATGAATCCTTGTAAATAGGTTTCAGTTTCGGTGCCAGAAAAAAGGGGAAAAACCCTATTACACTGAGGGGTTGTTTTCATGGAGGTGGACACCACCTGCATCATGAACATGGCGAGTCCACCTCATCGGAAGCCAAGTTCACATTTCTTCCTGAGAAGTGGAGCTGCTTTGGCTGCATCTGCTGCTGCTGCTGCTATAGCAGACGGACAGAGAATACTACATCCGTGCAGGCCGCCCCGTCTGAAGCCACACTCGGGCACTGCAAGCCTTTCCTCGGTGTGTTTGGCGAGAGGGCGATGTTGAACATTTTTTTGCTAGGACCTTTCCCGGCACGCTGAGTAGGAAGATGCTCCGGTAGTACGGTCCCCCTTATAGAGGGGGACCACTAAGGTATCCTTCCAATCCTGCAGCACGTGTCCTCTGTGGTCCAGAAAGTTGTGATTATATCATATCGGGCAATCTGCAGACACACGCTACCTGGGAAAAGTGCTGTTCGAGAGCACCTGTGAAGGTCGACACATCACACGAGAGGGTGGGTGGCCAACACCACACCTGGCTTAGTCTCCCCAGTGCTGATGTTTTACACACAGCACCAGGTACATGTCGTCCCCGGGTTACGAAAGGGTTAGGTTCCTGAGAACGATCCGTAACCCGAATTTTCCATATGTCAGTAATTGAACAATTTGTCCCTGAATTAAAGCTAAAATCCAATAGCCAGAAATAGTTGTGCCTCCCCTACCTGAATACTAGTTCGTTTTCCCTCAGGACTGTATTGTGCTGTTTTCTATTGCTACCTATATTCTATTGCTCTACATACTCTGCACTTCATATTCGTTTTTCATTTAATCGAATAACACTACCCATAATTAAACTAATGGGACATATTCTGGATCCAATTGTTTATGAATACCACGAAACATTTTAATAAAAATCGTTAACAGAAAGCAGTCACTTCCGAATGTTTGTTTACCGTGCATTAGGCTAGGCCTAGACTTTACATACACACGCACACACATGCACGCACATTAAATACAGTAAAAACCTAACAATAGAAACATGGGGGAAAAGATAATTCGAAGCATAGAGAACAAACAATAATGTAATGGTATACAAAAATTACATTGCCCATAATCGTGGTGGGGCTTGGTGAAGGAGGCGTTTTGGTGGAGTGAGGCGTAAGGCGGCGTGCCTTATGCGTCCCTCCGCGGTATTCATCCGCAACCTCACCGCGCTGCACTATTTGCGCTTAACTTATGCAAACATTTCTGCATCTTAATTTTTTTATGCATTTATCAGAGCATTTTCATAAAACAATAAAATTCTCACTAAAAGAACCAAGAATATGAATCCCTGCAGTCACGAAAGCTTTAAATCAAATTTCATTTTCATAAAGTCGGGTCTTCCGTAACCCAGGAACTGCCTGTACTCATTTAAGGCTGATTTAGGGGAGGCTCGGAACAGGTTTGTATATTTGTCACTGATAATGGTCGTGAGCAGGAATAGAACTCGGTTCGCTGGGTTCACGCCACTACGCTACTGCTCCCCACTCGCAAACATTTGTACATTATCACACACTCAGACACGCTCCCAAACAGATATATACTCGCTCACACTCTACACTCTGCAAAAAAGGGAGACACCATACAAACTCAGCACGTGGTTTCAACTCGGCACTTGCCCCAACGTAGCATTGAGGCTATGGGGGAATCTTCGTGTTTGTTGTTGTTGTTCCAGGACCAGGACCCCCCGGTGGCGGAGAGTCGATCTGCACGATCGTCGCCGGTGCGTGGAGCCACCGGCTCACCGACTACTCCCAGAACGCGTGCGGGAAGGGCAGGTGGTGCACAGCGACACGTGATACATGTGCAGTGGATTCCTAAATATCAGCCTCTTGTCTCCACTTACACATGGCAGGTTTTCTCCCGGGGTCTCCGGTTTCCTCCCACATGATGCTAATCTGTGACGAGTAATGGAATTTGTCGTCAAACATCCAAATGTGGCGGCACCCGCCTCACGGTGTCTTAGTTCAATCGCCGGCATTGCTGTTACGATGCGATGCAGCCGTGGAGACAGGCGTCCTCATTATATGTTGTCTCGCTACTCGTGAAGCCGTCCCACCCCGATTGTCCCCGCCCACCAACACCGCCTTCCCCACAGTTCCTGCACGAGCTCCCAACACGTGGAGCAAGACGTCGCTCATCGTGCTGAACCACGCCTCGCGGCACGACCCAGAAACACACCTGTGAACCAGACACGATTCTTAAGTGTCCCAGAGTTGATTTTATGTCACCAGGTGAGGACTCGAGAGAGGAGCTTGGAAGCATTTGCAAGGGTGAAATAGAGCAAGAACAACCGTATCCTGTGAGGAATCAAGAATATTCCATGAACTCCCTGTGGTGGGAGTCTGCTCGGGCAGATCCTGATCCTGTTCCTCCCTCCTGCGCTCCCCCTCTGCACGTCGATGCGCTGCCACGTCGTCCACCCAGCAGCGAATCAATCGGCGAGCATCTGCTTCTCTCTGTGTCTGCCCCCCGCCCCTACAGCGCAGCTGGGGTCTGCACCCAGCTGTGGCGCGGCGAGTGTGGTGGGAACTCAACACCAGCGGCGCCACTCGCCTACCTGGAACTGCGCGCAGGTCCTGGCGCTCCCCGGGGCAGCTGGCATGGCTACAATGCAACGCAAACTCGCAGGGAAGAAACAGGTGAGTTTGTGGAGGGGAGTAGAGTAAGATGGAAGGGGAGTGTGTGGAGGAGAGTAGAGTGGGATGGGCGGGGACAGAGGAAGCAGAGTGTGTGGAGGGGCGTAGAGTGGGATTCCAGAGGAGCGACAGTGAGTGTGTGGAGGGGAGTACATTGAGATGAGGGGAGAGACTGGTGAGTGTAGAGCTGAGTAGAGTGAGATGAGCGGGGAGAGACGGGTGAGTTTGTGGAGGGGAGTAGAGTGGGATGAGAGAGGAGAGGCAGTTGAGTGTGTGGAGGAGAGTAGAGTGAGATGAGAGGAGACAGGTGATTTTTCTGAGGGGAGTAGAGGGGAATGAGAGGGGTGAGACAGGTGAGTGTGGAGCTGATTCGAGGGAGGTGAAAAGGGAGAGGCAGGGGAGTGTGTGGAGGGGTACAGTGAGATGAGAGGTAAGATACAATTGTGTGGATGGGAGTCTAGTGGGATTAGAGGGGAGCGACAGGTGAGTTTGTGGGGGCGAATCGAGTGGGATGAGAGGGGAGAGACAGGGGAGTGTGTGGAGAGGTGTCGAGTGGGACGAGAGTGGGTGACAGGTGAGTGTTTGGAGAGGAGTAGCGTAAGATAGAAGGGGAGAGTCAGGGAAGTGTGTGGAGGTGGAGTACAGTGGATGAGAGGGGACAGAGGAAGGAGAGTGTGTGGAGGGGCGTAGAGAGGGATGAGCGGGGAGAGAGGGATGAGTTTATTGAGGGGAATAGAGTGGGATGAGAGGGGGGGACAGGGCAGTGTGTTGTGAGGAGTAGTGAGATGAGAGGGGAGAGATAGGTGAGTGTGTGGAGAGGAGTACAGTGGATGATAGGGGACATAGGAAGCAGAGTGTGTGGAGGGGCGTAGAGTGGGATTCGAGAGGAGCGACAGTGAGTGTGTGGAGGTGAGTACATTGAAATGAGGGGAGAGACTGGTGAGTGTGGAGCAGAGTAGAGTTAGAAGAGAGGGGAGAGAGGCAGGATAGTGTGTGGAGAGGAGTAGAGAGAGATGCGCGGGGAGAGACGGGTGACTTTGTGGAGGGGAGTAGATTGGGATGAGAGGGGGAGACAGATGAGTATGTGGAGTGGAGTAGAGTGAGGTCAAAGGGGAGAGGCAGGGGAGTGTGTGAGGGGAGTACAGTGGGATGACAGGTTAGTGACTGTGAGTGTGTGGAGAGGAGTACATTGAGATGAGGGGAGAGACAGGTGAGTGTGGAGCGGATTTGAGTGAGATGAGAGGGGAGAGATGGGTGAGTTTGTGGAGGGGAGTAGAGTGGGATGAGAGGGGAGTGACAGTGAGTGTATGGAGAGGAGTAGTGAGATGAGATGGGAGATACAGATGAGTGTGAACTAGAGTGAGATGAGACGGGAGAGACAAGTGAGTTCGTGGAGGGGAGTAGAGTGGGATGAGAGGGGGAGACAGGTTAGTGTATGGTAGGGAGTAGAGTTAGATGAAAGGGGCGAGACATGCGAGTGTGTGGAGTGGAGTCGAGTGAGGTGAAAGGGTAGAGGCAGGGGAGTGTGGAGGGGACTGCAGTGGTATGAGAGGGGAGTGACAGTGAGTGTGGGGAGAGGAGTAGAATGAGATGAAGGAGAGAGACAGCTGAGTGTGACCTAGAGTGAGATGAGAGGGGAGAGAGACAGCTGAGTGTGGCCTCGAGTGAGATGAGAGGAGAGAGAGACAGCTGAGTGTGGCCTAGAGATGAGAGAGGAGAGAGACAGCTGAGTGTGGCCTCGAGTGAGATGAGAGGGGAGAGAGACAGCTGAGTGTGGCCTAGAGATGAGAGAGGAGAGAGACAGCTGAGTGCGGCCTAGAGTAAGATGAGAGGGGAGAGAGACAGCTGAGTGCGGCCTCGAGTGAGATGAGAGGAGAGAGAGACAGCTGAGTGTGGCCTCGAGTGAGATGAGAGAGGAGAGAGACAGCTGAGTGTGGCCTAGAGTGAGATGAGAGGAGAGAGACAGCTGAGTGTGGCCTAAAGTGAGATGAGGGGAGAGAGATGGATTGGTGTGTGAGGGGAGTAGAGTGAGATGAGAGGGGTGAGACAGGTGAGTGTGTGGAGGGGACTACAGTGGTATGAGAGGGGAGTGACAGTGAATGGGGAGAGGAGTAGAATGAGATGAAAGGAGAGAGACAGGTGATTGTGGCCTAGAGTGAGATGAGAGGGGGAGACAGGTTAGTGTATGGTAGGGAGTAGAGTTAGATAAAAGGGGCGAGACAGGTGAGTGTGTGGAGAGGAGTAGAGTAAGTTGGAAGTGGAGAGGAAGGTGAGTGTGTGAAGGAGAGTACAGTGGGATGAGAGAGGAGTGACTGAGTGTGTGGAGGGGAGAACATTAGGATGAGGGGAGAGACTGGTGAGTGTGGAGGGGAGTAGAGTGAGA
Source organism: Petromyzon marinus (assembly GCF_048934315.1). NCBI lineage: Eukaryota > Metazoa > Chordata > Hyperoartia > Petromyzontiformes > Petromyzontidae > Petromyzon > Petromyzon marinus. Next base: position 16,759,425 of record NC_133730.1, on the reverse strand, counting down.
TGAGAGGGGAGAGACGGGTGAGTGTGTGAAGGTGAGTAGAGTGAGATGAGAGGGTCAGGTGAGTTTGTTGAGGGAGTAGAGTGGGATGAGAGGGGTTAGGTGAGTGTGGAGCGGAGTCGAGTGGTATGAGAGGAGGAGACACGTGAGTGTCGAGGGTAGTAGCGCTAGATGAAAGGGGAGAGGCAGGGGAGTAGAGTGGGATGAGAGGGGAGTGACAGTGAGTGTATGGAGAGGAGTAGTGAGATGAGATGGGAGATACAGATGAGTGTGGACTAGAGTGAGATGAGACGGGAGAGACAAGTGAGTTCGTGGAAGGGAGTAGAGTGGGATGAGAGGGGGAGACAGGTTAGTGTATGGTAGGGAGTAGAGTTAGATGAAAGAGGTGAGACAGGTGAGTGTGTGGAGTGGAGTCGAGTGAGGTGAAAGGGTAGAGGCAGGGGAGTGTGTGGAGGGGACTGCAGTGGTATGAGAGGGGAGTGACAGTGAGTGTGGGGAGAGGAGTAGAATGAGATGAGAGGAGAGAGAGACAGCTGAGTGTGGCCTCGAGTGAGATGAGAGAGAGACAGCTGAGTGTGGCCTAGAGTAAGATGAGAGGGGAGAGAGACAGCTGAGTGTGGCCTAGAGTGAGATGAGGGGAGAGAGATGGATTAGTGTGTGAGGGGAGTAGAGTGAGATGAAAGGGGAGAGACTAGTGAGTGTGGGGAGGGGAGCACAGTGGATGAGAGAGTACAGAGGAAGCGGAGTTTGTGGAGCGGCGTTGAGGGGGATTCAAGAGGAGCGACAGTGAGTGTGTGGAGGGGAGTACATGGAAATGAGGGGAGAGACTGGTGAGTGTGGAGTGTAGTATAGTTAGATGATAAGGGAGACACAGGTGAGTTTGTGGAGGGGAGTAGAGTTCAAAGAGAGGCAGGGGAGTGTGTGGAGAGTAGTACAGTTGGATAAGAGGGGAGTGACGGTGAGTGTGGGGAGGGGAGTACAGTGGGATGAGGGTAAAAACAGGCGAGTGTGGCCTAGAGTGAGATGAGAGGGTAGAGACAGGTTCTTGCATGTGATGGGGAGTAGAGTGAATGGGTTGATTGGGGAGAGACAAGTGAATTTATGGAGAGCAGTAGAGTGAGATGAGAGGTAGGAGGCAGAGGAGTGTGTGGAGGGGCATGGACTGGAATGAGGTGGGTGAGAAAGGTGAGTGTGTGGAGCGGAGTCGAGTGGGTTGAGAGGGGGAGACAGGTGAGTCTGGAGTGGAGAAGAGTGAGGTGAAAGGGAAGAGGCAGGGAAGTGTGTGGAGGTGGAGTACAGTGGATGAGAGGGGACAGAGGAAGCAGAGTGTGTGGAGGGGCGTAGAGGGGGATGAGCGGGGAGAGAGGGATGAGTTTATTAAGGGGAGTAGAATGGGATGAGAGGGGGAGACAGGGCAGTGTGTTGTGAGGAGTAGTGAGATGAGAGGGGAGAGATAGGTGAGTGTGTGGAGAGGAGTACAGTGGATGATAGGGGACATAGGAAGCAGAGTGTGTGGAGGGGCGTAGAGTGGGATTCGAGAGGAGCGACAGTGAGTGTGTGGAGGTGAGTACATTGAATTGAGGGGAGAGACTGGTGAGTGTGGAGCAGAGTGGAGTGAGAAGAGAGGGTAGAGACAGGTGAGTTTGTGGAGGGGAGTAGAGTTAGAGGAGAGGGGAGAGAGGCAGGATAGTGTGTGGAGAGGAGTAGAGAGAGATGAGCGGGGAGAGACGGGTGACTTTGTGGAGGGGAGTAGATTGGGATGCGAGGGGGAGACAGGTGAGTATGTGGAGTGGAGTAGAGTGAGGTCAAAGGGGAGAGGCAGGGGAGTGTGTTGGGGGGGGGGGGAGTACAGTGGGATGAGAGGTTAGTGACTGTGAGTGTGTGGAGAGGAGTACATTGAGATGAGGGGAGAGACAGGTGAGTGTGGAGCAGATTTGAGTGAGATGAGAGGGGAGAGATGGGTGAGTTTGTGGAGGGGAGTACAGTGGGATGAGAGGGGAGTGACAGTGAGTGTATGGAGAGGAGTAGTGAGATGAGATGGGAGATACAGATGAGTGTGGACTAGAGTGAGATGAGAGGGGAGAGACAAGTGAGTTCGTGGAGGGGAGTAGAGTGGGATGAGAGGGGGAGACAAGTTAGTGTATGGTAGGGATTAGAGTTAGATGAAAGGGGCGAGACAGGTGAGTGTGTGGAGTGGAGTCGAGTGAGGTGAAAGGGTAGAGGCAGGGGAGTGTGTGGAGGGGACTGCAGTGGTATGAGAGGGGAGTGACAGTGAATGTGGGGAGAGGTGTAGAATGAGATGAGAGGAGAGAGAGACAGCTGAGTGTGGCCTAGAGTGAGATGAGAGAGGAGAGAGACAGCTGAGTGCGGCCTCGAGTGAGATGAGAGAGGAGAGAGACAGCTGAGTGTGGCCTAAAGTGAGATGACGGGAGAGAGATGGATTAGTGTGTGGAGGCGAGTAGTGAGATGAAAGGGGAGAGCCTAGTGAGTGTGGGGTGGGGAGCACAGTGGATGAGAGAGTACAGAGGAAGCGGAGTTTGTGGAGCGGCGTAGAGGGGGATTCAAGAGGAGCGACAATGAGTGTGTGGAGGGGAGTACATGGAAATGAGGGGAGAGACTGGTGAGTATGGAGTGTAGTATAGTTAGACGATAAGGGAGAGACAGGTGAGTTTGTGGAGGGGAGTAGAGTTAGAAGAGAGGGGAGAGAGGCAGGATAGTGTGTGGAGGGTTTCGAGTGCAATGAGCAGGGAGAGATGGATGAGTGTATTGAGGTGAGCAGAGTGGGATGAGAGGGGTGAGACAGGTGAGTGTGTGGAGGGGACTACAGTGGTATGAGAGGGGAATGACAGTGAGTGGGGAGAGGAGTAGAATGAGATGAAAGGAGAGAGACAGGTGATTGTGGCCTAGAGTGAGATGAGAGGGGAGAAACAGGTTAGTGTATGGTAGGGAGTAGAGTTAGATAAAAGGGGCGAGACAGGTGAGTGTGTGGAGAGGAGTAGAGTAAGTTGGAAGTGGAGAGGCAGGTGAGTGTGTGGAGGAGAGTACAGTGGGATGAGAGAGGAGTGACTGAGTGTGTGGAGGGGAGAACATTAGGATGAGGGGAGAGACTGGTGAGTGTGGAGGGGAGTAGAGTGAGATGAGAGGGGAGAGACGGGTGAGTGTGTGAAGGTGAGTAGAGTGAGATGAGAGGGTCAGGTGAGTTTGTTGAGGGAGTAGAGTGGGATGAGAGGGGTTAGGTGAGTGTGGAGCGGAGTCGAGTGGTATGAGAGGAGGAGACACGTGAGTGTCGAGGGTAGTAGCGCTAGATGAAAGGGGAGAGGCAGGGGAGTAGAGTGGGATGAGAGGGGAGTGACAGTGAGTGTATGGAGAGGAGTAGTGAGATGAGATGGGAGATACAGATGAGTGTGGACTAGAGTGAGATGAGACGGGAGAGACAAGTGAGTTCGTGGAAGGGAGTAGAGTGGGATGAGAGGGGGAGACAGGTTAGTGTATGGTAGGGAGTAGAGTTAGATGAAAGAGGCGAGACAGGTGAGTGTGTGGAGTGGAGTCGAGTGAGGTGAAAGGGTAGAGGCAGGGGAGTGTGTGGAGGGGACTGCAGTGGTATGAGAGGGGAGTGACAGTGAGTGTGGGGAGAGGAGTAGAATGAGATGAGAGGAGAGAGAGACAGCTGAGTGTGGCCTCGAGTGAGATGAGAGGAGAGATAGACAGCTGAGTGTGGCCTAGAGTAAGATGAGAGGGGAGAGAGACAGCTGAATGTGGCCTAGAGTGAGATGAGGGGAGAGAGATGGATTAGTGTGTGAGGGGAGTAGAGTGAGATGAAAGGTGAGAGCCTAGTGAGTGTGGGGAGGGGAGCACAGTGGATGAGAGAGTACAGAGGAAGCGGAGTTTGTGGAGCGGCGTTGAGGGGGATTCAAGAGGAGCGACAGTGAGTGTGTGGAGGGGAGTACATGGAAATGAGGGGAGAGACTGGTGAGTGTGGAGTGTAGTATAGTTAGATGATAAGGGAGACACAGGTGAGTTTGTGGAGGGGAGTAGAGTTCAAAGAGAGGCAGGGGAGTGTGTGGAGAGTAGTACAGTTGGATAAGAGGGGAGTGACGGTGAGTGTGGGGAGGGGAGTACAGTGGGATGAGGGTAAAAACAGGCGAGTGTGGCCTAGAGTGAGATGAGAGGGTAGAGACAGGTTCTTGCATGTGATGGGGAGTAGAGTGAATGGGTTGATTGGGGAGAGACAAGTGAATTTATGGAGAGCAGTAGAGTGAGATGAGAGGTAGGAGGCAGAGGAGTGTGTGGAGGGGCATGGACTGGAATGAGGTGGGTGAGAAAGGTGAGTGTGTGGAGCGGAGTCGAGTGGGTTGAGAGGGGGAGACAGGTGAGTCTGGAGTGGAGAAGAGTGAGGTGAAAGGGAAGAGGCAGGGAAGTGTGTGGAGGTGGAGTACAGTGGATGAGAGGGGACAGAGGAAGCAGAGTGTGTGGAGGGGCGTAGAGGGGGATGAGCGGGGAGAGAGGGATGAGTTTATTAAGGGGAGTAGAATGGGATGAGAGGGGGAGACAGGGCAGTGTGTTGTGAGGAGTAGTGAGATGAGAGGGGAGAGATAGGTGAGTGTGTGGAGAGGAGTACAGTGGATGATAGGGGACATAGGAAGCAGAGTGTGTGGAGGGGCGTAGAGTGGGATTCGAGAGGAGCGACAGTGAGTGTGTGGAGGTGAGTACATTGAATTGAGGGGAGAGACTGGTGAGTGTGGAGCAGAGTGGAGTGAGAAGAGAGGGTAGAGACAGGTGAGTTTGTGGAGGGGAGTAGAGTTAGAGGAGAGGGGAGAGAGGCAGGATAGTGTGTGGAGAGGAGTAGAGAGAGATGAGCGGGGAGAGACGGGTGACTTTGTGGAGGGGAGTAGATTGGGATGCGAGGGGGAGACAGGTGAGTATGTGGAGTGGAGTAGAGTGAGGTCAAAGGGGAGAGGCAGGGGAGTGTGTTGGGGGGGGGGGGGGAGTACAGTGGGATGAGAGGTTAGTGACTGTGAGTGTGTGGAGAGGAGTACATTGAGATGAGGGGAGAGACAGGTGAGTGTGGAGCAGATTTGAGTGAGATGAGAGGGGAGAGATGGGTGAGTTTGTGGAGGGGAGTACAGTGGGATGAGAGGGGAGTGACAGTGAGTGTATGGAGAGGAGTAGTGAGATGAGATGGGAGATACAGATGAGTGTGGACTAGAGTGAGATGAGAGGGGAGAGACAAGTGAGTTCGTGGAGGGGAGTAGAGTGGGATGAGAGGGGGAGACAAGTTAGTGTATGGTAGGGATTAGAGTTAGATGAAAGGGGCGAGACAGGTGAGTGTGTGGAGTGGAGTCGAGTGAGGTGAAAGGGTAGAGGCAGGGGAGTGTGTGGAGGGGACTGCAGTGGTATGAGAGGGGAGTGACAGTGAATGTGGGGAGAGGTGTAGAATGAGATGAGAGGAGAGAGAGACAGCTGAGTGTGGCCTAGAGTGAGATGAGAGAGGAGAGAGACAGCTGAGTGCGGCCTCGAGTGAGATGAGAGAGGAGAGAGACAGCTGAGTGTGGCCTAAAGTGAGATGACGGGAGAGAGATGGATTAGTGTGTGGAGGCGAGTAGTGAGATGAAAGGGGAGAGCCTAGTGAGTGTGGGGTGGGGAGCACAGTGGATGAGAGAGTACAGAGGAAGCGGAGTTTGTGGAGCGGCGTAGAGGGGGATTCAAGAGGAGCGACAATGAGTGTGTGGAGGGGAGTACATGGAAATGAGGGGAGAGACTGGTGAGTATGGAGTGTAGTATAGTTAGACGATAAGGGAGAGACAGGTGAGTTTGTGGAGGGGAGTAGAGTTAGAAGAGAGGGGAGAGAGGCAGGATAGTGTGTGGAGGGTTTCGAGTGCAATGAGCAGGGAGAGATGGATGAGTGTATTGAGGTGAGCAGAGTGGGATGAGAGGGGTGAGACAGGTGAGTGTGTGGAGGGGACTACAGTGGTATGAGAGGGGAATGACAGTGAGTGGGGAGAGGAGTAGAATGAGATGAAAGGAGAGAGACAGGTGATTGTGGCCTAGAGTGAGATGAGAGGGGAGAAACAGGTTAGTGTATGGTAGGGAGTAGAGTTAGATAAAAGGGGCGAGACAGGTGAGTGTGTGGAGAGGAGTAGAGTAAGTTGGAAGTGGAGAGGCAGGTGAGTGTGTGGAGGAGAGTACAGTGGGATGAGAGAGGAGTGACTGAGTGTGTGGAGGGGAGAACATTAGGATGAGGGGAGAGACTGGTGAGTGTGGAGGGGAGTAGAGTGAGATGAGAGGGGAGAGACGGGTGAGTGTGTGAAGGTGAGTAGAGTGAGATGAGAGGGTCAGGTGAGTTTGTTGAGGGAGTAGAGTGGGATGAGAGGGGTTAGGTGAGTGTGGAGCGGAGTCGAGTGGTATGAGAGGAGGAGACACGTGAGTGTCGAGGGTAGTAGCGCTAGATGAAAGGGGAAGGCAGGGGAGTAGAGTGGGATGAGAGGGGAGTGACAGTGAGTGTATGGAGAGGAGTAGTGAGATGAGATGGGAGATACAGATGAGTGTGGACTAGAGTGAGATGAGACGGGAGAGACAAGTGAGTTCGTGGAAGGGAGTAGAGTGGGATGAGAGGGGGAGACAGGTTAGTGTATGGTAGGGAGTAGAGTTAGATGAAAGAGGCGAGACAGGTGAGTGTGTGGAGTGGAGTCGAGTGAGGTGAAAGGGTAGAGGCAGGGGAGTGTGTGGAGGGGACTGCAGTGGTATGAGAGGGGAGTGACAGTGAGTGTGGGGAGAGGAGTAGAATGAGATGAGAGGAGAGAGAGACAGCTGAGTGTGGCCTCGAGTGAGATGAGAGGAGAGATAGACAGCTGAGTGTGGCCTAGAGTAAGATGAGAGGGGAGAGAGACAGCTGAATGTGGCCTAGAGTGAGATGAGGGGAGAGAGATGGATTAGTGTGTGAGGGGAGTAGAGTGAGATGAAAGGTGAGAGCCTAGTGAGTGTGGGGAGGGGAGCACAGTGGATGAGAGAGTACAGAGGAAGCGGAGTTTGTGGAGCGGCGTTGAGGGGGATTCAAGAGGAGCGACAGTGAGTGTGTGGAGGGGAGTACATGGAAATGAGGGGAGAGACTGGTGAGTGTGGAGTGTAGTATAGTTAGATGATAAGGGAGACACAGGTGAGTTTGTGGAGGGGAGTAGAGTTCAAAGAGAGGCAGGGGAGTGTGTGGAGAGTAGTACAGTTGGATAAGAGGGGAGTGACGGTGAGTGTGGGGAGGGGAGTACAGTGGGATGAGGGTAAAAACAGGCGAGTGTGGCCTAGAGTGAGATGAGAGGGTAGAGACAGGTTCTTGCATGTGATGGGGAGTAGAGTGAATGGGTTGATTGGGGAGAGACAAGTGAATTTATGGAGAGCAGTAGAGTGAGATGAGAGGTAGGAGGCAGAGGAGTGTGTGGAGGGGCATGGACTGGAATGAGGTGGGTGAGAAAGGTGAGTGTGTGGAGCGGAGTCGAGTGGGTTGAGAGGGGGAGACAGGTGAGTCTGGAGTGGAGAAGAGTGAGGTGAAAGGGAAGAGGCAGGGAAGTGTGTGGAGGTGGAGTACAGTGGATGAGAGGGGACAGAGGAAGCAGAGTGTGTGGAGGGGCGTAGAGGGGGATGAGCGGGGAGAGAGGGATGAGTTTATTAAGGGGAGTAGAATGGGATGAGAGGGGGAGACAGGGCAGTGTGTTGTGAGGAGTAGTGAGATGAGAGGGGAGAGATAGGTGAGTGTGTGGAGAGGAGTACAGTGGATGATAGGGGACATAGGAAGCAGAGTGTGTGGAGGGGCGTAGAGTGGGATTCGAGAGGAGCGACAGTGAGTGTGTGGAGGTGAGTACATTGAATTGAGGGGAGAGACTGGTGAGTGTGGAGCAGAGTGGAGTGAGAAGAGAGGGTAGAGACAGGTGAGTTTGTGGAGGGGAGTAGAGTTAGAGGAGAGGGGAGAGAGGCAGGATAGTGTGTGGAGAGGAGTAGAGAGAGATGAGCGGGGAGAGACGGGTGACTTTGTGGAGGGGAGTAGATTGGGATGCGAGGGGGAGACAGGTGAGTATGTGGAGTGGAGTAGAGTGAGGTCAAAGGGGAGAGGCAGGGGAGTGTGTTGGGGGGGGGGGGGGGAGTACAGTGGGATGAGAGGTTAGTGACTGTGAGTGTGTGGAGAGGAGTACATTGAGATGAGGGGAGAGACAGGTGAGTGTGGAGCAGATTTGAGTGAGATGAGAGGGGAGAGATGGGTGAGTTTGTGGAGGGGAGTACAGTGGGATGAGAGGGGAGTGACAGTGAGTGTATGGAGAGGAGTAGTGAGATGAGATGGGAGATACAGATGAGTGTGGACTAGAGTGAGATGAGAGGGGAGAGACAAGTGAGTTCGTGGAGGGGAGTAGAGTGGGATGAGAGGGGGAGACAAGTTAGTGTATGGTAGGGATTAGAGTTAGATGAAAGGGGCGAGACAGGTGAGTGTGTGGAGTGGAGTCGAGTGAGGTGAAAGGGTAGAGGCAGGGGAGTGTGTGGAGGGGACTGCAGTGGTATGAGAGGGGAGTGACAGTGAATGTGGGGAGAGGTGTAGAATGAGATGAGAGGAGAGAGAGACAGCTGAGTGTGGCCTAGAGTGAGATGAGAGAGGAGAGAGACAGCTGAGTGCGGCCTCGAGTGAGATGAGAGAGGAGAGAGACAGCTGAGTGTGGCCTAAAGTGAGATGACGGGAGAGAGATGGATTAGTGTGTGGAGGCGAGTAGTGAGATGAAAGGGGAGAGCCTAGTGAGTGTGGGGTGGGGAGCACAGTGGATGAGAGAGTACAGAGGAAGCGGAGTTTGTGGAGCGGCGTAGAGGGGGATTCAAGAGGAGCGACAATGAGTGTGTGGAGGGGAGTACATGGAAATGAGGGGAGAGACTGGTGAGTATGGAGTGTAGTATAGTTAGACGATAAGGGAGAGACAGGTGAGTTTGTGGAGGGGAGTAGAGTTAGAAGAGAGGGGAGAGAGGCAGGATAGTGTGTGGAGGGTTTCGAGTGCAATGAGCAGGGAGAGATGGATGAGTGTATTGAGGTGAGCAGAGTGGGATGAGAGGGGTGAGACAGGTGAGTGTGTGGAGGGGACTACAGTGGTATGAGAGGGGAATGACAGTGAGTGGGGAGAGGAGTAGAATGAGATGAAAGGAGAGAGACAGGTGATTGTGGCCTAGAGTGAGATGAGAGGGGAGAAACAGGTTAGTGTATGGTAGGGAGTAGAGTTAGATAAAAGGGGCGAGACAGGTGAGTGTGTGGAGAGGAGTAGAGTAAGTTGGAAGTGGAGAGGCAGGTGAGTGTGTGGAGGAGAGTACAGTGGGATGAGAGAGGAGTGACTGAGTGTGTGGAGGGGAGAACATTAGGATGAGGGGAGAGACTGGTGAGTGTGGAGGGGAGTAGAGTGAGATGAGAGGGGAGAGACGGGTGAGTGTGTGAAGGTGAGTAGAGTGAGATGAGAGGGTCAGGTGAGTTTGTTGAGGGAGTAGAGTGGGATGAGAGGGGTTAGGTGAGTGTGGAGCGGAGTCGAGTGGTATGAGAGGAGACAGGTGAGTGTCGAGGGTAGTTGTGCTAGATGAAAGGGGAGAGGCAGGGGAGTAGAGTGGGATGAGAGGGGAGTGACAGTGAGTGTATGGAGAGGAGTAGTGAGATGAGATGGGAGATACAGATGAGTGTGGACTAGAGTGAAATGAGACGGGAGAGACAAGTGAGTTCGTGGAGGGGAGTAGAGTGGGATGAGAGGGGGAGACAGGTTAGTGTATGGTAGGGAGTAGAGTTAGATGAAAGAGGCGAGACAGGTGAGTGTGTGGAGTGGAGTCGAGTGAGGTGAAAGGGTAGAGGCAGGGGAGTGTGTGGAGGGGACTGCAGTGGTATGCGAGGGGAGTGACAGTGAGTGTGGGGAGAGGAGTAGAATGAGATGAGAGGAGAGAGAGACAGCTGAGTGTGGCCTCGAGTGAGAGGAGAGAGAGACAGCTGAGTGTGGCCTAGAGTAAGATGAGAGGGGAGAGAGACAGCTGAATGTGGCCTAGAGTGAGATGAGGGGAGAGAGATGGATTAGTGTGTGAGGGGAGTAGAGTGAGATGAAAGGTGAGAGCCTAGTGAGTGTGGGGAGGGGAGCACAGTGGATGAGAGAGTACAGAGGAAGCGGAGTTTGTGGAGCGGCGTAGAGGGGGATTCAAGAGGAGCGACAGTGAGTGTGTGGAGGGGAGTACATGGAAATGAGGGGAGAGACTGGTGAGTGTGGAGTGTAGTATAGTTAGACGATAAGGGAGAGACAGGTGAGTTTGTGGAGGGGAGTAGAGTTAGAAGAGAGGGGAGAGAGGCAGGATAGTGTGTGGAGGGTTTCGAGTGCGATGAGCGGGGAGAGATGGATGAGTGTATTGAGGTGAGCAGAGTGGGATGAGAGGTGTGAGACAGGTGAGTGTGTGGAGGGGACTACAGTGGTATGAGAGGGGAGTGACAGTGAGTGGGGAGACGAGTAGAATGAGATGAAAGGAGAGAGACAGGTGATTGTGGCCTAGAGTGAGATGAGGGGGAAGTGATTGTGTGTGTGGGGAGGGGAGTACAATGGGATGAGAGTGGACGATAGTTGTGTATGTGGAGTTGAGTAGAGTGAGATGAGAGGGGACAGGCAGCAGAGTATGTGGAGGGAGTAAAGTCGGATTAGAGGGGAGTGACAGTGAGTGTGTGGAGGGGCGTAGAGAGATGAAAGGGGAGAGACAGGTTAGTGTGAAGGGGAGTCGAGTAGGGTGAGTGGGGAGAGACGGATGAGTTTGTGGAGGGAAGTAGATTGAGGAGAGGGGAGAAACAGGTGAGCGTGTGGACTAGAGTGATATGAGAGGGGAGAGGTAGGTGAGTGGACGAGAGTGTTGAGCAATTGAGCAATCATTGGAAGGATGTTATTAACCAAGTTAAACTTTAACTGCCTTATAGTTTATATTCATATCTCAGGTCTTTTACTCCCAGCCTTACACACTACCATCACTATGAAATTTGACGTGCAATGTTTCAGTCGTGCAAATTTGTCCCTCATCCCACTCTCCCCCCCCCCCCATCCGTGGTACATGAGTACCATGCCCAGGAGCTTCTCTAATCTCCGTCCCCCAACACCCCCCCACCCTGCATCCATCCTCCCTGGCTCCTCCCCCCTTCTTACCCGATATAATCTCTTGTCACAAACAGCTCTCTCGACTCACCACAGTAATTTTGCTGTGACTGTTGCCACCTGATGACGGAAGCTTGTGCTGCCTCCGAAACGCCGTGATTTGATTTAGTTTTCACTTTTTGCTTTATTTTATTTTTTACCTACGTGACTTTACCGAAAGAACTAAAGAGTATGGATCTTTGCAGTCACGAAAACTTCAAATCTAGAATGGGAGACAAGTCACTTTGTGGAGGGGAGTAAAGTGAGATGAGAGACAGGTGAGTGTGTGGAGGGAGGTAGAGTGAGATGAGAGGGTACAGGCAGGAAGAGTGGTGCTGAAGGTCACATGTCAGACTTTTGTGCCATGGGGTTGACTGGTGGTGCCAGGCTATGTGCAGGATATCACAGGACACACCCAGGTGTCAAGGGGTTGACTTATGGTGCCAGACCAGGTGCAGGATGTAACTGGTAGATCCTTGTGCCATGGGGTTTATAGATTGTGCGAGGCTATGTGCAGGAGGTCACGCTACAGTCCCAGGTGTCAAGGTGTTAACTGGTGGTGCCAGGCTAAGTACCGGATGTCACAGGACAACCCCAGGTGCCAAGGGGTTGTTGAAAATGCCAGGCTATGTGCTGCAGAAGATCACAGGATAGACCCAGGTACTTTGGGTTGTCTGATTGTGACATGGTTGGTGTAGGAGGTCATTGGACAGACACATGTGCCAAGGGGTTTACTGATGATGCCAGGCAAGGTGCAGAAGGTCATTCTGCAGGCCCAGGTGCCACGGGTTTGAGTGATGGTGCCAGGCTAGGTGCAGGAGGTTTCGTGACAGACCTAGGTGTTATGGGTTAACTGATGTTACCAGGCAATGTGCAGCAGGTCATATGACAGACCCAGGTGCCAAGGGGTTTAATGATTGTGCCAGGCTAGGTGCAGGAGGTCACGGGGGAAACCCAGGTGCCATGAGGTTTACTGATGGTGCCAGGCTAGGTGCAGAAGGTCACGGGGGAAGCCTAGGTGCCATGAGGTTTACTGATGGTGCCAGGCTAGGTGCAGAAGGTCACGGGGGAAACCCAGGTGCCATGAGGTTTACTGATGGTGCCAGGCTAAGTAGAGGAGTCGTATCTCCAGAATAGTCTATTGTTCTTTACGTAAGTCATCGGTGATTGAGCTGAGACCATCAACTCACTGAAATGGAGGATCAGGTTTAATCACAACTCATTGGGAGTCTGTGTCTCTATGTGCGCTTATGGGTGTCTTGTGCGACACACTGGGTCTTGATGTAAATCATTGGTGGCTGTGCTGAAACCATGAAATCAATACAACTCGAGGATCCATTTTAATGACAACTCTGTCTATGTATGTGTAGGGTGTAGGTGGATTCCTGCTCACGGCCACCATCGGTGACAACTATCTTTGCCAGCCACACGATGGAGCTACGCGTGAGGGTGCACGACCTGCAGTGGCAGCCACAGCCTCGTGCCCGACCCCCCACGCAACGGTGAGAGGGACGCTGCCTTGCTCGCGACTCACGCGCTTGCTCACTCACCTTGGTCTGTCTCACTGTCACACTCACCTCTCTAGGGTTCCCTCTAGTTGAGGCCCTGCAGCCAGCAGTGGTTTCAGTCATACAGTTCAGGATTGTATCTCATCCTCCCTTAAACAATGTGTCTAATGCACTCTGCTTCCTGGTGTAGTGTTTAGTGAGTGCTGTGCGAGGGTTAATTGAGTTTTGTTTTTTGTGCCCGCTATGCCATTATATTTGATGAAGCACATGAGTGGACACTGTACACCAATATTCATTACGCTTGGGCTGCTGAGAAAGTTAGAACAATTTACCTTATTTATATGGGAACGTTTTAACCTCGGTGTAATGAGCTAAGATTGACAGTAATCGTAATGGAACAGCTGTACTTTCTGTACAGAATTAATCGTCAATGTACTGTATATGTAAATGTACATTGTCAACATCAGCCCTGGTATCTGCACTGCTGAATGAACAGATCCCCATGCCATCGGCATCCCTCATTGCCCTGCGCGGTGCCACAATCCATCGCGCTCTTGAACTAATCTCATCGCTCTGTCTTGCCCTTGTTTTCTTCTTTGGCTGCAATTCCGGCACCGGTTTTGTCCATCGGCTATCATCCCATCGAGTGGTGTCCAGCCTAAGCCCCTCCTTGCTTTTCTTAACAGTTTGATTGGCGTGGTTGGCTTTATACTGTACGAAAGAAGTTGTACATACATATGTAGTGTTTATAATGATAAATACACTTCTTATGAGGCACACTCTTTATTGTCTTCTCTTACACAGTCCTTAACACACAAAGGGGTATACGGTCCCCTCACCTAAGAAGGTACAGCCTCTAGACTTAGCGGGACCTACCCACAGGTCTCTTCCTAACCTAAGGAGGCACAGCCTCCAGACTTAGCGGGACCTACACACAGGTCTCTTGCTAACCTAAGGAGGCACAGCCTCCAGACTTAGCGGGACCTACCCACAGGTCTCTTCCTAACCTAAGGAGGCACAGCCTCCAGACTTAGCGGGACCTACACACAGGTCTCTTGCTAACCTAAGGAGGTACAGCCTCTAGACTTAGCGGGACCTACACAGGTCTCTTGCTAACCTAAGGAAGTACAGCTTCCTGTCTTGGCGGGACTTACTCTCGGGTCTACCGCTATCCTAGAGTCCTCCGGCTGGGACCTAGGGGAGGCTATCTGACCCACTGCTGGCCCGGTGGGTCTTGACCATTGGATACGCTGAGCCTTAGCCCTCAGAAGGGCTGGAAGGCTGGGTCCAGGGTCCTGGCTATCTTCAGCCCGGGCTTCGGTCTTCGTGTAGGGAGAGAACTCCCCGCGCTTCGCGCGCTCACCCTTCTTATACCCGTTTGTGGCCAGGTGTAACCAATCCCACATTCCCACGTGGAACTGTCTGATTGGTTGTTACCAAACTGTGGCTACGATCCAGTTCACCTCGTCTGACTCCAACCGTTATTCACACAGAGGTAGCGCTGCACTGCCCCTTTGATACCTAGTGGCAATGCAGGTTACCGAACAGTGAGTAGTTAGCACCTCTACATCTACAATAAGATTTCTCTGATTCTGTTTGTTCCCTGAATCACATGTTCCCCTATCTGTCTTTCACTGCAATCCCAAGAATGCAACTCTGTTCTTTGCATAAGTTTCAGCTTAGTGTCATTGTTTTCTGATCATTTTCACAGTGGGTAATGTGTACCGATTAGAAACAACCTTTATTATTCAGGCACTTTGTCGTGCTGCTTTTGATGATCAAATCGATATTCCAAAAGCACTATCTCCTGCCCTAATTGTCTTTATTTCATACTTTTATTCACAATTCACCTTAAATTTCCACACCTCCGATTAGCACAGTTGACTTTGAATGGTGCAAAAGAAGTTTCAACATACATACTTACACATGGTATTCTTTTTATTGGCAAATCAAGAAGAAGAGAGAAGAGCTGAGGATTATTACATCTGCTACTTTTGATATAGAGGTTTGAGTTGATTGTGTGGTTGATGCTAGCGTGGCTTTAAAATGCAAGTATCGATGCCGTGCTATTGCATGTGATGAGCAGGCCGTGTTGGTTCTCAGTGCTATGGTTATACTGACCCATGCTGCTTTGTTCCCATTATTGTAGGTCAACTCTGAGTAAAAGTAGTCGGTGGCTTCTGATGTATCAACAGGAGCGTTAATTTTGTTAGTTACCAAATACCTGTGGAATTTACGTAACGTCTTATTCTGTGGATTTCATTTAGTTGGCATGTTTATTTTAATGTCTAAATAAAACAGATGATGGGTTGACTAAAATGTTGCAGGTTATTGTAGACGAATACTAAACGAGTGAAATGCTGACGAAATCAACACTGATGATCACCAACCTCAGGAACACAAAGGCCTCGCCACTGCTTGGTGCACCAGCCACTGCACGGTCTCTCGAGTGGAGGCCCTTCTGCCAGCAGTGACACAAGCAAATAATTGTAGAACTGCACCATGACTTTCTACTTTTAATCCAGAAATTCCAAAGCTCTTCAACCACAAGTACACGAGCACCGTCCTAACCGTGGAGGGATGCAACCATCTCTCAGAGATGTTCTACAAGTACAGATGACTTCCCGACGATGTCTGCTTCTGCCCAGGCTAGGGGCACTTTGAGACCATGTGGAGTGACAGACTCACGGGCTGAACTCGTGCGAGTCCGATCCAAGTGTCACAGGTAAACATATCGGGTTGACCGGTAGTTGCGGTTACCTGGGTTCCCAACTATGTCAATGCAGTGGTTTGTAAGCGTTCATCGTAATTTTATTCGCAATTCACCTTCAAGTAGCACACTTTCCTTTAGTATGGTTGCCTAGATCAGTCTCTGAGTGCGGAGGAGTGCAACATTCCTTCCCATACAGATGGAACAGGTGGCGTCAAGATTTGTGCTGTGCTGCATTCTAACAAACATTTGTGTGACGCCAACTCTTGCCTCCACAGTACTGGATCACAGGCTTGCGCCACCTCTGCCTGGCTGAAGTGCAAAACCAAATGTAATGTTACATGTTGCATGACAACTCTTATCTCATTGCTCTTGTCCATCTCTTGTCGTTATAACCGAGGGTTGATGCCCAAGAACGATGCTCTTCATCTTTCGTGATCTTCAGGCTCTTCTCATGGAGAGTCCCGTCTAACTGTTCACATTTTTCCACCAACTGATCAGTTCCTCCCTCTTCCCCTTCTCCTTTCCATTTTTATTTGCAGCGTTATCTTCATCAAATCCCCAGCTGACCCAGGATATTTCCCACATTGCCAACTTTCTCATTATCTGCTCTTACCCGTGGACAAATACAGATAAGGCGAAAATTGAATCACAGATAATTGGATTTTAATTTTGATTTGAGTCTTTCGTGACTGCAGGAATCCATACTCTTTGGTTATTTCAGTGAAGTCACGTAGGTAGAAAATTAAAAAATATATATCACGTTTCGATCGCAACACAAGCGGTCGTCCTCAGGCAGAAAAAATAATCCAGCAGCGGAACTGCTGAAGCAGCGCTTGTGTTGCGATCCTAACGTCGTGATATATTATTTTTTGTTTTATTTTTCTGTCTTCGTGACTTTACTGAAAGAACCAAAGAATTGGATTTGAGTCACTAGTCCCAATGTGTGTGTTGTGTGTCTTGTTTTCCGCTCCATCTGCATGAGTAGGAGATGCCAACCCCGTGCATTGTGTCCGGTTTCTTCACCAATGCTGCCAAACTGCACCACAGTGAATCTTACAGGTGCAGTTTCTCCATCCTGCCTCATGTTTTAATGTGACGAAGTGGTCATGTGCCTTAGGGGTTTTTGAGATTATCGCGAAGGTTAGAGAGGTTAGACTTTGATGGTATGTGTTGAAAAGAGACAAAGGAGGTGTAAGGGAAAGTTGCTATGGAGATGCTACCGATGCAGCACCAAAGGAGTAGAGCGCGACCGAGGGGGAGATGGGAGGCTGCGGTGGCACGAGACACGAGGACGGTGGATATGACGAGAAAAGAGGCACGGAATGGAAGCTCACGGAGAAAGGAAATAGAAGCAGCTGACTACATGCAATAATGGAACGTTTGGCTTGGAATAAGAAAAGTTGGTTGTGTGGTTCAGGGCAATCAGAATGGCTATGTCCTACATGAAGTGAGCACTGCTGAGCTCCTGGATTAAGAGGGGTATCTACCTGCTGCTCTGAAAGAGTTCACAATGGCCAGGGTCAGATACACTACGCTGGCACTGTTGACACCTGAGGTTGGATCCCTGGTAATTTCTGTTTGTTTTTTCAGGGGTCTGAGTGTACGTGTGTAGAAATTGGCGTATGTGTTGCAGGAGGCTAGTGGCTACAAATCCAGCGACCAAAGTTTGATTCCGTGCCATGGCTCACATCAGTGGTGAGTGATATCTTAACCAATTCGAGTCTCCTGTATGTAGACTCAGCTCCAAATAAGTGCATGTTTCAGCGTGTATTAACATCAGCAAAGGGAGCTAGGCTTGGAACTGGCCCCACCACCCCCTTGTGCACATTGCCAGTCTTAATAGGCACATACCAGCAGCACTTGCCTGGCAGCCTGTATAAACGATGTGACTCTTTGTGTTTTTGTTTTGTGTGTGAGTGTACGTATGTGTGCAGTGGTGGGGAGTGGTATTGTAGCGCTTAGCGAGCTGCACTACGAACCTGGTGACCCGAGTTCGGTCCCGCTCATGGCCAACACCAGTGACGATTATCCGAACCGGTCTTCGGCCTCCTCTATGTCGACTCAACCTGAAATCAGTACCTGGTGCGGTGTGTAAACATACCCACTTGGGAGACGAAGGCGGCCGGGCGTGGTGCTGGCCACCCAGCTCCAAGTATGCCAGCCGGACTTCATGGGTTCTTGCAAAAACACCACTTGTTCCAAAAGTTTGGTAAAGGCTATATGGGGTATCTTTGTCTTTGTATGTGTACATGCTTCTGTGTCAGTGTCTTTGCCAGAGAAACTGATCTAACAGTACTGAGATTCTTCATGCTGTCCCCAGCTTTGACTGTCTCACTGGGTTCATCACGGCCATGTTGTAGACGTCGACAATTTCATGCAAATGTGTGTGTTATATATTTTTTGTTGATATTAATGGCAGTAGACGTCTGTTGACTAGTACTCTGATTTTACACTTTTTATTGGAACAGGAAGGTATGAGATGACTTTCAGCTCCACATCCACACCCACCTCCGTGCTCAATGCCAAGAAGCCACTGTATTGGTAATAAACCCGCAATGTTTTTTATTCGTAAACCTGCATTTTTTTCCATATTTTCCCAATTTACCGCGACTGTGCTCTCGCCATCATGTCATGGGTCCCCAAGTAGTCATTCGTGTCTTACAGAGCAATACAAGCCTTGTGTTAGATCATAGCCCACTAAATCTGATATCACAGAGCTACTTTGTACCCTTTAAATTGACCTTTTGTCCACATAGTAAAGGGCAGGACTTTCCCACCCGTTCCTCATATGGGAGTAATGTTAGTCGTAATAATGTTGTGACTTCTCATAGCTGGAAATATATCCCAATAAAGTGCAGAGTGACAGTAATGTGATGCATTATTTTGTGCAGTCAATGACGACCGGACTGAGACCATTAACTCACTCGATTTGAGAACCCGCTTTAATCACAGGCAGCTGCCTGGATTCAAACTCAGGTACTCGGTGGTGCCAGTTCAGTGCTCTGGCCTCTAAACACCCACGTGTTAAATACATAAGCAACCTTTTTAATTAGCAACATTCTTTGACCACTTTGCCAAAACAATTGGGATTGTGGAGCTGTGGCACAGTCATGATATTGCTTTTTCTCATGCCTCTGCTGGCAGAAAGAATTTCCACGAGGATGCTCGTGTGAGAGCCCCTTTACAAAATATTTGGTCTACTCTTCCACACTGGTCATATGTTTTACCGCTTGGTAGATAGGCAGGGGAATTTAAGATTACTTGACCATTTGTTTCAACTGCTGTGCCAGAGGGTCTAACGAGCAACCTCTCTGTTGCCAGGCCAGCGTGCTAGGCATTGCACCACAGCAGCCCCCTCCAGTATTTAATTCTAAACGAAGGTCACTCTCTGCGTGCTTTTGTGCACGCGCGTTTGGGTGGTGTTGAACGAGATGGTGCAGACGTCTCGCTTCTTCGTGAGGAAAGTGATGGCACTGGAGCCGGCCTGGCTCACGGGACTCGCTCCGCGCTTCTGGCAGAGCGCCGTCTGGAGGCTCCATTGTCGCCACTGCGCTCCGGTGACATTCACCGGGTCACGGTTCATTTGGTTCGTGAAATTAGTGGCGAAAACAAACGTCAACAAAGTGATTTGTTTTCATGCAAAGATAATGGGAGGTCGAAAATCAAATGGGCGGTGACCGCCTAGCAGTCGTGCGTTTGCCGCTTATTACGAAGGTGCGCGGTTAGAATCCAGCGGCTGCTCGGATTTGATACTGCGGGTTTATTAACTGTAAACATACACTCAGTCTGCTTCAGAGTGGACATTAAAGATCTTGTGACGTCATTCGCAAGGTTAGGCCATTGTGTGGCGGCATCATGAGTCATGTTATTCTCATGAACAATTGTGCCCGAATGATTCAATTGGGAATATACATAGCAATCGTAACCCCCTCCTGTGAGAACCTGGCAAGACTCTTCTGAAAAATAGTCACTGCTCAGTGACGCTTTGCTGGGTAAATCAGCATGATAACCACTGTGACATGAGCCTGTGAACCAGTGGTTTGTAGTTGGGGTTTGGTGGGATTTGTGGAGATGGAGCCATCGTGTTTGCTGGGGGCACGCGCCTGCAGGGTGATGGGATGGTACCTGTAGGATTTGGTACAGCAAGAATGCTTGACATAGAGTACGTTGCATGTTCGTCCTGATCAATTCACCGGCCACACCCAGTGCAGCATCTTTGCATGTATTGACTGTCATTGTATATAGATGTTCAGTCACATACAAACGTTTCACCGATATGCCTATACCACACTCCCCAGCAAGTCGGATATGCGACGTAGTACTGAATGACTTAGCTTGAGTGTTATCCCGTGGTTTCTGTGGGCTTTCTCTGGTTAATTTCCATACGTATAATATTCAAAGGGACAGATTGCAAACAAACATTGAAATGAAATGTTTTCCTTTTTAAACACAAAAAGTTTGTACAAAATTAGAGAAAGTCATGTTCAAATACTGCTTGCAATGTATATATTGTAGGAAGATTACTTTTACGGAATGTTTTGTTGCACTATACCCATAACAAAACTCTACTATTAAGAAAAAATGTTGTGGTAATCCGTCGTGAAACATTACTGTATGCTCTCAATCAGCAGCCATGATGGTCACTGATCAAGGCCACTTACCACCCTGCATTGTCCTGTGATGCCAGGACCCGTCCCCTGCACACAGCCCATCTCATCGTTCCATTTCCACCATGGGCAACTTCCTGCGTGGCGAGTTTTCTCCCCATTGAGTGTACATGACAACGTTGCAAGACCCATGCTGCAAATTTACATCTAAAATACAAGCACATACACTTTCATATGAAGTGTAACCTTCCGGCTACAGACAGGAGCAAATGTTCGGAATAGATTTAGGGGTAGGGTGGATAGTATGGTTATGAGTATTAGTTGTAATAATTGTGCCTTGTATGTATCCAAAGTAAACCATAAGGGAGGGCCAATTTAGGTTTGTATTAACTTAAGGCTGATTTGACCTAGGGGAGACCTAGTATAGGTTCAGACTAATTTAAGGCTGGGTTGACCTAAAGGTGAAAGCATGTTTCCTAAATTCACAGTGCCTGTCCACCCAGCAGTAAAATAGGCGCACTGCAACGAGTTTATCGGCAATACACATGTGGGTACTTCCTTTCCAAGACGCCTGTCCATCTTTAAAGATAATTGATAATCCTCGAGGAGCTCTCCAGAGCTCCCCCAGTTGAGTTCCTTCTGCCGGCAATGGTGTGAGCAATCAGCTGCATGTGGATATTTCTGAGATGAGCACTTACACTAAAACAATGTGAAGTTAAATGTACTTATTTTCACATTTCAAAAGAAAATTTGTGACCAAAGATGGAATTTTACTCATCGCCAATATTTGTTTTGTGATGCTGGCAGATTCGTATGTGGACGTCTCCGATTCCAAACAGTATTCCTCTTCTGTGAAGATGTGGACGACGGACTTGTCCCAGACCCCCATTCTCCACCGAGGACCACACGCGCTGCACACTTCGAGTGAACCCCAGCAGCGACGTCTCGATGTTCCTGCCTGCCCACTGAATGACACCTAGCAGCGCAACAACACTGGATTAGAGTTGCAGTGCACAGTAGTGCAGAGGCGGGTCTATAAACTTCGTAACGGGAGAGACGGTAGCGCCGACATTTTAAGCTGCTTAAAACACGTCTTACTGGTAAATATCAATAAAAGATTATTTGGGTCTTTTGGGAAAGCCACGTAGATAGAAGAAATAACACTAGAAAAGCTATTTTGGCGTCTCAAGGGGGATGCGATCACCCCCATCGCCTCACCCTTGGATGGAACCCGCACTAATGGCGTGATCACAAAGGTGTACAGCAAGCGCCGGGCATCTTAAAAGTGTTGAGCAGCCAGTCTATGCAGACGAGGGCTCTCCCATGTTCTCTGCAGCAGGGCTCGGTGCAGCCGCACGTGACCCTTGCGCCATTCCGGTTCCTTCAGAGGCTTGTCCATCTGAACCACTTGACAGTGGAGAGATTGAGATGGGGAAGCAGGGAGCATCTGTTTTAGTAAAGGAGACGGTATCCAATACAGTCCCTACACGTTTGTACTGTGATTGCTACTTTAAAGAAAGTCTCATGGTTTAAAAATGGAAGATGTTGCTCACGCACTATTCTCTCTCTCTTTTGTGTGGAAGAGGATGATGACGGCCCAAGATATCTGTTTTTGAAAGATGTTACATCCAGGTGCTCCAGCATTAACTAACATTATTTAGAACTGATTTAAGTACTTATTAGCATGGTTGGATATGTATGGTACGAAAGACGTTCCACATACGTCCAGCAACCTGCTGTGTCAGAATATTTCTTCAAATTCAGCCTAAAAAGTCAATAGTGCACACTTTCAATTGAGTATTAATTTTTTGAGAATTATGAATGTGGATTATGTGATATCCTATGGTTTGCATGTTGAAAGTTTTGTGCAACCCCGTAGTGAATTTGACTGATTTTGAATAAGGCTAGTCCTTAAAGGCAACACAGTTTTGTATAAAATTGTATTTCATCCAAGATGCTGTTTAGTGCAGTCCTAGTGGTACAGTACATGAGTTGGGGGAATCTTTGCATGTCTACATGTCTGTGTCAACCATACTACGTATGCGGATTATCTGGCGATTGCTTCCCACTGAGAAAGAGTTGCAGATCCTACTGCTGAACTTGGAGCATGCTACTTCAGAAATAGCGCCTTGCCATTGGCCCCACAAAAACAAAGTACCTGCCTGGGTATTTTATGTCATCACATGCTCCCCTCCATTAACTCCTCATAAGTGATGGGAGAGTTGTGGGGAGAGTAGAGAAGTCTCTGTACTTGGGCAGTGCGCTTATGACCAGCTCTGGTTTGGCAGCCGAGGTCTCTGAATCAGTCGAGCGACATCTTTTCATCAGCTGTGTAACGCTATGTAGAAGCTACCTGGCTTGTTATGCCCTCTATGCTTGTGAAACGTGTAGCCCTCTTAATGGAACATCTGCGTAACTTTTAAACCTTCAGGCTAGCCATACGATCCATTCTGGATTTAACCAGACTGGATTGTGCGAGGAACCCACAGAACCTTGAAAGATCTGGACACTTCCATCGGTGACATGTAGCCTGCATACCTAGCCACTGCATGCCAGCTTCTGTTTGGCCGGATAGATAGGGCTAAATGGGTGTGGCACATACTAGGGAGATGGAATACAGTGGTGCAGAAGGATGCGGAGCTGATTGGACTGCCGATTACTGGTACCAGCGGTGTCAAGATCGGCCACTGTGGAGGAGGTTCGTGAAGGACGCCGCTGGGGAGTTGGAGGCAGTCGCCCTCCAGTGACAACGAGCAGAGCGCTATACGGTTAAAACCCAGGTTAGCAGTTGGGACCATGGTGTGTCTTCCAGTCAGTCATCTCAGCCCACGGCACCTGGGTATGTTGTGCACTTCGCCGTTGTTATCGGCGCCGACACCTAGTGGTGAATGGCGGTAGTGCGTGCATCGTTTACTGGCGATGTTCATGAGCGGGCACGTGACCATTCCTCGAGTCGATGGGCGTGGCCTTGTTCACCACGCCCCCTTCCCTACTACGTCGCCTAGCAACAGAATGCACAACGGCGGAAGTTGCGGCAGCTGCGGCAGCACGAAGTCGTCTCGCCGCACGGACGCGGTTTTAAGCTCTGTCGACATTCGAAACGACAGACATCCAAGTGGCGGAGCAGATACGGGTGAGTACGTGTGAATCAGGTCACGTTGAAGGATACATAATCAATTACAAGTAGCTACAATTGCGCTACCACTGCGACTTATTGCGTTGTACGAATACACTACATTCTATACCGCTTAATCACGCCGTTTGCTATACCCGGCCGTTGCTAGGGACACCGTCGCTAAGGCTGGACCAACGGTCAAGCGACCGCCGGGCTCCGTACGTTACAGTCGTGTTTGTGTCACGTCTGCTCGTGTGGTTGTTGCGCTGCAACGTTTCGTACAGCGCCCTTTGCGTTTATGGGCGTGAAGGAAGGGGGCGACGTCTACCACGCCCTCTTATTACGTCGCGGCGGAGAGCGCCAAGTCTTTGGGCGTCTCTCCGCACGCACGCGGTTTGAGCCTCGAGTGGAGTCGACGGACATCGAGGGGCGGGTGAAAGTGCGGTGCGGGTCAAACTTAAGGCGACATCAATTTCAAGTTGGCTCAACTGCGCTCCGCCTCACGACTGCACTGTACCACAACACTACCACACGACTATTAACACGCTGTACACTTCCACCACGACCGCACAACTAGACACCGCTTTACCACAACATTTGCTATGGCCAGCCGATACTAGGAATGCCGGCGCTAAGGCTGTACACTCGTGTGAGTGTTTCACTCGTGTGAGTGTAACACTCGTGTGAGTGTAACACTCCTGTGAGTGTAACACTCGTGTGAGTGCTACACTCGTGTGAGTGTAACACTCGTGTGAGTGTAACACTCGTGTGAGTGCTACACTCGTGTGAGTGTAACACTAGTGTGAGTGTTTCATTCGTGTGAGTGCTACACTCGTGTGAGTGCTACACTCGTGTGAGTGCTACACTCGTGTGAGTGCTACACTCGTGTGAGTGTAACACTCGTGTGAGTGTAACACTCGTGTGAGTGTAACACTGGTGTGAGTGTTTCACTAGTGTGAGTGTTTCACTAGTGTGAGTGTTTCACTAGTGTGAGTGTTTCACTAGTGTGAGTGTTTCACTAGTGTGAGTGTTTCACTAGTGTGAGTGTTTCACTAGTGTGAGTGTTACACGAGTGTGAGTGTTACACGAGTGTGAGTGTTACACGAGTGTGAGTGTTACACGAGTGTGAGTGTTACACGAGTGTGAGTGTTACACTGGTGTGAGTGTAACACTAGTGTGAGTGTAGCACTCGTGTGAGTGTTTCATTCGTGTGAGTGCTGCACTCGTGTGAGTGTAACACTCGTGTGAGTGCTACACTCGTGTGAGTGCTACACTCGTGTGAGTGTAACACTAGTGTGAGTGTTTCATTCGTGTGAGTGCTACACTCGTGTGAGTGTAACACTAGTGTGAGTGTTTCATTCGTGTGAGTGCTACACTCGTGTGAGTGCTACACTCGTGTGAGTGTAACACTCGTGTGAGTGCTACACTCGTGTGAGTGTAACACTCGTGTGAGTGTAACACTCGTGTGAGAGTAACTCTCGTGTGAGAGTAACACTAGTGTGAGTGTTTCACTCGTGTGAGTGTTAGAGCGACTCGTGTGAGTGTTACACTCGTGTGAGTGTTTCACTTGTGTGAGTGTTTCACTTGTGTGAGTGTTTCACTCATGTGAGTGTTAGAGCGACTCGTGTGAGTGTTTCACTCGTGTGAGTGTTACACTCGTGTGAGTGTTTCAGTCGAGTGAGTGTTTCACTCGTGTGAGTGTTTCAGTCGAGTGAGTATTACACTTGTGTGAGTGTTTCACTATCGTGAGTGTTTCACTAGTGAGTGTTACACTCGTGCGAGTGCTACACTCGTGTGAGTGTAACACTCGTGTGAGTGTAAAACTAGTGTGAGTGTTACACTAGTGTGAGTGTTACACTCGTGTGAGTGTAACACTCGTGTGAGTGTAACACTCGTGTGAGTGTTTCACTCGTGTGAGTGTAACACTCGTGTGAGTGTAATGCTCGTGTGATTGCTACACTCGTGTGAGTGTAACACTCGTGTGAGTGCTACACTCGTGTGAGTGTAACACTCGTGTGAGTGTTTCACTCGTGTTTGTGTCACGTTCACTAGTGTGAGTTACACTCGTGCGAGTGTTACACTCGTGTGAGTGTAACACTCGTTTGAGTGTAACACTAGTGTGAGTGTTACACTAGTGTGAGTGTTACACTCGTGTGAGTGTAACACTCGTGTGAGTGTTTCACTCGTGTGAGTGTAACACTCATATGAGTGTAACACTCGTGTGAGTGCTACACTCGTGTGAGTGTAACACTAGTGTGAGTGTTTCATTCGTGTGAGTGCTACACTCGTGTGAGTGTAACACTAGTGTGAGTGTTTCATTCGTGTGAGTGCTACACTCGTGTGAGTGCTACACTCGTGTGAGTGTAACACTCGTGTGAGTGCTACACTCGTGTGAGTGTAACACTCGTGTGAGTGTAACACTCGTGTGAGTAACTCTTGTGTGAGTGCTACACTCGTGTGAGTGTAACACTAGTGTGAGTGTTTCACTCGTGTGAGTGTTTCAATCGTGTGAGTGCTACACTCGTGTGAGTGTAACACTAGTGTGAGTGTAAAACTAGGGTGAGTGTAACACTAGTGTGAGTGTTTCACTCGTGTGAGTGTTTCACTCGTGTGAGTGTAACACTCGTGTGAGTGCTACACTCGTGTGAGTGCTACACTCGTGTGAGTGTAACACTCGTGTAAGTGTTTCACTTGCGCGAGTGTTTCACTCGTGTGAGTGTAACACTCGTGTGAGTGTTACACTCGTGTGAGTGTAACACTCGTGTGAGTGTTTCACTCGTATGAGTGTAACACTCGTGTGAGTGTAACACTAGTGTGAGTGTTTCACTCGTGTGAGTGTTAGAGCGACTCGTGTGAGTGTTACACTCGTGTGAGTGTTTCACTTGTGTGAGTGTTTCACTTGTGTGAGTGTTTCACTCATGTGAGTGTTAGAGCGACTCGTGTGAGTGTTTCACTCGTGTGAGTGTTACACTCGTGTGAGTGTTTCAGTCGAGTGAGTGTTTCACTCGTGTGAGTGTTTCAGTCGAGTGAGTATTACACTTGTGTGAGTGTTTCACTATCGTGAGTGTTTCACTAGTGAGTGTTACACTCGTGCGAGTGCTACACTCGTGTGAGTGTAACACTCGTGTGAGTGTAAAACTAGTGTGAGTGTTACACTAGTGTGAGTGTTACACTCGTGTGAGTGTAACACTCGTGTGAGTGTTTCACTCGTGTGAGTGTAACACTCGTGTGAGTGTTTCACTCGTGTGAGTGTAATACTCGTGTGAGTGTAATGCTCGTGTGAGTGTAACACTCGTGTGATTGCTACACTCGTGTGAGTGTAACACTCGTGTGAGTGTAACACTCGTGTGAGTGCTACACTCGTGTGAGTAACACTCGTGTGAGTGTAACACTCGTGTGAGTGCTACACTCGTGTGAGTAACACTCGTGTGAGTGCTACACTCGTGTGAGTGTAACACTCGTGTGAGTGTTTCACTCGTGTTTGTGTCACGTTCACTAGTGTGAGTTACACTCGTGCGAGTGTTACACTCGTGTGAGTGTAACACTCGTTTGAGTGTAACACTAGTGTGAGTGTTACACTAGTGTGAGTGTTACACTCGTGTGAGTGTAACACTCGTGTGAGTGTTTCACTCGTGTGAGTGTAACACTCATATGAGTGTAACACTCGTGTGAGTGCTACACTCGTGTGAGTGTAACACTAGTGTGAGTGTTTCATTCGTGTGAGTGCTACACTCGTGTGAGTGCTACACTCGTGTGAGTGTAACACTCGTGTGAGTGCTACACTCGTGTGAGTGTAACACTCGTGTGAGTGTAACACTCGTGTGAGTAACTCTTGTGTGAGTGCTACACTCGTGTGAGTGTAACACTAGTGTGAGTGTTTCACTCGTGTGAGTGTTTCAATCGTGTGAGTGCTACACTCGTGTGAGTGTAACACTAGTGTGAGTGTAACACTAGGGTGAGTGTAACACTAGTGTGAGTGTTTCACTCGTGTGAGTGTTTCACTCGTGTGAGTGTAACACTCGTGTGAGTGCTACACTCGTGTGAGTGTAACACTCGTGTAAGTGTTTCACTTGCGCGAGTGTTTCACTCGTGTGAGTGTAACACTCGTGTGAGTGTTACACTCGTGTGAGTGTAACACTTGTGTGAGTGTTTCACTCGTGTTTGTGTCACGTTCACTAGTATGAGTGTTACACTCGTGCGAGTGTTACACTCGTGCGAGTGTTACACTCGTGCGAGTGTTACACTCGTGCGAGTGTTACACTCGTGCGAGTGTTACACTCGTGCGAGTGTTACACTAGTGTGAGTGTAACACTCGTGTGAGTGTTTCACTCGTGTGAGTGTAACACTCGTGTGAGTGTTACACTCGTGTGAGTGTTACACTCGTGTGAGTGTTTCACTTGTGTGAGTGTTTCACTTGTGTGAGTGTTTCACTCATGTGAGTGTTAGAGCGACTCTTGTGAGTGTTTCACTCGTGTGAGTGTTACACTCGTGTGAGTGTTTCAGTCGAGTGAGTGTTTCACTCGTGTGAGTGTTTCACTATCGTGAGTGTTTCACTAGTGAGTGTTTCACTAGTGAGTGTTACACTCGTGCGAGTGTTACACTCGTGTGAGTGTAACACTCGTGTGAGTGTTTCACTCGTGTGAGTGTAACACTCGTGTGAGTGTAACACTCGTGTGAGTGTAATGCTCGTGTGAGTGTAATGCTCGTGTGATTGTTACACTCGTGTGAGTGTTTCACTCGTGTGAGTGCTAGACTCGTGTGAGTGCTACACTCGTGTGAGTGCTACACTCGTGTGAGTGTAACACTCGTGTTAGTGCTACACTCGTGTGAGTGTAACACTCGTGTGAGTGTAACACTAGTGTGAGTGTTACACTAGTGTGAGTGTTACACTAGTGTGAGTGTTACACTGGTGTGAGTGTTTCACTAGTGAGTGTTACACTCATGTGAGTGTAACACTCGTGTGAGTGCTACACTCGTGTGAGTGTAACACTAGTGTGAGTGTTTCATTCGTGTGAGTGCTACACTCGTGTGAGTGTAACACTAGTGTGAGTGTTTCATTCGTGTGAGTGCTACACTCGTGTGAGTGCTACACTCGTGTGAGTGCTACACTCGTGTGAGTGTAACACTCGTGTGAGTAACTCTCGTGTGAGTGCTACACTCGTGTGAGTGTAACACTAGTGTGAGTGTTTCACTCGTGTGAGTGCTACACTCGTGTGAGTGTAACACTCGTGTGAGTGTAACACTCGTGTGAGTGTTTCACTTGCGCGAGTGTTTCACTCGTGTGAGTGTTACACTCGTGTGAGTATAACACTCGTGTGAGTGTTTCACTCGTATGAGTGTAACACTCGTGTGAGTGTAACACTAGTGTGAGTGTTTCACTCGTGTGAGTGTTAGAGCGACTCGTGTGAGTGTTACACTCGTGTGAGTGTTTCACTTGTGTGAGTGTTTCACTTGTGTGAGTGTTTCACTCATGTGAGTGTTAGAGCGACTCGTGTGAGTGTTTCACTCGTGTGAGTGTTACACTCGTGTGAGTGTTTCAGTCGAGTGAGTGTTTCACTCGTGTGAGTGTTTCAGTCGAGTGAGTGTTACACTTGTGTGAGTGTTTCACTATCGTGAGTGTTTCACTATCGTGAGTGTTTCACTAGTGAGTGTTACACTCGTGCGAGTGCTACACTCGTGTGAGTGTAACACTCGTGTGAGTGTAAAACTAGTGTGAGTGTTACACTAGTGTGAGTGTTACACTCGTGTGAGTGTAACACTCGTGTGAGTGTTTCACTCGTGTGAGTGTAACACTCGTGTGAGTGTTTCACTCGTGTGAGTGTAATACTCGTGTGAGTGTAATGCTCGTGTGATTGCTACACTCGTGTGAGTGTAACACTCGTGTGAGTGTAACACTCGTGTGAGTGCTACACTCGTGTGAGTGTAACACTCGTGTAAGTGTTTCACTCGTGTTTGTGTCACGTTCACTAGTGTGAGTGTTACACTCGTGCGAGTGTTACACTCGTGTGAGTGTTACACTAGTGTGAGTGTTTCACTCGTATGAGTGTAACACTCGTGTGAGTGTAACACTAGTGTGAGTGTTTCACTCGTGTGAGTGTTAGAGCGACTCGTGTGAGTGTTTCACTTGTGTGAGTGTTTCACTTGTGTGAGTGTTTCACTCATGTGAGTGTTAGAGCGACTCGTGTGAGTGTTTCACTCGTGTGAGTGTTACACTCGTGTGAGTGTTTCAGTCGAGTGAGTGTTTCACTATCGTGAGTGTTTCACTAGTGAGTGTTACACTCGTGCGAGTGCTACACTCGTGTGAGTGTAACACTCGTGTGAGTGTAAAACTAGTGTGAGTGTTACACTAGTGTGAGTGTTACACTCGTGTGAGTGTAACACTCGTGTGAGTGCTACACTCGTGTGAGTGTAACACTCGTGTGAGTGTAACACTAGTGTGAGTGTTACACTAGTGTGAGTGTTACACTCGTGTGAGTGTTACACTCGTGTGAGTGTAACACTCGTGTGAGTGTTTCACTCGTGTGAGTGTAACACTCATATGAGTGTAACACTCGTGTGAGTGTTTCACTCGTGTGAGTGCTGCACTCGTGTGAGTGTAACACTCGTGTGAGTGTAACACTCGTGTGAGTGTAACACTCGTGTGAGTGTAACACTAGTGTGAGTGTTTCATTCGTGTGAGTGCTACACTCGTGTGAGTGTAACACTAGTGTGAGTGTTTCACTCATGTGAGTGTTAGAGCGACTCGTGTGAGTGTTTCACTCGTGTGAGTGTTACACTCGTGTGAGTGTTTCAGTCGAGTGAGTGTTTCACTCGTGTGAGTGTTTCAGTCGAGTGAGTGTTACACTTGTGTGAGTGTTTCACTATCGTGAGTGTTTCACTAGTGAGTGTTACACTCGTGCGAGTGCTACACTCGTGTGAGTGTAACACTCGTGTGAGTGTAAAACTAGTGTGAGTGTTACACTAGTGTGAGTGTTACACTCGTGTGAGTGTAACACTCGTGTGAGTGTTTCACTCGTGTGAGTGTAACACTCGTGTGAGTGTTTCACTCGTGTGAGTGTAATACTCGTGTGAGTGTAATGCTCGTATGATTGCTACACTTGTGTGAGTGTAACACTCGTGTGAATGTAACACTCGTGTGAGTGCTACACTCGTGTGAGTGTAACACTCGTGTGAGTGTTTCACTCGTGTTTGTGTCACGTTCACTAGTGTGAGTGTTACACTCGTGCGAGTGTTACACTCGTGTGAGTGTTACACTAGTGTGAGTGTTTCACTCGTATGAGTGTAACACTCGTGTGAGTGTAACACTAGTGTGAGTGTTTCACTCGTGTGAGTGTTAGAGCGACTCGTGTGAGTGTTTCACTTGTGTGAGTGTTTCACTTGTGTGAGTGTTTCACTCATGTGAGTGTTAGAGCGACTCGTGTGATTGTTTCACTCGTGTGAGTGTTACACTCGTGTGAGTGTTTCAGTCGAGTGAGTGTTTCACTATCGTGAGTGTTTCACTAGTGAGTGTTACACTCGTGCGAGTGTTACACTCGTGTGAGTGTAACACTCGTGTGAGTGTTTCACTCGTGTGAGTGTAACACTCGTGTGAGTGTAACACTCGTGTGAGTGTAATACTCGTGTGAGTGTAATGCTCGTGTGATTGCTACACTCGTGTGAGTGTAACACTCGTGTGAGTGTAACACTCGTGTGAGTGCTACACTCGTGTGAGTGTAACACTAGTGTGAGTGTTTCATTCGTGTGAGTGCTACACTCGTGTGAGTGTAACACTCGTGTGAGTGCTACACTCGTGTGAGTGTAACACTCGTGTGAGTAACACTCGTGTGAGTGCTACACTCGTGTGAGTGTAACACTAGTGTGAGTGTTTCACTCGTGTGAGTGCTAGACTCGTGTGAGTGCTACACTCGTGTGAGTGTAACACTTGTGTTAGTGCTACACTCGTGTGAGTGTAACACTAGTGTGAGTGTAGCACTAGTGTGAGTGTTACACTAGTGTGAGTGTTACACTGGTGTGAGTGTTACACTGGTGTAAGTGTTACACTGGTGTGAGTGTTACACTGGTATGAGTGTTTCACTAGTGAGTGTTACACTCGTGTGAAAGTAACACTCGTGTGAGTGCTACACTCGTGTGAGTGTAACACTCGTGTGAGTGTAACACTAGTGTGAGTGTTACACTAGTGTGAGTGTTACACTCGTGTGAGTGTAACACTCGTGTGAGTGCTACACTCGTGTGAGGGTAACACTCGTGTGAGTGCTACACTCGTGTGAGTGTAACACTCGTGTGAGTGCTACACTCGTGTGAGTGTAACACTAGTGTGAGTGTTACACTAGTGTGAGTGTTACACTCGTGTGAGTGTAACACTCGTGTGAGTGTTTCACTCGTGTGAGTGTAACACTCGTGTGAGTGTAACACTCGTGTGAGTGCTACACTCGTGTGAGTGAAACACTAGTGTGAGTGTTTCATTCGTGTGAGTGCTACACTCGTGTGAGTGCTACACTCGTGTGAGTGCTACACTCGTGTAAGTGTAACACTAGTGTGAGTGTTTCATTCGTGTGAGTGCTACACTCGTGTGAGTGCTACACTCGTGTGAGTGTAACACTCGTGTGAGTGTAACACTCGTGTGAGTGTAACACTCGTGTGAGTAACACTCGTGTGAGTGTTTCACTAGTGTGAGTGTTACACTCGTGTGAGTGTTTCACTCGTGTGAGTGCTACACTCGTGTGAGTGTAACACTAGTATGAGTGTAACACTAGGGTGAGTGTAACACTAGTGTGAGTGTTTCACTAGTGAGTGTTACACTCGTGTGATTGCTACACTCGTGTGAGTGTAACACTCGTGTGAGTGTAAAACTAGTGTGAGTGTTACACTAGTGTGAGTGTTACACTCGTGTGATTGTAACACTCGTGTGAGTTTTTCACTCGTGAGTGTTACACTCATGTGAGTGTAACACTCGTGTGAGTGCTACACTCGTGTGAGTGCTACACTCGTGTGAGTGTAACACTCGTGTGAGTGTAACACTAGTGTGAGTGTTACACTAGTGTGAGTGTTACACTCGTGTGAGTGTAACACTCGTGTGAGTGTTTCACTCGTGTGAGTGTAACACTCATATGAGTGTAACACTCGTGTGAGTGTTTCACTCGTGTGAGTGCTGCACTCGTGTGAGTGTAACACTCGTGTGAGTGTAACACTCGTGTGAGTGCTACACTCGGGTGAGTGTAACACTAGTGTGAGTGTTTCATTCGTGTGAGTGCTACACTCGTGTGAGTGTAACACTAGTGTGAGTGTTTCATTCGTGTGAGTGCTACACTCGTGTGAGTGCTACACTCGTGTGAGTGTAACACTCGTGTGAGTGCTACACTCGTGTGAGTGTAACACTCGTGTGAGTGTAACACTCGTGTGAGTAACTCTCGTGTGAGTGCTACACTCGTGTGAGTGCTACACTCGTGTGAGTGTTTCACTCGTGTGAGTGTTAGAGCGACTCGTGTGAGTGTTACACTCGTGTGAGTGTTTCACTTGTGTGTGTTTCACTTGTGTGAGTGTTTCACTCATGTGAGTGTTAGAGCTACTCGTGTGAGTGTTTCACTCGTGTGAGTGTTACACTCGTGTGAGTGTTTCAGTCGAGTGAGTGTTTCACTCGTGTGAGTGTTTCACTAGTGAGTGTTACACTCGTGCGAGTGCTACACTCGTGTGAGTGTAACACTCGTGTGAGTGTAACACTCGTGTGAGTGTAACACTAGGGTGAGTGTAACACTAGTGTGAGTGTTTCACTCGTGTGAGTGTTTCACTCGTGTGAGTGTAACACTCGTGTGAGTGCTACACTCGTGTGAGTGTAACACTCGTGTAAGTGTTTAACTTGCGCGAGTGTTTCAATCGTGTGAGTGTAACACTCGTGTGAGTGTTACACTCGTGTGAGTGTAACACTCGTGTGAGTGTTTCACTCGTGTGAGTGTTAGAGCGACTCGTGTGAGTGTTACACTCGTGTGAGTGTTTCACTTGTGTGAGTGTTTCACTTGTGTGAGTGTTTCACTCATGTGAGTGTTAGAGCGACTCGTGTGAGTGTTTCACTCGTGTGAGTGTTACACTCGTGTGAGTGTTTCAGTCGAGTGAGTGTTTCACTCGTGTGAGTGTTTCAGTCGAGTGAGTGTTACACTTGTGTGAGTGTTTCACTATCGTGAGTGTTTCACTAGTGAGTGTTACACTCGTGCGAGTGCTACACTCGTGTGAGTGTAACACTCGTGTGAGTGTAAAACTAGTGTGAGTGTTACACTAGTGTGAGTGTTACACTCGTGTGAGTGTAACACTCGTGTGAGTGCTACACTCGTGTGAGTGTAACACTCGTGTGAGTGTAACACTAGTGTGAGTGTTACACTAGTGTGAGTGTTACACTCGTGTGAGTGTTACACTCGTGTGAGTGTAACACTCGTGTGAGTGTTTCACTCGTGTGAGTGTAACACTCATATGAGTGTAACACTCGTGTGAGTGTTTCACTCGTGTGAGTGCTGCACTCGTGTGAGTGTAACACTCGTGTGAGTGTAACACTCGTGTGAGTGTAACACTCGTGTGAGTGTAACACTAGTGTGAGTGTTTCATTCGTGTGAGTGCTACACTCGTGTGAGTGTAACACTAGTGTGAGTGTTTCACTCATGTGAGTGTTAGAGCGACTCGTGTGAGTGTTTCACTCGTGTGAGTGTTACACTCGTGTGAGTGTTTCAGTCGAGTGAGTGTTTCACTCGTGTGAGTGTTTCAGTCGAGTGAGTGTTACACTTGTGTGAGTGTTTCACTATCGTGAGTGTTTCACTAGTGAGTGTTACACTCGTGTGAGTGTTACACTCGTGTGAGTGTTTCAGTCGAGTGAGTGTTTCACTCGTGTGAGTGTTTCAGTCGAGTGAGTGTTACACTTGTGTGAGTGTTTCACTATCGTGAGTGTTTCACTAGTGAGTGTTACACTCGTGCGAGTGCTACACTCGTGTGAGTGTAACACTCGTGTGAGTGTAAAACTAGTGTGAGTGTTACACTAGTGTGAGTGTTACACTCGTGTGAGTGTAACACTCGTGTGAGTGTTTCACTCGTGTGAGTGTAACACTCGTGTGAGTGTTTCACTCGTGTGAGTGTAATACTCGTGTGAGTGTAATGCTCGTATGATTGCTACACTTGTGTGAGTGTAACACTCGTGTGAATGTAACACTCGTGTGAGTGCTACACTCGTGTGAGTGTAACACTCGTGTGAGTGTTTCACTCGTGTTTGTGTCACGTTCACTAGTGTGAGTGTTACACTCGTGCGAGTGTTACACTCGTGTGAGTGTTACACTAGTGTGAGTGTTTCACTCGTATGAGTGTAACACTCGTGTGAGTGTAACACTAGTGTGAGTGTTTCACTCGTGTGAGTGTTAGAGCGACTCGTGTGAGTGTTTCACTTGTGTGAGTGTTTCACTTGTGTGAGTGTTTCACTCATGTGAGTGTTAGAGCGACTCGTGTGAGTGTTTCACTCGTGTGAGTGTTACACTCGTGTGAGTGTTTCAGTCGAGTGAGTGTTTCACTATCGTGAGTGTTTCACTAGTGAGTGTTACACTCGTGCGAGTGTTACACTCGTGTGAGTGTAACACTCGTGTGAGTGTTTCACTCGTGTGAGTGTAACACTCGTGTGAGTGTAACACTCGTGTGAGTGTAATACTCGTGTGAGTGTAATGCTCGTGTGATTGCTACACTCGTGTGAGTGTAACACTCGTGTGAGTGTAACACTCGTGTGAGTGCTACACTCGTGTGAGTGTAACACTAGTGTGAGTGTTTCATTCGTGTGAGTGCTACACTCGTGTGAGTGTAACACTCGTGTGAGTGCTACACTCGTGTGAGTGTAACACTCGTGTGAGTAACACTCGTGTGAGTGCTACACTCGTGTGAGTGTAACACTAGTGTGAGTGTTTCACTCGTGTGAGTGCTAGACTCGTGTGAGTGCTACACTCGTGTGAGTGTAACACTTGTGTTAGTGCTACACTCGTGTGAGTGTAACACTAGTGTGAGTGTAGCACTAGTGTGAGTGTTACACTAGTGTGAGTGTTACACTGGTGTGAGTGTTACACTGGTGTAAGTGTTACACTGGTGTGAGTGTTACACTGGTATGAGTGTTTCACTAGTGAGTGTTACACTCGTGTGAAAGTAACACTCGTGTGAGTGCTACACTCGTGTGAGTGTAACACTCGTGTGAGTGTAACACTAGTGTGAGTGTTACACTAGTGTGAGTGTTACACTCGTGTGAGTGTAACACTCGTGTGAGTGCTACACTCGTGTGAGGGTAACACTCGTGTGAGTGCTACACTCGTGTGAGTGTAACACTCGTGTGAGTGCTACACTCGTGTGAGTGTAACACTAGTGTGAGTGTTACACTAGTGTGAGTGTTACACTCGTGTGAGTGTA
This sequence comes from Petromyzon marinus, assembly GCF_048934315.1. Lineage (NCBI taxonomy): Eukaryota > Metazoa > Chordata > Hyperoartia > Petromyzontiformes > Petromyzontidae > Petromyzon > Petromyzon marinus. The sequence continues at coordinate 16,723,921 of NC_133730.1, read as the reverse complement.
ACACTCGTGTGAGTGTTTCACTCGTGTGAGTGTAACACTCGTGTGAGTGTAACACTCGTGTGAGTGCTACACTCGTGTGAGTGAAACACTAGTGTGAGTGTTTCATTCGTGTGAGTGCTACACTCGTGTGAGTGCTACACTCGTGTGAGTGCTACACTCGTGTAAGTGTAACACTAGTGTGAGTGTTTCATTCGTGTGAGTGCTACACTCGTGTGAGTGCTACACTCGTGTGAGTGTAACACTCGTGTGAGTGTAACACTCGTGTGAGTGTAACACTCGTGTGAGTAACACTCGTGTGAGTGTTTCACTAGTGTGAGTGTTACACTCGTGTGAGTGTTTCACTCGTGTGAGTGCTACACTCGTGTGAGTGTAACACTAGTATGAGTGTAACACTAGGGTGAGTGTAACACTAGTGTGAGTGTTTCACTAGTGAGTGTTACACTCGTGTGATTGCTACACTCGTGTGAGTGTAACACTCGTGTGAGTGTAAAACTAGTGTGAGTGTTACACTAGTGTGAGTGTTACACTCGTGTGATTGTAACACTCGTGTGAGTTTTTCACTCGTGAGTGTTACACTCATGTGAGTGTAACACTCGTGTGAGTGCTACACTCGTGTGAGTGCTACACTCGTGTGAGTGTAACACTCGTGTGAGTGTAACACTAGTGTGAGTGTTACACTAGTGTGAGTGTTACACTCGTGTGAGTGTAACACTCGTGTGAGTGTTTCACTCGTGTGAGTGTAACACTCATATGAGTGTAACACTCGTGTGAGTGTTTCACTCGTGTGAGTGCTGCACTCGTGTGAGTGTAACACTCGTGTGAGTGTAACACTCGTGTGAGTGCTACACTCGGGTGAGTGTAACACTAGTGTGAGTGTTTCATTCGTGTGAGTGCTACACTCGTGTGAGTGTAACACTAGTGTGAGTGTTTCATTCGTGTGAGTGCTACACTCGTGTGAGTGCTACACTCGTGTGAGTGTAACACTCGTGTGAGTGCTACACTCGTGTGAGTGTAACACTCGTGTGAGTGTAACACTCGTGTGAGTAACTCTCGTGTGAGTGCTACACTCGTGTGAGTGCTACACTCGTGTGAGTGTTTCACTCGTGTGAGTGTTAGAGCGACTCGTGTGAGTGTTACACTCGTGTGAGTGTTTCACTTGTGTGTGTTTCACTTGTGTGAGTGTTTCACTCATGTGAGTGTTAGAGCTACTCGTGTGAGTGTTTCACTCGTGTGAGTGTTACACTCGTGTGAGTGTTTCAGTCGAGTGAGTGTTTCACTCGTGTGAGTGTTTCACTAGTGAGTGTTACACTCGTGCGAGTGCTACACTCGTGTGAGTGTAACACTCGTGTGAGTGTAACACTCGTGTGAGTGTAACACTAGGGTGAGTGTAACACTAGTGTGAGTGTTTCACTCGTGTGAGTGTTTCACTCGTGTGAGTGTAACACTCGTGTGAGTGCTACACTCGTGTGAGTGTAACACTCGTGTAAGTGTTTAACTTGCGCGAGTGTTTCAATCGTGTGAGTGTAACACTCGTGTGAGTGTTACACTCGTGTGAGTGTAACACTCGTGTGAGTGTTTCACTCGTGTGAGTGTTAGAGCGACTCGTGTGAGTGTTACACTCGTGTGAGTGTTTCACTTGTGTGAGTGTTTCACTTGTGTGAGTGTTTCACTCATGTGAGTGTTAGAGCGACTCGTGTGAGTGTTTCACTCGTGTGAGTGTTACACTCGTGTGAGTGTTTCAGTCGAGTGAGTGTTTCACTCGTGTGAGTGTTTCAGTCGAGTGAGTGTTACACTTGTGTGAGTGTTTCACTATCGTGAGTGTTTCACTAGTGAGTGTTACACTCGTGCGAGTGCTACACTCGTGTGAGTGTAACACTCGTGTGAGTGTAAAACTAGTGTGAGTGTTACACTAGTGTGTGTGTTACACTCGTGTGAGTGTAACACTCGTGTGAGTGTTTCACTCGTGTGAGTGTAACACTCGTGTGAGTGTTTCACTCGTGTGAGTGTAATACTCGTGTGAGTGTAATGCTCGTGTGATTGCTACACTCGTGTGATTGTAACACTCGTGTGAGTGTAACACTCGTGTGAGTGCTACACTCGTGTGAGTGTAACACTCGTGTGAGTGTTTCACTCGTGTTTGTGTCACGTTCACTAGTGTGAGTGTTACACTCGTGCGAGTGTTACACTCGTATGAGTGTTACACGAGTGTGAGTGTTTCACTCGTATGAGTGTAACACTCGTGTGAGTGTAACACTAGTGTGAGTGTTTCACTCGTGTGAGTGTTAGAGCGACTCGTGTGAGTGTTACACTCGTGTGAGTGTTTCACTTGTGTGAGTGTTTCACTTGTGTGAGTGTTTCACTCATGTGAGTGTTAGAGCGACTCGTGTGAGTGTTTCACTCGTGTGAGTGTTACACTCGTGTGAGTGTTTCAGTCGAGTGAGTGTTTCACTCGTGTGAGTGTTTCAGTCGAGTGAGTGTTACACTTGTGTGAGTGTTTCACTATCGTGAGTGTTTCACTAGTGAGTGTTACACTCGTGCGAGTGTTACACTCGTGTGAGTGTAACACTCGTGTGAGTGTTTCACTCGTGTGAGTGTAACACTCGTGTGAGTGTAATGCTCGTGTGATTGCTACACTCGTGTGAGTGTAATACTCGTGTGAGTGTAATGCTCGTGTGATTGCTACACTCGTGTGAGTGTAATACTCGTGTGAGTGTAACACTCGTGTGAGCGCTACACTCGTGTGAGTGTAACACTAGTGTGAGTGTTTCATTCGTGTGAGTGCTACACTCGTGTGAGTGTAACACTAGTGTGAGTGTTTCATTCGTGTGAGTGCTACACTCGTGTGAGTGTAACACTCGTGTGAGTGCTACACTCGTGTGAGTGTAACACTCGTGTGAGTGTAACACTCGTGTGAGTGTTACACTAGTGTGAGTGTTACACTCGTGTGAGTGTAACACTCGTGTGAGTGTTTCACTCGTGTGAGTGTTTCACTCGTGTGAGTGTTACACTCGTGTGAGTGTTTCACTCGTGTGAGTGCTACACACGTATGAGTGTAACACTAGTATGAGTGTAACACTAGGGTGAGTGTAACACTAGTGTGAGTGTTTCACTAGTGAGTGTTACACTCGTGCGAGTGCTACACTCGTGTGAGTGTAATACTCGTGTGAGTGTAAAACTAGTGTGAGTGTTACACTAGTGTGAGTGTAACACTCGTGTGAGTAACACTCGTGTGAGTGCTACACTCGTGTGAGTGTAACATTCGTGTAAGTGCTACACTCGTGTGAGTGCTACACTCGTGTGAGTGTTACACTAGTGTGAGTGTTACACTCGTGTGAGTGTAACACTCGTTTGAGTGTTTCACTCGTGTGAGTGTAACACTCATATGAGTGTAACACTCGTGTGAGTGTTTCACTCGTGTGAGTGCTACCCTCGTGTGAGTGTAACACTCGTGTGAGTGTAACACTCGTGTGAGTGCTACACTCGTGTGAGTGTAACACTAGTGTGAGTGTTTCATTCGTGTGAGTGTAACACTCGTGTGAGTGTAACACTAGTGTGAGTGTAACACTCGTGTGAGTGTAACACTCGTGTGAGTGTAACACTAGTGTGAGTGTAACACTCGTGTGAGTAACACTCGTGTGAGTGCTACACTCGTGTGAGTGTAACACTAGTGGGAGTGTAACACTAGGGTGAGTGTAACACTAGTGTGAGTGTTTCACTCGTGTGAGTGTTTCACTCGTGTGAGTGTAACACTCGTGTGAGTGCTACACTCGTGTGAGTGTAACACTCGTGTAAGTGTTTCACTTGCGCGAGTGTTTCACTCGTGTGAGTGTAACACTCGTGTGAGTGTTTCACTCGTGTGAGTGTAACACTCGTGTGAGTGTTACACTCGTGTGAGTGTAACACTCGTGTGAGTGTTTCACTCGTGTTTGTGTCACTTTCACTAGTGTGAGTGTTACACTCGTGCGAGTGTTACACTCGTGTGAGTGTTACACTAGTGTGAGTGTTTCACTCGTATGAGTGTAACACTCGTGAGAGTGTAACACTAGTGTGAGTGTTTCACTCGTGTGAGTGTTAGAGCGACTCGTGTGAGTGTTACACTCGTGTGAGTGTTTCACTTGTGTGAGTGTTTCACTCATGTGAGTGTTAGAGCGACTCGTGTGAGTGTTTCACTCGTGTGAGTGTTACACTCGTGTGAGTGTTTCAGTCGAGTGAGTGTTTCACTCGTGTGAGTGTTTCAGTCGAGTGAGTGTTACACTTGTGTGAGTGTTTCACTATTTTGAGTGTTTCACTAGTGAGTGTTACACTCGTGCGAGTGTTACACTCGTGCGAGTGTTTCACTCGTGCGAGTGTTACACTCGTGTGAGTGTTACACTAGTGCGAGTGTTTCACTCGTGCGAGTGTTACACTCGTGCGAGTGTTACACTTGTGCGAGTGTTACACTCGTGTGAGTGTTTTACTCGTGTGAGTGTTTCACTCGTGTGAGTGTTTCACTCGTGTGAGTGTTAGAGCGACTCGTGTGAGTGTTACAGTCGAGTGAGTGTTACAGTCGAGTGAGTGTTACAGTCGAGTGAGTGTTACACTCGAGTGAGTGTTTCACTCGAGTGAGTGTTTCACTCATGTGAGTGTTTGAGCGACTCGTGTGAGGTTCACTCGAGTGAGTGTTTCACTCATCTGAGTGTTAGAGCGACTCGTGTGAGTTTCACTCGTGTGAGTGTTTCACTCGTGTGATTGTTTCAGTCGAGTGAGTGTTTCACTCGAGTGAGTGCTACACTCGTGTGAGTGTTTCACTCGTGTGAGTGTCACGTTCACTCGTGTGAGTGTTACACTCGTTTGAGTGTTTCACTCGAGTTAGTGTTTCGCTCGTGTGAGTGTTTCTTTCGAGTGAGTGTTTCACTCGTGTGAGTGTTACAATCGAGTGAGTGTTTCACTCGTGTGAGTGTTTCACTCGAGTGAGTGTTACACTCATGTGAGTGTTTCAGTCGAGTGAGTGTTACACTCGTGTGAGTGTTTCAGTCGAGTGAGTGTTTCAGTCGTGTGAGTGTCACGTTCACTCGTGTGAGTGTTACACTCGTGTGAGTGTTTCACTCGAGTTAGTGTTTCGCTCGTGTGAGTGTTTCACTCGAGTGAGTGTTACAATCGAGTGAGTGTTTCACTCGTGTGAGCGTTTCACTCGTGTGAGTGTTACACTAGTGTTAGTGTTACACTCGTGTGAGTGTTTCACTAGTGTGAGTGTTACACTCGTGTGAGTGTAATACTCGTGTGAGTGTAACACTCGTGTGAGTGTAACACTCGTGTGAGTGTAACACTCGTGTAAGTGCTACACTCGTGTGAGTGCTACACTCGTGTGAGTGCTACACTCGTGTGAGTGTAACACTAGTGTGAGTGTTTCATTCGTGTGAGTGCTACACTCGTGTGAGTGCTACACTCGTGTGAGTGTTACACTATTGTGAGTGTTTCACTCGTGCGAGTGTTACGCTCGTGCGAGTGTTAAACTCGTGCGAGTGTTTCACTCGTGTGAGTGTTACACTCGTGTGAGTGTTACACGCGTTACTTTACCGAAAGAACCAAGAATATGAATCCTTGCAGTCACGAAAGCTTTAATTCAAAATGGTAAAGAAGGTCAAACTGAAAAAATTGGCCAGTAAAAAAGATAATTGGCCATCAAAAAAAGTGACTGGCTAAAAAAGGGTGACCATTAAAAAAAGTGGCCGATCAAAAAAGAATTGACCCATAAAAAAAAGACCAGTCGAAAAAAATTGGACGATAAAAAAGATGAATGGCCATCCAAAAAAGTGACCAGTTAAAAAAGAGTGGCCATTAAAAAAAAGTGGCCTACCAAAAAATAATTGGCCCGTAAAAAAAGACCAGTTGAAAAAAATTGGCCACAGTGGCGATTAAAAAAGTGGCCTACCAAAAAATAATTGGCCCGTAAAAAAAGACCAGTCGAAAAAAATTGGCCAGTTAAAAAGATATGTGGCCATCAAAAAAAGTGACCGGTTAAAAAAATTGCCCATTAAAAAAAGTGACTACAAAAAATTGGCCCGTAAAAAGGAAAAACCAGTCAAACAAAATTGGTCAGTAGAAAAATGTATTGGCCATCACACAGTGAGGTGGAGGAGGCGGAGGAGGAGGCGGAGGAGGCGGAGGAGGAGGCGGCGGAGGAGGAGGCGGAGGCGGAGGAGGAGGATGAGGCGGAAGAGGTAGGTGGCCCATAAAAAAAGAGACCAGTAAAATAATTGCCAGGAAAAAAAAGATGAGTGGCCATAAAAAAAATTTGACTGGTAAAAATATATATATATAAAACAATTAAATTCCCTTCTACGTGACTTTACCGAAAGAACCAAGAATATGAATCCCTGCAGTCACGAAAGCTTTAATTCAAAATGGTAAAAAAGTTAAACTGAAAAAATTGGCCAGTAAAAAAGATAATTGGCCATCAAAAAAAGTGACTGGTTAAAAAAGAGTGGCCATTATTGAAAAAATCTGACTGGTAAAAAAAAATGGTCATGAAAAAAGTGAAAAAATTTGGCCGGTAAAAAAGATAAATGGCCATCAATGAAAGTGACCGGTTAAAAAATCAGTGGCCATTAAAAAAGTGGCCGATCAGAAAAGAATTGGCCCATAAAAAAAAGACCAGTCGAAAAAAAATTGGCCGGTAAAAAAGATGAATGGCCATCCAAAAAAGTGACCGGTTAAAAAAGAGTGGCCATTAAAAAAACAGTGGCCTACCAAAAAATAATTGGCCCGTAAAAAAGAGACCAGTCGAAAAAAATTGGCCAGTTAAAAAGATATGTGGCCATCAAAAAAAGTGACCGGTTAAAAAAATTGCCCATTAAAAAAAGTGAGTACAAAAAATTGGCCCGTAAAAAGGAAAAACCAGTCAAACAAAATTGGTCAGTAGAAAAATGTATTGGCCATCACACAGTGAGGTGGAGGAGGCGGAGGAGGCGGAGGAGGCGGAGGAGGAGGCGGCGGAGGAGAAGGCGGAGGCGGAGGAGGAGGCGCAGGAGGAGGAGGAGGATGAGGCGGAAGAGGTAGGTGGCCCATAAAAAAAGAGACCAGTAAAATAATTGCCAGGAAAAAAAAGATGAGTGGCCATAAAAAAAGTTTGACTGGTAAAAAATATATATATATAAAACAATTAAATTCCCTTCTACGTGACTTTACCGAAAGAACCAAGAATATGAATCCCTGCAGTCACGAAAGCTTTAATTCAAAATGGTAAAAAAGTTAAACTGAAAAAATTGGCCAGTAAAAAAGATAATTGGCCATCAAAAAAAGTGACTGGTTAAAAAAGAGTGGCCATTATTGAAAAAATCTGACTGGTAAAAAAAAATGGTCATGAAAAAAGTGAAAAAATTTGGCCGGTAAAAAAGATAAATGGCCATCAATAAAAGTGACCGGTTAAAAAATCAGTGGCCATTAAAAAAGTGGCCGATCAAAAAAGAATTGGCCCATAAAAAAAATACCAATCGAAAAAAATTGGCCGGTAAAAAAGATGAAAGGCCATCCAAAAAAGTGACCGGTTAAAAAAGAGTGGCCATTAAAAAAACAGTGACCTACCAAAAAATAATTGGCCCGTAAAAAAAGACCAGTCGAAAAAAATTGGCCAGTAAAAAAGATAAGTGGCCATCAAAAAAAGTGACCGGTTAAAAAAATTGCCCATTAAAAAAAATGACTACAAAAAATTGGCCCGTAAAAAAGGAAAGACCAGTCAAGCAAAATTGGTCAGTAAAAAAATGTATTGGCCATCACACAGTGAGGTGGAGGAGGCGGAGGAGGCGGAGGAGGAGGAGGAGGCGGAAGAGGTAGGTGGCCTGTAAAAAAAGAGACCAGTAAAATAATTGACCAGTAAAAAAAGATGAGTGGCCATGAAAAAGTTTGACTGGTAAAAATATATATATACAAAACAATTAAATTCCCTTCTACGTGGCTTTACCGAAAGAACCAAGAATATGAATCCTTGCAGTCACGAAAGCTTTAATTCAAAATGGTAAAGAAAGTCAAACTGAAAAAATTGGCCAGTAAAAAAGATAATTGGCCATCAAAAAAAGTGACTGGTTAAAAAAGAGTGGACATTAATGAAAAAATTTGACTGGTAAAAAAAAAATGGTCATGAAAAAAGTGAAAAAAATTGGCTGGCAAAAAAGATAAATGGCCATCAAAAAAAGTGACCGGTTAAAAAAGAGTGGTCATTAAAAAAAAGTGGCCGATCAAAAAAGAATTGGCCCATAAAAAAAAAAGACCAGTCGAAAAAAATTGGCCGGTAAAAAAGATGAATGGCCATCCAAAAAAGTGACCGGTTAAAAAAGAGTGGCCATTAAAAAAACAGTGGCCTACCAAAAAATAATTGGCCCATAAAAAAAGAGCAGTCGAAAAAAATTGGCAAGTAAAAAGGATAAGTGGCCATCAAAAAAAGTGACCGGTAAAAAAAATTGCCCATTAAAAAAAGTGACTACAAAAAATTGGCCCGTAAAAAGGAAAGACAAGTCAAACAAAATTGGTCAGTAAAAAAATGTATTGGCCATCACACAGTGAGGTGGAGGAGGCGGAGGAGTAGGCGGAGGAGGCGGAGGAGGAGGTGGAGGAGGTGGAGGAGGAGGCGGAGGAGGAGGAGGCGGAGGAGGAGGCGGAGGAGGAGGCGGACGAGGAGGCGGAGGAGGAGGAGGCTGAGGAGGAGGCGGAGAAGGAGGTGGAGGAGGAGGAGGCGGAAGAGGTAGGTGGCCCATAAAAAAAGAGACCAGTAAAAGAATTGCCAGTAAAAAAAGATGAGTGGCCATAAAAAAATTTGACTGGTAAAAAAAACAAAATAATAAAAACATAAAACAATTAAATTCCCTTCTACGTGACTTTACCGAAAGAACCAAGAATATGAATCCCTGCAGTCACGAAAGCTTTAATTCAAAATGGTAAAAAAAGCCTAACTGAAAAAATTGGCCACTAAAAAAGATAATTGGCCATCAAAAAAAGTGACCGGTTAAAAAAGAGTGGCCATTAATGAAAAAATTTCACTGGTAAAAAAAAAATTGCCATGAAAAAAGTGAAAAAAATTGGCCGGTAAAAAAGATAAATGGCCATCAAAAAAAGTGACCGGTTAAAAAAGAGTGGCCATTAAAAAAATGTGGCCGATCAAAAAAGAATTGGCCCATAAAAAAAAAGACCAGTCGAAAAAAATTGGCCGGTAAAAGAGATGAATGGCCATCCAAAAAAGTGACCGGTTAAAAAAGAGTGGCCATTAAAAAAACAGTGGCCTACCAAAAAATAATTGGCCTGTTAAAAAAGAGCAGTCGAAAAAAATTGGCAATTAAAAAAGATAAGTGGCCATCAAAAAAAGTGACCCGTTAAAAAAATTGCCCATTAAAAAAGGTGACTACAAAAAATTGGCCCGTAAAAAGGAAAGACAAGTCAAACAAAATTGGTCAGTAAAAAAATGTATTGCTCATCACACAGTGAGGTGGAGGAGGCGGAGGAGGAGTCAGAGGAGGAGGAGGAGGCGGACGAGGAGGCGGAGGAGGAGGAGGCTGAGGAGGAGGCGGAGAAGGAGGCGGAGGAGGAGGCGGAAGAGGTAGGTGGCCCGTAAAAAAAGAGACCAGTAAAAGAATTGCCAGTAAAAAACAGATGAGTGGCCATGAAAAAATTTGACTGGTAAAAAAAATAAAATAATGAAAACATAATACAATTAAATTCCCTTCTACGTGACTTTACTGAAGGAACCAAGAATATGAATCCCTGCAGTCACGAAAGCTTTAATTCAAAATGGTAAAAAAAGTCAAACTGAAAAAATTGGCCACTAAAAAAGATAATTGGCCATCAAAAAAAGTAACTGCTTAAAAAAGAGTGGCCATTAATGAAAAAATTTGACTGGTAAAAAAAAAATGGTCATGAAAAAAGTGAAAAAAATTGGCTGGCAAAAAAGATAAATGGCCATCAAAAAAAGTGACCGGTTAAAAAAGAGTGGCCATGAAAAAAAAGTGGCCGATCAAAAAAGAATTGGCCCATAAAAAAAAGACCAGTCGAAAAAAATTGGCCGGTAAAAAAGATGAATGGCCATCCAAAAAAGTGACCGGTTAAGAAAGAGTGGCCATTAAAAAAACAGTGGCCTACCAAAAAATAATTGGCCCATAAAAAAGAGCAGTCGAAAAAAATTGGCAAGTAAAAAAGATAAGTGGTTATCAAAAAAAGTGACCGGTAAAAAAAATTGCCCATTAAAAAAAGTGACTACAAAAAATTGGCCCGTAAAAAGGAAAGACAAGTCAAACAAAATTGGTCAGTAAAAAAATGTATTGGCCATCACACAGTGAGGTGGAGGAGGCGGAGGAGTAGGCGGAGGAGTAGGCGGAGGAGGAGGCGGAGGAGGTGGAGGAGGAGGCGGAGGAGGAGGAGGCAGAGGAGGAGGCGGACGAGGAGGTGGCTGAGGAGGAGGCGGAGAAGGAGGCGGAGGAGGAGGAGGAGGCGGAAGAGGTAGGTGGCCCATAAAAAAAGAGACCAGTAAAAGAATTGCCAGTAAAAAAAGATGAGTGGCCATAAAAAAATTTGACTGGTAAAAAAAAAAAAATAATAAAAACATAAAACAATTAAATTCCCTTCTACGTGACTTTACCGAAAGAACCAAGAATATGAATCCTTGCAGTCACGAAAGCTTTAATTCAAAATGGTAAAAAAAGTCAAACTGAAAAAATTGGCCACTAAAAAAGATAATTGGCCATCAAAAAAAGTGACTGGTTAAAAAAGAGTGGCCATTAATGAAAAAATTTCACTGGTAAAAAAAAAATGGCCATGAAAAAAGTGAAAAAAATTGGCCGGTAAAAAAGATAAATGGCCATCAAAAAAAGTGACCGGTTAAAAAAGAGTGGCCATTAAAAAAATGTGGCCGATCAAAAAAGAATTGGCCCATAAAAAAAAAGACCAGTCGAAAAAAATTGGCCGGTAAAAGAGATGAATGGCCATCCAAAAAAGTGACCGGTTAAAAAAGAGTGGCCATTAAAAAAACAGTGGCCTACCAAAAAATAATTGGCCTGTTAAAAAAGAGCAGTCGAAAAAAATTGGCAAGTAAAAAAGATAAGTGGCCATCAAAAAAAGTGACCCGTTAAAAAAATTGCCCATTAAAAAAGGTGACTACAAAAAATTGGCCCGTAAAAAGGAAAGACAAGTCAAACAAAATTGGTCAGTAAAAAAATGTATTGCTCATCACACAGTGAGGTGGAGGAGGCGGAGGAGGAGGCGGAGGCGGAGGAGGCGGAGGAGGAGGCGGAGGAGGAGGAGGCGGAGGAGGAGGCGGACGAGGAGGCGGAGGAGGAGGAGGCTGAGGAGGAGGCGGAGAAGGAGGCGGAGGAGGAGGAGGAGGCGGAAGAGGTAGGTGGCCCGTAAAAAAAGAGACCAGTAAAAGAATTGCCAGTAAAAAACAGATGAGTGGCCATAAAAAAATTTGACTGGTAAAAAAAAAAATAATGAAAACATAATACAATTAAATTCCCTTCTACGTGACTTTACCGAAGGAACCAAGAATATGAATCCCTGCAGTCACGAAAGCTTTAATTCAAAATGGTAAAAAAAGTCAAACTGAAAAAATTGGCCACTAAAAAAGATAATTGGCCATCCAAAAAAGTAACTGCTTAAAAAAGAGTGGCCATTAATGAAAAAATTTGACTGGTAAAAAAAAAATGGTCATGAAAAAAGTGAAAAAAATTGGCTGGCAAAAAACATAAATGGCCATCAAAAAAAGTGACCGGTTAAAAAAGAGTGGCCATTAAAAAAAAGTGGCCGATCAAAAAAGAATTGGCCCATAAAAAAAAGACCAGTCGAAAAAAATTGGCCGGTAAAAAAGATGAATGGCCATCCAAAAAAGTGACCGGTTAAAAAAGAGTGGCCATTAAAAAAACAGTGGCCTACCAAAAAATAATTGGCCCATAAAAAAAGAGCAGTCGAAAAAAATTGGCAAGTAAAAAAGATAAGTGGTTATCAAAAAAAGTGACCGGTAAAAAAAATTGCCCATTAAAAAAAGTGACTACAAAAAATTGGCCCGTAAAAAGGAAAGACAAGTCAAACAAAATTGGTCAGTAAAAAAATGTATTGGCCATCACACAGTGAGGTGGAGGAGGCGGAGGAGGAGGCGGAGGAGGAGGTGGAGGAGGTGGAGGAGGAGGCGGAGGAGGAGGAGGCGGAGGAGGAGGCGGAGGAGGAGGCGGACGAGGAGGCGGAGGAGGCTGAGGAGGAGGCGGAGAAGGAGGCGGAGGAGGAGGAGGCGGAAGAGGTAGGTGGCCCATAAAAAAAGAGACCAGTAAAAGAATTGCCAGTAAAAAAAGATGAGTGGCCATAAAAAAATTTGACTGGTAAAAAAATAAATAATAAAAACATAAAACAATTAAATTCCCTTCTACGTGACTTTACGGAAAGAACCAAGAATATGAATCCCTGCAGTCACGAAAGCTTTAATTCAAAATGGTAAAAAAAGTCAAACTGAAAAAATTGGCCACTAAAAAAGATAATTGGCCATCAAAAAAAGTGACTGGTTAAAAAAGAGTGGCCATTAATGAAAAAATTTCACTGGTAAAAAAAAAATGGCCATGAAAAAAGTGAAAAAAATTGGCCGGTAAAAAAGATAAATGGCCATCAAAAAAAGTGACCGGTTAAAAAAGAGTGGCCATTAAAAAAATGTGGCCGATCAAAAAAGAATTGGCCCATAAAAAAAAGACCAGTCGAAAAAAATTGGCCGGTAAAAGAGATGAATGGCCATCCAAAAAAGTGACCGGTTAAAAAAGAGTGGCCATTAAAAAAACAGTGGCCTACCAAAAAATAATTGGCCTGTTAAAAAAGAGCAGTCGAAAAAAATTGGCAAGTAAAAAAGATAAGTGGCCATCAAAAAAAGTGACCCGTTAAAAAAAATTGCCCATTAAAAAAGGTGACTACAAAAAATTGGCCCGTAAAAAGGAAAGACAAGTCAAACAAAATTGGTCAGTAAAAAAATGTATTGCTCATCACACAGTGAGGTGGAGGAGGCGGAGGAGTAGGCGGAGGAGGCGGAGGAGGAGGCGGAGGAGGTGGAGGAGGAGGCGGAGGAGGAGGAGGAGGCGGAGGAGGAGGCGGAGGAGGAGGCGGACGAGGAGGCGGAGGAGGAGGAGGCGGAGAAGGAGGCGGAGGCGGAGGAGGAGGCGGAGGAGGAGGCGGCGGAAGAGGTAGGTGGCCCATAAAAAAAGAGACCAGTAAAAGAATTGCCAGTAAAAAAAGATGAGTGGCCATAAAAAAATTTGACTGGTAAAAAAAAAATAATAATAAAAACATAAAACAATTAAATTCCCTTCTACGTGACTTTACCGAAAGAACCAAGAATATGAATCCCTGCAGTCACGAAAGCTTTAATTCAAAATGGTAAAAAAGTCAAACTGAAAAAATTGGCCACTAAAAAAGATAATTGGCCATCAAAAAAAGTGACTGGTTAAAAAAGAGTGGCCATTAATGAAAAAATTTCACTGGTAAAAAAAAAATGGCCATGAAAAAAGTGAAAAAAATTGGCCGGTAAAAAAGATAAATGGCCATAAAAAAAGTGACCGGTTAAAAAAGAGTGGCCATTAAAAAAATGTGGCCGATCAAAAAAGAATTGGCCCATAAAAAAAAAGACCAGTCGAAAAAAATTGGCCGGTAAAAGAGATGAATGGCCATCCAAAAAAGTGACCGGTTAAAAAAGAGTGGCCATTAAAAAAACAGTGGCCTACCAAAAAATAATTGGCCTGTTAAAAAAGAGCAGTCGAAAAAAATTGGCAAGTAAAAAAGATAAGTGGCCATCAAAAAAAGTGACCCGTTAAAAAAAATTGCCCATTAAAAAAGGTGACTACAAAAAATTGGCCCGTAAAAAGGAAAGACAAGTCAAACAAAATTGGTCAGTAAAAAAATGTATTGCTCATCACACAGTGAGGTGGAGGAGGCGGAGGAGTAGGCGGAGGAGGCGGAGGAGGAGGCGGAGGAGGTGGAGGAGGAGGCGGAGGAGGAGGAGGAGGCGGAGGAGGAGGCGGAGGAGGAGGCGGACGAGGAGGCGGAGGAGGAGGAGGCGGAGAAGGAGGCGGAGGCGGAGGAGGAGGCGGAGGAGGAGGCGGCGGAAGAGGTAGGTGGCCCATAAAAAAAGAGACCAGTAAAAGAATTGCCAGTAAAAAAAGATGAGTGGCCATAAAAAAATTTGACTGGTAAAAAAAAAATAATAATAAAAACATAAAACAATTAAATTCCCTTCTACGTGACTTTACCGAAAGAACCAAGAATATGAATCCCTGCAGTCACGAAAGCTTTAATTCAAAATGGTAAAAAAGTCAAACTGAAAAAATTGGCCACTAAAAAAGATAATTGGCCATCAAAAAAAGTGACTGGTTAAAAAAGAGTGGCCATTAATGAAAAAATTTCACTGGTAAAAAAAAAATGGCCATGAAAAAAGTGAAAAAAATTGGCCGGTAAAAAAGATAAATGGCCATAAAAAAAGTGACCGGTTAAAAAAGAGTGGCCATTAAAAAAATGTGGCCGATCAAAAAAGAATTGGCCCATAAAAAAAAAGACCAGTCGAAAAAAATTGGCCGGTAAAAGAGATGAATGGCCATCCAAAAAAGTGACCGGTTAAAAAAGAGTGGCCATTAAAAAAACAGTGGCCTACCAAAAAATAATTGGCCTGTTAAAAAAGAGCAGTCGAAAAAAATTGGCAAGTAAAAAAGATAAGTGGCCATCAAAAAAAGTGACCCGTTAAAAAAATTGCCCATTAAAAAAGGTGACTACAAAAAATTGGCCCGTAAAAAGGAAAGACAAGTCAAACAAAATTGGTCAGTAAAAAAATGTATTGCTCATCACACAGGGAGGCGGAGGAGGAGGCGGAGGAGGAGGCAGAGGAGGAGGCGGAGGAGGAGGAGGCTGAGGAGGAGGCGGAGGAGGAGGCGGAGGAGGAGGAGGAGGCGGAAGAGGTAGGTGGCCCGTAAAAAAAGAGACCAGTAAAAGAATTGCCAGTAAAAAACAGATGAGTGGCCATAAAAAAATTTGACTGGTAAAAAAAATAAAATAATGAAAACATAATACAATTAAATTCCCTTCTACGTGACTTTACCGAAGGAACCAAGAATATGAATCCCTGCAGTCACGAAAGCTTTAATTCAAAATGGTAAAAAAAGTCAAACTGAAAAAATTGGCCACTAAAAAAGATAATTGGCCATCAAAAAAAGTGACTGGTTAAAAAAGAGTGGCCATTAATGAAAAAATTTGACTGGTAAAAAAAAAATGGTCATGAAAAAAGTGAAAAAAATTGGCTGGCTGGCCATCAAAAAAAGTGACCGGTTAAAAAAGAGTGGCCATTAAAAAAAAGTGGCCGATCAAAAAAGAATTGGCCCATAAAAAAAAGACCAGTCGAAAAAAATTGGCCGGTAAAAAAGATGAATGGCCATCCAAAAAAGTGACCGGTTAAAAAAGAGTGGCCATTAAAAAAACAGTGGCCTACCAAAAAATAATTGGCCCATAAAAAAAGAGCAGTCGAAAAAAATTGGCAAGTAAAAAAGATAAGTGGCCATCAAAAAAAGTGACCAGTAAAAAAAATTGCCCATTAAAAAAAGTGACTACAAAAAATTGGCCCGTAAAAAGGAAAGACAAGTCAAACAAAATTGGTCAGTAAAAAAATGTATTGGCCATCACACAGTGAGGTGGAGGAGGCGGAGGAGGAGGCGGAGGAGGTGGAGGAGGAGGCGGAGGAGGAGGAGGAGGAGGAGGAGGAGGCGGAGGAGGAGGCGGAGGAGGAGGCGGACGAGGAGGCGGAGGAGGAGGAGGCTGAGGAGGAGGCGGAGAAGGAGGCGGAGGAGGAGGAGGCGGAAGAGGTAGGTGGCCCATAAAAAAAGAGACCAGTAAAAGAATTGCCAGTAAAAAAAGATGAGTGGCCATAAAAAAATTTGACTGGTAAAAAAAATAAAATAATAAAAACATAAAACAATTAAATTCCCTTCTACGTGACTTTACCGAAAGAACCAAGAATATGAATCCCTGCAGTCACGAAAGCTTTAATTCAAAATGGTAAAAAAAGTCAAACTGAAAAAATTGGCCACTAAAAAAGATAATTGGCCATCAAAAAAAGTGACTGGTTAAAAAAGAGTGGCCATTAATGAAAAAATTTCACTGGTAAAAAAAAAATGGCCATGAAAAAAGTGAAAAAAATTGGCCGGTAAAAAAGATAAATGGCCATCAAAAAAAGTGACCGGTTAAAAAAGAGTGGCCATTAAAAAAATGTGGCCGATCAAAAAAGAATTGGCCCATAAAAAAAAAGACCAGTCGAAAAAAATTGGCCGGTAAAAGAGATGAATGGCCATCCAAAAAAGTGACCGGTTAAAAAAGAGTGGCCATTAAAAAAACAGTGGCCTACCAAAAAATAATTGGCCTGTTAAAAAAGAGCAGTCGAAAAAAATTGGCAAGTAAAAAAGATAAGTGGCCATCAAAAAAAGTGACCCGTTAAAAAAATTGCCCATTAAAAAAGGTGACTACAAAAAATTGGCCCGTAAAAAGGAAAGACAAGTCAAACAAAATTGGTCAGTAAAAAAATGTATTGCTCATCACACAGTGAGGTGGAGGAGGCGGAGGAGGAGTTGGAGGAGGAGGCGGAGGAGGAGGCGGAGGAGGCGGAGGCGGAGGAGGAGGCGGAGGAGGAGGCGGAGGAGGAGGAGGCTGAGGAGGAGGCGGAGGAGGAGGCGGAGGAGGAGGCGGAGGAGGAGGCGGAAGAGGTAGGTGGCCCGTAAAAAAAGAGACCAGTAAAAGAATTGCCAGTAAAAAACAGATGAGTGGCCATAAAAAAATTTGACTGGTAAAAAAAATAAAATAATGAAAACATAATACAATTAAATTCCCTTCTACGTGACTTTACCGAAGGAACCAAGAATATGAATCCCTGCAGTCACGAAAGCTTTAATTCAAAATGGTAAAAAAGTCAAACTGAAAAAATTGGCCACTAAAAAAGATAATTGGCCATCAAAAAAAGTAACTGCTTAAAAAAGCGTGGCCATTAATGAAAAAATTTGACTGGTGAAAAAAAATGGTCATGAAAAAAGTGAAAAAAATTGGCTGGCAAAAAAGATAAATGGCCATCAAAAAAAGTGACCGGTTAAAAAAGAGTGGCCATTAAAAAAAAGTGGCCGATCAAAAAAGAATTGGCCCATAAAAAAAGACCAGTCGAAAAAAATTGGCCGGTAAAAAAGATGAATGGCCATCCAAAAAAGTGACCAGTTAAAAAAGAGTGGCCATTAAAAAAACAGTGGCCTACCAAAAAATAATTGGCCCGTAAAAAAAGACCAGTCGAAAAAAATTGGCCAGTTAAAAAGATAAGTGGCCATCAAAAAAAGTGACCGGTTAAAAAAATTGCCCATTAAAAAAAGTGACTACAAAAAATTGGCCTGTAAAAAGGAAAGACAAGTCAAACAAAATTGGTCAGTAAAAAAATGTATTGGCCATCACACAGTGAGGTGGAGGAGGTGGAGGAGGAGGCGGAGGAGGAGGCGGAGGAGGAGGCGGCGGAGGAGGCGGAGGAGGAGGTGGAGGCGGAGGAGGACGCGGAAGAGGTAGGTGGCCTGTAAAAAAAGAGACCAGTAAAATAATTGGCCAGTAAAAAAAGATGAGTGGCCATAAAAAAGTTTGACTGGTAAAAAAATAAAATAATAAAAACATAAAACAATTAAATTCCCTTCTACGTGACTTTACCGAAGGAACCAAGAATATGAATCCCTGCAGTCACGAAAGCTTTAATTCAAAATGGTAAAAAAGTCAAACTGAAAAAATTGGCCTCTAAAAAAGATAAGTGGCCATCAAAAAAGTAACTGCTTAAAAAAGAGTGGCCATTAATGAAAAAATTTGACTGGTAAAAAAAAAATGGTCATGAAAAAAGTGAAAAAATTGGCTGGCAAAAAAGATAAATGGCCATCAAAAATAGTGACCGGTTAAAAAAGAGTGGCCATTAAAAAAAAGTGGTCAATCAAAAAAGAATTGGCCCATAAAAAAAAGACCAGTCGAAAAAAATTGTCCGGTAAAAAAGATGAATGGCCATCCAAAAAGTGACCGGTTAAAAAAGAGTGGCCATTAAAAAAACAGTGGCCTACCAAAAAATAATTGGCCCATAAAAAAAGAGCAGTCGAAAAAAATTGGCAAGTAAAAAAGATAAGTGGCCATCAAAAAAAGTGACCGGTTAAAAAAATTGCCCATTAAAAAAAGTGACTACAAAAAATTGGCCCGTAAAAAGGAAAGACAAGTCAAACAAAATTGGTCAGTAAAAAAATGTATTGGCCATCACACAGTGAGGTGGAGGAGGCGGAGGAGGAGGCGGAGGAGGCAGAGGAGGCGGAGGAGGCGGAGGAGGAGGCGGAGGAGGAGGCGGAGGAGGAGGCGGACGAGGAGGCGGAGGAGGCTGAGGAGGAAGCGGAGAAGTAGGCGGAGGAGGAGGAGGCGGAAGAGGTAGGTGGCCCGTAAAAAAAGAGACCAGTAAAAGAATTGCCAGTAAAAAAAGATGAGTGGCCATAAAAAAATTTGACTGGTAAAAAAAATAATAATAAAAACATAAAACGATTAAATTCCCTTCTACGTGACTTTACCGAAGGAACCAAGAATATGAATCCCTGCAGTCACGAAAGCTTTAATTCAAAATGGTAAAAAAGTCAAACTGAAAAAATTGGCCACTAAAAAAGATAATTGGCCATCAAAAAAAGTAACTGCTTAAAAAAGAGTGGCCATTAATGAAAAAATTTGACTGGTAAAAAAAAAATGGTCATGAAAAAAGTGAAAAAAATTGGCTTGCAAAAAAGATAAATGGCCATCAAAAAAAGTGACCGGTTAAAAAAGAGTGGCCATTAAAAAAAGTGGCCGATCAAAAAAGAATTGGCCCATAAAAAAAAGACCAGTCGAAAAAAATTGGCCGGTAAAAAAGATGAATGGCCATCCAAAAAAGTGACCGGTTAAAAAAGAGTGGCCATTAAAAAAACAGTGGCCTACCAAAAAATAATTGGCCCGTAAAAAAAGACCAGTCGAAAAAAATTGGCCAGTAAAAAAGATAAGTGGCCATCAAAAAAAGTGAACGGTTAAAAAAATTGCCCATTAAAAAAAGTGACATAAAAAAATTGGCCTGTAAAAACGAAAGACCAGTCAAACAAAATTGGTCAGTAAAAAAATGTATTGGCCATCACACAGTGAGGTGGAGGAGGCTGAGGAGGCGGAGGAGGCGGAGGAGGAGGAGGCGGAGGAGGAGGCGGAGGAGGAGGCGGCGGAGGAGGCGGAGGAGGAGTCGGAGGAGGAGGCGGAGGCGGAAGAGGTAGGTGGCCCGTAAAAAAAGAGACCAGTAAAAGAATTGCCAGTAAAAAAAGATGAGTGGCCATAAAAAAATTTGACTGGTAAAAAAAATAATAATAAAAACATAAAACAATTAAATTCCCTTCTACGTGACTTTACCGAAGGAACCAAGAATATGAATCTCTGCAGTCACGAAAGCTTTAATTCAAAATGGTAAAAAAAGTCAAACTGAAAAAATTGGCCACTAAAAAAGATAATTGGCCATCAAAAAAAGTGATTGGTTAAAAAAGAGTGGCCATTAATGAAAAAATTTCACTGGTAAAAAAAAAATGGTCATGAAAAAAGTGAAAAAAATTGGCTTGCAAAAAAGATAAATGGCCATCAAAAAAAGTGACCGGTTAAAAAAGAATGGCCATTAAAAAAAGTGGCAGATCAAAAAAGAATTGGCCCATAAAAAAAAGACCAGTCGAAAAAAATTGGCCGGTAAAAAAGATGAATGGCCATCCCAAAAAGTGACCGGTTAAAAAAGAGTGGCCATTAAAAAAAAGTGGCCGATCAAAAAAGAATTGGCCCATAAAAAAAAGACCAGTCGAAAAAAATTGGCCGGTAAAAAAGATGAATGGCCATCCAAAAAAGTGACCAGTTAAAAAAGAGTGGCCATTAAAAAAACAGTGGCCTACCAAAAAATAATTGGCCCGTAAAAAAAGACCAGTCGAAAAAAATTGGCCAGTAAAAAAGATAAGTGGCCATCAAAAAAAGTGAACGGTTAAAAAAATTGCCCATTAAAAAAAGTGACTACAAAAAATTGGCCTGTAAAAACGAAAGACCAGTCAAACAAAATTGGTCAGTAAAAAAATGTATTGGCCATCACACAGTGAGGTGGAGGAGGCGGAGGAGGAGGCGGAGGAGGCGGAAGAGGAGGCGGAGGAGGAGGCGGAGGAGGAGGCGGCGGAGGAGGCGGAGGAGGAGTTGGAGGAGGAGGCGGAGGAGGAGGAGGCGGAAGAGGTAGGTGGCCCGTAAAAAAAGAAACCAGTAAAAGAATTGCCAGTAAAAAAAGATGAGTGGCCATAAAAAAATTTGACTGGTAAAAAAAAAACAATTAAATTCCCTTCTACGTGACTTTACCGAAAGAACCAAGAATATGAATCCCTGCAGTCACGAAAGCTTTAATTCAAAATGGTAAAAAAAGTCAAACTGAAAAAATTGGCCACTAAAAAAGATAATTGGCCATCAAAAAAAGTGACCGGTTAAAAAAGAGTGGCCATTAAAAAAAGTGGCCGATCAAAAAAGAATTTGGCCCATAAAAAAAAGACCAGTCGAAAAAAATTGGCCGGTAAAAAAGATGAATGGCCATCCAAAAAAGTGACTGGTTAAAAAAGAGTGGCCATTAAAAAAACAGTGGCCTACCAAAAAATAATTGGCCCGTAAAAAAAGAGCAGTCGAAAAAAATTGGCAAGTAAAAAAGATAAGTGGCCATCAAAAAAAGTGACCGGTTAAAAAAATTGCCCATTAAAAAAAGTGACTACAAAAAATTGGCCCGTAAAAAGGAAAGACAAGTCAAACAAAATTGGTCAGTAAAAAAATGTATTGCTCATCACACAGTGAGGTGGAGGAGGCGGAGGAGTAGGCGGAGGAGGCGGAGGAGGAGGCGGAGGAGGTGGAGGAGGAGGCGGAGGAGGAGGAGGAGGCGGAGGAGGAGGCGGAGGAGGAGGCGGACGAGGAGGCGGAGGAGGAGGAGGCGGAGAAGGAGGCGGAGGCGGAGGAGGAGGCGGAGGAGGAGGCGGCGGAAGAGGTAGGTGGCCCATAAAAAAAGAGACCAGTAAAAGAATTGCCAGTAAAAAAAGATGAGTGGCCATAAAAAAATTTGACTGGTAAAAAAAATAATAATAAAAACATAAAACGATTAAATTCCCTTCTACGTGACTTTACCGAAGGAACCAAGAATATGAATCCCTGCAGTCACGAAAGCTTTAATTCAAAATGGTAAAAAAGTCAAACTGAAAAAATTGGCCACTAAAAAAGATAATTGGCCATCAAAAAAAGTAACTGCTTAAAAAAGAGTGGCCATTAATGAAAAAATTTGACTGGTAAAAAAAAAATGGTCATGAAAAAAGTGAAAAAAATTGGCTTGCAAAAAAGATAAATGGCCATCAAAAAAAGTGACCGGTTAAAAAAGAGTGGCCATTAAAAAAAGTGGCCGATCAAAAAAGAATTGGCCCATAAAAAAAAGACCAGTCGAAAAAAATTGGCCGGTAAAAAAGATGAATGGCCATCCAAAAAAGTGACCGGTTAAAAAAGAGTGGCCATTAAAAAAACAGTGGCCTACCAAAAAATAATTGGCCCGTAAAAAAAGACCAGTCGAAAAAAATTGGCCAGTAAAAAAGATAAGTGGCCATCAAAAAAAGTGAACGGTTAAAAAAATTGCCCATTAAAAAAAGTGACATAAAAAATTGGCCTATAAAAACGAAAGACCAGTCAAACAAAATTGGTCAGTAAAAAAATGTATTGGCCATCACACAGTGAGGTGGAGGAGGCTGAGGAGGCGGAGGAGGAGGCGGAGGAGGAGGCGGAGGAGGAGGCGGCGGAGGAGGCGGAGGAGGAGTCGGAGGAGGAGGCGGAGGAGGAGGCAGAAGAGGTAGGTGGCCCGTAAAAAAAGAGACCAGTAAAAGAATTGCCAGTAAAAAAAGATGAGTGGCCATAACAAAAATTTGACTGGTAAAAAAAATAATAATAAAAACATAAAACAATTAAATTCCCTTCTACGTGACTTAACCGAAGGAACCAAGAATATGAATCTCTGCAGTCACGAAAGCTTTAATTCAAAATGGTAAAAAAAGTCAAACTGAAAAAATTGGCCACTAAAAAAGATAATTGGCCATCAAAAAAAGTGATTGGTTAAAAAAGAGTGGCCATTAATGAAAAAATTTCACTGGTAAAAAAAAAATGGTCATGAAAAAAGTGAAAAAAATTGGCTGGTAAAAAAGATAAATGGCCATCAAAAAAAGTGACCGGTTAAAAATGAGTGGCCATTAAAAAAATGTGGCCGATCAAAAAAGAATTGGCCCATAAAAAAAAGACCAGTCGAAAAAAATTGGCCGGTAAAAAAGATGAATGGCCATCCCAAAAAGTGACCGGTTAAAAAAGAGTGGCCATTAAAAAAACAGTGGCCTACCAAAAAATAATTGGCCCGTAAAAAAAGACCAGTCGAAAAAAATTGGCAAGTAAAAAAGATAAGTGGCCATCAAAAAAAGTGACCGGTTAAAAAAATTGCCCATTAAAAAAAGTGACTACAAAAAATTGGCCCGTAAAAAGGAAAGACAAGTCAAACAAAATTGGTCAGTAAAAAAATGTATTGGCCATCACACAGTGAGGTGGAGGAGGCGGAGGAGGAGGCGGAGGAGGCGGAGGAGGCGGAGGAGGCGGAGGAGGAGGCGGAGGAGGAGGCGGAGGAGGAGGCGGACGAGGAGGCGGAGGAGGCTGAGGAGGAAGCGGAGAAGGAGGCGGAGGAGGAGGAGGCGGAAGAGGTAGGTGGCCCGTAAAAAAAGAGACCAGTAAAAGAATTGCCAGTAAAAAAAGATGAGTGGCCATAAAAAAATTTGACTGGTAAAAAAAATAATAATAAAAACATAAAACGATTAAATTCCCTTCTACGTGACTTTACCGAAGGAACCAAGAATATGAATCCCTGCAGTCACGAAAGCTTTAATTCAAAATGGTAAAAAAGTCAAACTGAAAAAATTGGCCACTAAAAAAGATAATTGGCCATCAAAAAAAGTAACTGCTTAAAAAAGAGTGGCCATTAATGAAAAAATTTGACTGGTAAAAAAAAAATGGTCATGAAAAAAGTGAAAAAAATTGGCTTGCAAAAAAGATAAATGGCCATCAAAAAAAGTGACCGGTTAAAAAAGAGTGGCCATTAAAAAAAGTGGCCGATCAAAAAAGAATTGGCCCATAAAAAAAAGACCAGTCGAAAAAAATTGGCCGGTAAAAAAGATGAATGGCCATCCAAAAAAGTGACCGGTTAAAAAAGAGTGGCCATTAAAAAAACAGTGGCCTAACAAAAAATAATTGGCCCGTAAAAAAAGACCAGTCGAAAAAAATTGGCCAGTAAAAAAGATAAGTGGCCATCAAAAAAAGTGAACGGTTAAAAAAATTGCCCATTAAAAAAAGTGACATAAAAAAATTGGCCTGTAAAAACGAAAGACCAGTCAAACAAAATTGGTCAGTAAAAAAATGTATTGGCCATCACACAGTGAGGTGGAGGAGGCTGAGGAGGCGGAGGAGGCGGAGGAGGAGGAGGCGGAGGAGGAGGCGGAGGAGGAGGCGGCGGAGGAGGCGGAGGAGGAGTCGGAGGAGGAGGCGGAGGAGGAGGCAGAAGAGGTAGGTGGCCCGTAAAAAAAGAGACCAGTAAAAGAATTGCCAGTAAAAAAAGATGAGTGGCCATAAAAAAATTTGACTGGTAAAAAAAATAATAATAAAAACATAAAACAATTAAATTCCCTTCTACGTGACTTAACCGAAGGAACCAAGAATATGAATCTCTGCAGTCACGAAAGCTTTAATTCAAAATGGTAAAAAAAGTCAAACTGAAAAAATTGGCCACTAAAAAAGATAATTGGCCATCAAAAAAAGTGATTGGTTAAAAAAGAGTGGCCATTAATGAAAAAATTTCACTGGTAAAAAAAAAATGGTCATGAAAAAAGTGAAAAAAATTGGCCGGTAAAAAAGATAAATGGCCATCAAAAAAAGTGACCGGTTAAAAATGAGTGGCCATTAAAAAAATGTGGCCGATCAAAAAAGAATTGGCCCATAAAAAAAAGACCAGTCGAAAAAAATTGGCCGGTAAAAAAGATGAATGGCCATCCCAAAAAGTGACCGGTTAAAAAAGAGTGGCCATTAAAAAAACAGTGGCCTACCAAAAAATAATTGGCCCGTAAAAAAAGACCAGTCGAAAAAAATTGGCAAGTAAAAAAGATAAGTGGCCATCAAAAAAAGTGACCGGTTAAAAAAATTGCCCATTAAAAAAAGTGACTACAAAAAATTGGCCCGTAAAAAGGAAAGACAAGTCAAACAAAATTGGTCAGTAAAAAAATGTATTGGCCATCACACAGTGAGGTGGAGGAGGCTGAGGAGGCGGAGGAGGCGGAGGAGGAGGAGGCGGAGGAGGAGGCGGAGGAGGAGGCGGCGGAGGAGGCGGAGGAGGAGTCGGAGGAGGAGGCGGAGGAGGAGGCGGAAGAGGTAGGTGGCCCGTAAAAAAAGAGACCAGTAAAAGAATTGCCAGTAAAAAAAGATGGGTGGCCATAAAAAAATTTGACTGGTAAAAAAAATAATAATAAAAACATAAAACAATTAAATTCCCTTCTACGTGACTTAACCGAAGGAACCAAGAATATGAATCTCTGCAGTCACGAAAGCTTTAATTCAAAATGGTAAAAAAGTCAAACTGAAAAAATTGGCCACTAAAAAAGATAATTGGCCATCAAAAAAAGTAACTGCTTAAAAAAGAGTGGCCATTAATGAAAAAATTTGACTGGTAAAAAAAAAATGGTCATGAAAAAAGTGAAAAAAATTGGCTTGCAAAAAAGATAAATGGCCATCAAAAAAAGTGACCGGTTAAAAAAGAGTGGCCATTAAAAAAAGTGGCAGATCAAAAAAGAATTGGCCCATAAAAAAAAGACCAGTCGAAAAAAATTGGCCGGTAAAAAAGATGAATGGCCATCCAAAAAAGTGACCAGTTAAAAAAGAGTGGCCATTAAAAAAACAGTGGCCTACCAAAAAATAATTGGCCCGTAAAAAAAGACCAGTCGAAAAAAATTGGCCAGTAAAAAAGATAAGTGGCCATCAAAAAAAGTGAACGGTTAAAAAAATTGCCCATTAAAAAAAGTGACTACAAAAAATTGGCCTGTAAAAACGAAAGACCAGTCAAACAAAATTGGTCAGTAAAAAAATGTATTGGCCATCACACAGTGAGGTGGAGGAGGCGGAGGAGGAGGCGGAGGAGGCGGAAGAGGAGGCGGAGGAGGAGGCGGAGGAGGAGGCGGCGGAGGAGGCGGAGGAGGAGTTGGAGGAGGAGGCGGAGGAGGAGGAGGCGGAAGAGGTAGGTGGCCCGTAAAAAAAGAAACCAGTAAAAGAATTGCCAGTAAAAAAAGATGAGTGGCCATAAAAAAATTTGACTGGTAAAAAAAAAACAAAAAAACAATTAAATTCCCTTCTACGTGACTTTACCGAAAGAACCAAGAATATGAATCCCTGCAGTCACGAAAGCTTTAATTCAAAATGGTAAAAAAAGTCAAACTGAAAAAATTGGCCACTAAAAAAGATAATTGGCCTTCAAAAAAAGTGACCGGTTAAAAAAGAGTGGCCATTAAAAAAAAGTGGCCGATCAAAAAAGAATTGGCCCATAAAAAAAAGACCAGTCGAAAAAAATTGGCCGGTAAAAAAGATGAATGGCCATCCAAAAAAGTGACTGGTTAAAAAAGAGTGGCCATTAAAAAAACAGTGGCCTACCAAAAAATAATTGGCCCGTAAAAAAAGAGCAGTCGAAAAAAATTGGCAAGTAAAAAAGATAAGTGGCCATCAAAAAAAGTGACCGGTTAAAAAAATTGCCCATTAAAAAAAGTGACTACAAAAAATTGGCCCGTAAAAAGGAAAGACAAGTCAAACAAAATTGGTCAGTAAAAAAATGTATTGGCCATCACACAGTGAGGTGGAGGAGGCGGAGGAGGAGGCGGAGGAGGCAGAGGAGGCGGAGGAGGCGGAGGAGGAGGCGGAGGAGGAGGCGGAGGAGGAGGCGGACGAGGAGGCGGAGGAGGCTGAGGAGGAAGCGGAGAAGTAGGCGGAGGAGGAGGAGGCGGAAGAGGTAGGTGGCCCGTAAAAAAAGAGACCAGTAAAAGAATTGCCAGTAAAAAAAGATGAGTGGCCATAAAAAAATTTGACTGGTAAAAAAAATAATAATAAAAACATAAAACGATTAAATTCCCTTCTACGTGACTTTACCGAAGGAACCAAGAATATGAATCCCTGCAGTCACGAAAGCTTTAATTCAAAATGGTAAAAAAGTCAAACTGAAAAAATTGGCCACTAAAAAAGATAATTGGCCATCAAAAAAAGTAACTGCTTAAAAAAGAGTGGCCATTAATGAAAAAATTTGACTGGTAAAAAAAAAATGGTCATGAAAAAAGTGAAAAAAATTGGCTTGCAAAAAAGATAAATGGCCATCAAAAAAAGTGACCGGTTAAAAAAGAGTGGCCATTAAAAAAAGTGGCCGATCAAAAAAGAATTGGCCCATAAAAAAAAGACCAGTCGAAAAAAATTGGCCGGTAAAAAAGATGAATGGCCATCCAAAAAAGTGACCGGTTAAAAAAGAGTGGCCATTAAAAAAACAGTGGCCTACCAAAAAATAATTGGCCCGTAAAAAAAGACCAGTCGAAAAAAATTGGCCAGTAAAAAAGATAAGTGGCCATCAAAAAAAGTGAACGGTTAAAAAAATTGCCCATTAAAAAAAGTGACATAAAAAAATTGGCCTGTAAAAACGAAAGACCAGTCAAACAAAATTGGTCAGTAAAAAAATGTATTGGCCATCACACAGTGAGGTGGAGGAGGCTGAGGAGGCGGAGGAGGCGGAGGAGGAGGAGGCGGAGGAGGAGGCGGAGGAGGAGGCGGCGGAGGAGGCGGAGGAGGAGTCGGAGGAGGAGGCGGAGGAGGAGGCGGAAGAGGTAGGTGGCCCGTAAAAAAAGAGACCAGTAAAAGAATTGCCAGTAAAAAAAGATGAGTGGCCATAAAAAAATTTGACTGGTAAAAAAAATAATAATAAAAACATAAAACAATTAAATTCCCTTCTACGTGACTTAACCGAAGGAACCAAGATTATGAATCTCTGCAGTCACGAAAGCTTTAATTCAAAATGGTAAAAAAAGTCAAACTGAAAAAATTGGCCACTAAAAAAGATAATTGGCCATCAAAAAAAGTGATTGGTTAAAAAAGAGTGGCCATTAATGAAAAAATTTCACTGGTAAAAAAAAAATGGTCATGAAAAAAGTGAAAAAAATTGGCTTGCAAAAAAGATAAATGGCCATCAAAAAAAGTGACCGGTTAAAAAAGAATGGCCATTAAAAAAAGTGGCAGATCAAAAAAGAATTGGCCCATAAAAAAAAGACCAGTCGAAAAAAATTGGCCGGTAAAAAAGATGAATGGCCATCCCAAAAAGTGACCGGTTAAAAAAGAGTGGCCATTAAAAAAAAGTGGCCGATCAAAAAAGAATTGGCCCATAAAAAAAAGACCAGTCGAAAAAAATTGGCCGGTAAAAAAGATGAATGGCCATCCAAAAAAGTGACCGGTTAAAAAAGAGTGGCCATTAAAAAAACAGTGGCCTACCAAAAAATAATTGGCCCGTAAAAAAAGACCAGTCGAAAAAAATTGGCCAGTAAAAAAGATAAGTGGCCATCAAAAAAAGTGAACGGTTAAAAAAATTGCCCATTAAAAAAAGTGACATAAAAAAATTGGCCTGTAAAAACGAAAGACCAGTCAAACAAAATTGGTCAGTAAAAAAATGTATTGGCCATCACACAGTGAGGTGGAGGAGGCTGAGGAGGCGGAGGAGGCGGAGGAGGAGGAGGCGGAGGAGGAGGCGGAGGAGGAGGCGGCGGAGGAGGCGGAGGAGGAGTCGGAGGAGGAGGCGGAGGAGGAGGCAGAAGAGGTAGGTGGCCCGTAAAAAAAGAGACCAGTAAAAGAATTGCCAGTAAAAAAAGATGAGTGGCCATAAAAAAATTTGACTGGTAAAAAAAATAATAATAAAAACATAAAACAATTAAATTCCCTTCTACGTGACTTAACCGAAGGAACCAAGAATATGAATCTCTGCAGTCACGAAAGCTTTAATTCAAAATGGTAAAAAAAGTCAAACTGAAAAAATTGGCCACTAAAAAAGATAATTGGCCATCAAAAAAAGTGATTGGTTAAAAAAGAGTGGCCATTAATGAAAAAATTTCACTGGTAAAAAAAAAATGGTCATGAAAAAAGTGAAAAAAATTGGCCGGTAAAAAAGATAAATGGCCATCAAAAAAAGTGACCGGTTAAAAATGAGTGGCCATTAAAAAAATGTGGCCGATCAAAAAAGAATTGGCCCATAAAAAAAAGACCAGTCGAAAAAAATTGGCCGGTAAAAAAGATGAATGGCCATCCCAAAAAGTGACCGGTTAAAAAAGAGTGGCCATTAAAAAAACAGTGGCCTACCAAAAAATAATTGGCCCGTAAAAAAAGACCAGTCGAAAAAAATTGGCAAGTAAAAAAGATAAGTGGCCATCAAAAAAAGTGACCGGTTAAAAAAATTGCCCATTAAAAAAAGTGACTACAAAAAATTGGCCCGTAAAAAGGAAAGACAAGTCAAACAAAATTGGTCAGTAAAAAAATGTATTGGCCATCACACAGTGAGGTGGAGGAGGCTGAGGAGGCGGAGGAGGCGGAGGAGGAGGAGGCGGAGGAGGAGGCGGAGGAGGAGGCGGCGGAGGAGGCGGAGGAGGAGTCGGAGGAGGAGGCGGAGGAGGAGGCGGAAGAGGTAGGTGGCCCGTAAAAAAAGAGACCAGTAAAAGAATTGCCAGTAAAAAAAGATGAGTGGCCATAAAAAAATTTGACTGGTAAAAAAAATAATAATAAAAACATAAAACAATTAAATTCCCTTCTACGTGACTTAACCGAAGGAACCAAGAATATGAATCTCTGCAGTCACGAAAGCTTTAATTCAAAATGGTAAAAAAGTCAAACTGAAAAAATTGGCCACTAAAAAAGATAATTGGCCATCAAAAAAAGTAACTGCTTAAAAAAGAGTGGCCATTAATGAAAAAATTTGACTGGTAAAAAAAAAATGGTCATGAAAAAAGTGAAAAAAATTGGCTTGCAAAAAAGATAAATGGCCATCAAAAAAAGTGACCGGTTAAAAAAGAGTGGCCATTAAAAAAAGTGGCAGATCAAAAAAGAATTGGCCCATAAAAAAAAGACCAGTCGAAAAAAATTGGCCGGTAAAAAAGATGAATGGCCATCCAAAAAAGTGACCAGTTAAAAAAGAGTGGCCATTAAAAAAACAGTGGCCTACCAAAAAATAATTGGCCCGTAAAAAAAGACCAGTCGAAAAAAATTGGCCAGTAAAAAAGATAAGTGGCCATCAAAAAAAGTGAACGGTTAAAAAAATTGCCCATTAAAAAAAGTGACTACAAAAAATTGGCCTGTAAAAACGAAAGACCAGTCAAACAAAATTGGTCAGTAAAAAAATGTATTGGCCATCACACAGTGAGGTGGAGGAGGCGGAGGAGGAGGCGGAGGAGGCGGAAGAGGAGGCGGAGGAGGAGGCGGAGGAGGAGGCGGCGGAGGAGGCGGAGGAGGAGTTGGAGGAGGAGGCGGAGGAGGAGGAGGCGGAAGAGGTAGGTGGCCCGTAAAAAAAGAAACCAGTAAAAGAATTGCCAGTAAAAAAAGATGAGTGGCCATAAAAAAATTTGACTGGTAAAAAAAAAACAAAAAAACAATTAAATTCCCTTCTACGTGACTTTACCGAAAGAACCAAGAATATGAATCCCTGCAGTCACGAAAGCTTTAATTCAAAATGGTAAAAAAAGTCAAACTGAAAAAATTGGCCACTAAAAAAGATAATTGGCCTTCAAAAAAAGTGACCGGTTAAAAAAGAGTGGCCATTAAAAAAAAGTGGCCGATCAAAAAAGAATTGGCCCATAAAAAAAAGACCAGTCGAAAAAAATTGGCCGGTAAAAAAGATGAATGGCCATCCAAAAAAGTGACTGGTTAAAAAAGAGTGGCCATTAAAAAAACAGTGGCCTACCAAAAAATAATTGGCCCGTAAAAAAAGAGCAGTCGAAAAAAATTGGCAAGTAAAAAAGATAAGTGGCCATCAAAAAAAGTGACCGGTTAAAAAAATTGCCCATTAAAAAAAGTGACTACAAAAAATTGGCCCGTAAAAAGGAAAGACAAGTCAAACAAAATTGGTCAGTAAAAAAATGTATTGGCCATCACACAGTGAGGTGGAGGAGGCGGAGGAGGAGGCGGAGGAGGCAGAGGAGGCGGAGGAGGCGGAGGAGGAGGCGGAGGAGGAGGCGGAGGAGGAGGCGGACGAGGAGGCGGAGGAGGCTGAGGAGGAAGCGGAGAAGTAGGCGGAGGAGGAGGAGGCGGAAGAGGTAGGTGGCCCGTAAAAAAAGAGACCAGTAAAAGAATTGCCAGTAAAAAAAGATGAGTGGCCATAAAAAAATTTGACTGGTAAAAAAAATAATAATAAAAACATAAAACGATTAAATTCCCTTCTACGTGACTTTACCGAAGGAACCAAGAATATGAATCCCTGCAGTCACGAAAGCTTTAATTCAAAATGGTAAAAAAGTCAAACTGAAAAAATTGGCCACTAAAAAAGATAATTGGCCATCAAAAAAAGTAACTGCTTAAAAAAGAGTGGCCATTAATGAAAAAATTTGACTGGTAAAAAAAAAATGGTCATGAAAAAAGTGAAAAAAATTGGCTTGCAAAAAAGATAAATGGCCATCAAAAAAAGTGACCGGTTAAAAAAGAGTGGCCATTAAAAAAAGTGGCCGATCAAAAAAGAATTGGCCCATAAAAAAAAGACCAGTCGAAAAAAATTGGCCGGTAAAAAAGATGAATGGCCATCCAAAAAAGTGACCGGTTAAAAAAGAGTGGCCATTAAAAAAACAGTGGCCTACCAAAAAATAATTGGCCCGTAAAAAAAGACCAGTCGAAAAAAATTGGCCAGTAAAAAAGATAAGTGGCCATCAAAAAAAGTGAACGGTTAAAAAAATTGCCCATTAAAAAAAGTGACATAAAAAAATTGGCCTGTAAAAACGAAAGACCAGTCAAACAAAATTGGTCAGTAAAAAAATGTATTGGCCATCACACAGTGAGGTGGAGGAGGCTGAGGAGGCGGAGGAGGCGGAGGAGGAGGAGGCGGAGGAGGAGGCGGAGGAGGAGGCGGCGGAGGAGGCGGAGGAGGAGTCGGAGGAGGAGGCGGAGGCGGAAGAGGTAGGTGGCCCGTAAAAAAAGAGACCAGTAAAAGAATTGCCAGTAAAAAAAGATGAGTGGCCATAAAAAAATTTGACTGGTAAAAAAAATAATAATAAAAACATAAAACAATTAAATTCCCTTCTACGTGACTTTACCGAAGGAACCAAGAATATGAATCTCTGCAGTCACGAAAGCTTTAATTCAAAATGGTAAAAAAAGTCAAACTGAAAAAATTGGCCACTAAAAAAGATAATTGGCCATCAAAAAAAGTGATTGGTTAAAAAAGAGTGGCCATTAATGAAAAAATTTCACTGGTAAAAAAAAAATGGTCATGAAAAAAGTGAAAAAAATTGGCTTGCAAAAAAGATAAATGGCCATCAAAAAAAGTGACCGGTTAAAAAAGAATGGCCATTAAAAAAAGTGGCAGATCAAAAAAGAATTGGCCCATAAAAAAAAGACCAGTCGAAAAAAATTGGCCGGTAAAAAAGATGAATGGCCATCCCAAAAAGTGACCGGTTAAAAAAGAGTGGCCATTAAAAAAAAGTGGCCGATCAAAAAAGAATTGGCCCATAAAAAAAAGACCAGTCGAAAAAAATTGGCCGGTAAAAAAGATGAATGGCCATCCAAAAAAGTGACCAGTTAAAAAAGAGTGGCCATTAAAAAAACAGTGGCCTACCAAAAAATAATTGGCCCGTAAAAAAAGACCAGTCGAAAAAAATTGGCCAGTAAAAAAGATAAGTGGCCATCAAAAAAAGTGAACGGTTAAAAAAATTGCCCATTAAAAAAAGTGACTACAAAAAATTGGCCTGTAAAAACGAAAGACCAGTCAAACAAAATTGGTCAGTAAAAAAATGTATTGGCCATCACACAGTGAGGTGGAGGAGGCGGAGGAGGAGGCGGAGGAGGCGG
Organism: Petromyzon marinus; assembly: GCF_048934315.1. NCBI lineage: Eukaryota > Metazoa > Chordata > Hyperoartia > Petromyzontiformes > Petromyzontidae > Petromyzon > Petromyzon marinus. Next base: position 16,691,737 of record NC_133730.1, on the reverse strand, counting down.
AAGAGGAGGCGGAGGAGGAGGCGGAGGAGGAGGCGGCGGAGGAGGCGGAGGAGGAGTTGGAGGAGGAGGCGGAGGAGGAGGAGGCGGAAGAGGTAGGTGGCCCGTAAAAAAAGAAACCAGTAAAAGAATTGCCAGTAAAAAAAGATGAGTGGCCATAAAAAAATTTGACTGGTAAAAAAAAAACAAAAAAACAATTAAATTCCCTTCTACGTGACTTTACCGAAAGAACCAAGAATATGAATCCCTGCAGTCACGAAAGCTTTAATTCAAAATGGTAAAAAAAGTCAAACTGAAAAAATTGGCCACTAAAAAAGATAATTGGCCATCAAAAAAAGTGACCGGTTAAAAAAGAGTGGCCATTAAAAAAAGTGGCCGATCAAAAAAGAATTTGGCCCATAAAAAAAAGACCAGTCGAAAAAAATTGGCCGGTAAAAAAGATGAATGGCCATCCAAAAAAGTGACTGGTTAAAAAAGAGTGGCCATTAAAAAAACAGTGGCCTACCAAAAAATAATTGGCCCGTAAAAAAAGAGCAGTCGAAAAAAATTGGCAAGTAAAAAAGATAAGTGGCCATCAAAAAAAGTGACCGGTTAAAAAAATTGCCCATTAAAAAAAGTGACTACAAAAAATTGGCCCGTAAAAAGGAAAGACAAGTCAAACAAAATTGGTCAGTAAAAAAATGTATTGGCCATCACACAGTGAGGTGGAGGAGGCGGAGGAGGAGGAGGCGGAGGAGGCGGAGGAGGCGGAGGAGGAGGCGGAGGAGGAGACGGAGGAGGAGGCGGACGAGGAGGCGGAGGAGGCTGAGGAGGAAGCGGAGAAGGAGGCGGAGGAGGAGGAGGCGGAAGAGGTAGGTGGCCCGTAAAAAAAGAGACCAGTAAAAGAATTGCCAGTAAAAAAAGATGAGTGGCCATAAAAAAATTTGACTGGTAAAAAAAATAATAATAAAAACATAAAACGATTAAATTCCCTTCTACGTGACTTTACCGAAGGAACCAAGAATATGAATCCCTGCAGTCACGAAAGCTTTAATTCAAAATGGTAAAAAAGTCAAACTGAAAAAATTGGCCACTAAAAAAGATAATTGGCCATCAAAAAAAGTAACTGCTTAAAAAAGAGTGGCCATTAATGAAAAAATTTGACTGGTAAAAAAAAAATGGTCATGAAAAAGTGAAAAAAATTGGCTTGCAAAAAAGATAAATGGCCATCAAAAAAAGTGACCGGTTAAAAAAGAGTGGCCATTAAAAAAAGTGGCCGATCAAAAAAGAATTGGCCCATAAAAAAAAGACCAGTCGAAAAAAATTGGCCGGTAAAAAAGATGAATGGCCATCCAAAAAAGTGACCGGTTAAAAAAGAGTGGCCATTAAAAAAACAGTGGCCTACCAAAAAATAATTGGCCCGTAAAAAAAGACCAGTCGAAAAAAATTGGCCAGTAAAAAAGATAAGTGGCCATCAAAAAAAGTGAACGGTTAAAAAAATTGCCCATTAAAAAAAGTGACTACAAAAAATTGGCCCGTAAAAAGGAAAGACAAGTCAAACAAAATTGGTCAGTAAAAAAATGTATTGGCCATCACACAGTGAGGTGGAGGAGGCTGAGGAGGCGGAGGAGGCGGAGGAGGAGGAGGCGGAGGAGGAGGCGGAGGAGGAGGCGGCGGAGGAGGCGGAGGAGGAGTCGGAGGAGGAGGCGGAGGAGGAGGCGGAAGAGGTAGGTGGCCCGTAAAAAAAGAGACCAGTAAAAGAATTGCCAGTAAAAAAAGATGAGTGGCCATAAAAAAATTTGACTGGTAAAAAATAAAATAATAAAAACATAAAACAATTAAATTCCCTTCTACGTGACTTAACCGAAGGAACCAAGAATATGAATCTCTGCAGTCACTAAAGCTTTAATTCAAAATGGTAAAAAAAGTCAAACTGAAAAAATTGGCCACTAAAAAAGATAATTGGCCATCAAAAAAAGTGATTGGTTAAAAAAGAGTGGCCATTAATGAAAAAATTTCACTGGTAAAAAAAAAATGGTCATGAAAAAAGTGAAAAAAATTGGCCGGTAAAAAAGATAAATGGCCATCAAAAAAAGTGACCGGTTAAAAATGAGTGGCCATTAAAAAAATGTGGCCGATCAAAAAAGAATTGGCCCATAAAAAAAAGACCAGTCGAAAAAAATTGGCCGGTAAAAAAGATGAATGGCCATCCAAAAAAGTGACCGGTTAAAAAAGAGTGGCCATTAAAAAAACAGTGGCCTACCAAAAAATAATTGGCCCGTAAAAAAAGACCAGTCGAAAAAAATTGGCAAGTAAAAAAGATAAGTGGCCATCAAAAAAAGTGACCGGTTAAAAAAATTGCCCATTAAAAAAAGTGACTACAAAAAATTGGCCCGTAAAAAGGAAAGACAAGTCAAACAAAATTGGTCAGTAAAAAAATGTATTGGCCATCACACAGTGAGGTGGAGGAGGCGGAGGAGGAGGCGGACGAGGAGGAGGCTGAGGAGGAGGCGGAGAAGGAGGCGGAGGAGGAGGTGGCAGAAGAGGTAGGTGGCCCGTAAAAAAAGAGACCAGTAAAAGAATTGCCAGTAAAAAAAGATGAGTGGCCATAAAAAAATTTGACTGGTAAAAAAAATAAAATAATAAAACAATTAAATTCCCTTCTACGTGACTTTACCGAAGGAACCAAGAATATGAATCCCTGCAGTCACGAAAGCTTTAATTCAAAATGGTAAAAAAGTCAAACTGAAAAAATTGGCCACTAAAAAAGATAATTGGCCATCAAAAAAAGTAACTGCTTAAAAAAGAGTGGCCATTAATGAAAAAATTTGACTGGTGAAAAAAAATGGTCATGAAAAAAGTGAAAAAAATTGGCTGGCAAAAAAGATAAATGGCCATCAAAAAAAGTGACCGGTTAAAAAAGAGTGGCCATTAAAAAAAAGCGGCCGATCAAAAAAGAATTGGCCCATAAAAAAAGACCAGTCGAAAAAAATTGGCCAGTAAAAAAGATAAGTGGCCATCAAAAAAAGTGAACGGTTAAAAAAATTGCCCATTAAAAAAAGTGACTACAAAAAATTGGCCTGTAAAAACGAAAGACCAGTCAAACAAAATTGGTCAGTAAAAAAATGTATTGGCCATCACACAGTGAGGTGGAGGAGGCGGAGGAGGAGGCGGAGGAGGCGGAAGAGGAGGCGGAGGAGGAGGAGGAGGCGGCGGAGGAGGCGGAGGAGGAGTTGGAGGAGGAGGCGGAGGAGGAGGAGGCGGAAGAGGTAGGTGGCCCGTAAAAAAAGAAACCAGTAAAAGAATTGCCAGTAAAAAAAGATGAGTGGCCATAAAAAAATTTGACTGGTAAAAAAAAAACAAAAAAACAATTAAATTCCCTTCTACGTGACTTTACCGAAAGAACCAAGAATATGAATCCCTGCAGTCACGAAAGCTTTAATTCAAAATGGTAAAAAAGTCAAACTGAAAAAATTGGCCACTAAAAAAGATAATTGGCCATCAAAAAAAGTGACCGGTTAAAAAAGAGTGGCCATTAAAAAAAATTGGCCGATCAAAAAAGAATTGGCCCATAAAAAAAAGACCAGTCGAAAAAAATTGGCCGGTAAAAAAGATGAATGGCCATCCAAAAAAGTGACTGGTTAAAAAAGAGTGGCCATTAAAAAAACAGTGGCCTACCCAAAAATAATTGGCCCGTAAAAAAAGAGCAGTCGAAAAAAATTGGCAAGTAAAAAAGATAAGTGGCCATCAAAAAAGTGACCGGTTAAAAAAATTGCCCATTAAAAAAAGTGACTACAAAAAATTGGCCCGTAAAAAGGAAAGACAAGTCAAACAAAATTGGTCAGTAAAAAAATGTATTGGCCATCACACAGTGAGGTGGAGGAGGCGGAGGAGGAGGCGGAGGAGGCGGAGGAGGCGGAGGAGGAGGCAGAGGAGGAGGCGGAGGAGGAGGCGGACGAGGAGGCGGAGGAGGCTGAGGAGGAAGCGGAGAAGGAGGCGGAGGAGGAGGAGGCGGAAGAGGTAGGTGGCCCGTAAAAAAAGAGACCAGTAAAAGAATTGCCAGTAAAAAAAGATGAGTGGCCATAAAAAAATTTGACTGGTAAAAAAAATAATAATAAAAACATAAAACGATTAAATTCCCTTCTACGTGACTTTACCGAAGGAACCAAGAATATGAATCCCTGCAGTCACGAAAGCTTTAATTCAAAATGGTAAAAAAGTCAAACTGAAAAAATTGGCCACTAAAAAAGATAATTGGCCATCAAAAAAAGTAACTGCTTAAAAAAGAGTGGCCATTAATGAAAAAATTTGACTGGTAAAAAAAAAATGGTCATGAAAAAAGTGAAAAAAATTGGCTTGCAAAAAAGATAAATGGCCATCAAAAAAAGTGACCGGTTAAAAAAGAGTGGCCATTAAAAAAAGTGGCCGATCAAAAAAGAATTGGCCCATAAAAAAAAGACCAGTCGAAAAAAATTGGCCGGTAAAAAAGATGAATGGCCATCCAAAAAAGTGACCAGTTAAAAAAGAGTGGCCATTAAAAAAAAGTGGCCGATCAAAAAAGAATTGGCCCATAAAAAAAAGACCAGTCGAAAAAAATTGGCCAGTAAAAAAGATAAGTGGCCATCAAAAAAAGTGAACGGTTAAAAAAATTGCCCATTAAAAAAAGTGACATAAAAAAATTGGCCTGTAAAAACGAAAGACCAGTCAAACAAAATTGGTCAGTAAAAAAATGTATTGGCCATCACACAGTGAGGTGGAGGAGGCGGAGGAGGAGGCGGACGAGGAGGAGGCTGAGGAGGAGGCGGAGAAGGAGGCGGAGGAGGAGGTGGCAGAAGAGGTAGGTGGCCCGTAAAAAAAGAGACCAGTAAAAGAATTGCCAGTAAAAAAAGATGAGTGGCCATAAAAAAATTTGACTGGTAAAAAAAATAAAATAATAAAACAATTAAATTCCTTTCTACGTGACTTTACCGAAGGAACCAAGAATATGAATCCCTGCAGTCATGAAAGCTTTAATTCAAAATGGTAAAAAAGTCAAACTGAAAAAATTGGCCACTAAAAAAGATAATTGGCCATCAAAAAAAGTAACTGCTTAAAAAAGAGTGGCCATTAATGAAAAAATTTGACTGGTGAAAAAAAATGGTCATGAAAAAAGTGAAAAAAATTGGCTGGCAAAAAAGATAAATGGCCATCAAAAAAAGTGACCGGTTAAAAAAGAGTGGCCATTAAAAAAAAGCGGCCGATCAAAAAAGAATTGGCCCATAAAAAAAAGACCAGTCGAAAAAAATTGGCCGGTAAAAAAGATGAATGGCCATCCAAAAAAGTGACCAGTTAAAAAAGAGTGGCCATTAAAAAAACAGTGGCCTACCAAAAAATAATTGGCCCGTAAAAAAAGACCAGTCGAAAAAAATTGGCCAGTTAAAAAGATAAGTGGCCATCAAAAAAAGTGACCGGTTAAAAAAATTGCCCATTAAAAAAAGTTACTACAAAAAATTGGCCTGTAAAAACGAAAGACCAGTCAAACAAAATTGGTCAGTAAAAAAATGTATTGGCCATCACACAGTGAGGTGGAGGAGGCTGAGGAGGCGGAGGAGGCGGAGGAGGAGGAGGCGGAGGAGGAGGCGGAGGAGGAGGCGGCGGAGGAGGCGGAGGAGGAGGCGGAGGTGGAGGCGGAGGAGGACGCGGAAGAGGTAGGTGGCCTGTAAAAAAAGAGACCAGTAAAATAATTGGCCAGTAAAAAAAGATGAGTGGCCATAAAAAAGTTTGACTGGTAAAAAAATAAAATAATAAAAACATAAAACAATTAAATTCCCTTCTACGTGACTTTACCGAAGGAACCAAGAATATGAATCCCTGCAGTCACGAAAGCTTTAATTCAAAATGGTAAAAAAGTCAAACTGAAAAAATTGGCCTCTAAAAAAGATGTGGCCATCAAAAAAAGTAACTGCTTAAAAAAGAGTGGCCATTAATGAAAAAATTTGACTGGTAAAAAAAAAATGGTCATGAAAAAAGTGAAAAAATTGGCTGGCAAAAAAGATAAATGGCCATCAAAAATAGTGACCGGTTAAAAAAGAGTGGCCATTAAAAAAAAGTGGCCGATCAAAAAAGAATTGGCCCATAAAAAAAAGACCAGTCGAAAAAAATTGGCCGGTAAAAAAGATGAATGGCCATCCAAAAAAGTGACCGGTTAAAAAAGAGTGGCCATTAAAAAAACAGTGGCCTACCAAAAAATAATTGGCCCATAAAAAAAGAGCAGTCGAAAAAAATTGGCAAGTAAAAAAGATAAGTGGCCATCAAAAAAAGTGACCGGTTAAAAAAATTGCCCATTAAAAAAAGTGACAATAAATTGGCCCGTAAAAAGGAAAGACAAGTCAAACAAAATTGGTCAGTAAAAAAATGTATTGGCCATCACACAGTGAGGTGGAGGAGGCGGAGGAGGAGGCGGAGGAGGCGGAGGAGGCGGAGGAGGAGGCGGAGGAGGAGGCGGAGGAGGAGGCGGACGAGGAGGCGGAGGAGGAGGAGGCTGAGGAGGAGGCGGAGAAGGAGGCGGAGGAGGAGGAGGCGGAAGAGGTAGGTGGCCCGTAAAAAAAGAGACCAGTAAAAGAATTGCCAGTAAAAAAAGATGAGTGGCCATAAAAAAATTTGACTGGTAAAAAAAATAATAATAAAAACATAAAACGATTAAATTCCCTTCTACGTGACTTTACCGAAGGAACCAAGAATATGAATCCCTGCAGTCACGAAAGCTTTAATTCAAAATGGTAAAAAAGTCAAACTGAAAAAATTGGCCACTAAAAAAGATAATTGGCCATCAAAAAAAGTAACTGCTTAAAAAAGAGTGGCCATTAATGAAAAAATTTGACTGGTAAAAAAAAAATGGTCATGAAAAAAGTGAAAAAAATTGGCTTGCAAAAAAGATAAATGGCCATCAAAAAAAGTGACCGGTTAAAAAAGAGTGGCCATTAAAAAAAGTGGCCGATCAAAAAAGAATTGGCCGATAAAAAAAAGACCAGTCGAAAAAAATTGGCCGGTAAAAAAGATGAATGGCCATCCAAAAAAGTGACCAGTTAAAAAAGAGTGGCCATTAAAAAAAAGTGGCCGATCAAAAAATAATTGGCCCATAAAAAAAAGACCAGTCGAAAAAAATTGGCCAGTAAAAAAGATGAATGGCCATCCAAAAAAGTGACCAGTTAAAAAAGAGTGGCCATTAAAAAAACAGTGGCCTACCAAAAAATAATTGGCCCATAAAAAAAGAGCAGTCGAAAAAAATTGGCAAGTAAAAAAGATAAGTGGCCATCAAAAAAAGTGACCGGTTAAAAAAATTGCCCATTAAAAAAAGTGACAATAAATTGGCCCGTAAAAAGGAAAGACAAGTCAAACAAAATTGGTCAGTAAAAAAATGTATGGTCCATCACACAGTGAGGTGGAGGAGGCGGAGGAGGAGGCGGAGGAGGCGGAGGAGGCGGAGGAGGAGGCGGAGGAGGAGGCGGAGGAGGAGGCGGACGAGGAGGCGGAGGAGGAGGAGGCTGAGGAGGAGGCGGAGAAGGAGGCGGAGGAGGAGGAGGCGGAAGAGGTAGGTGGCCCGTAAAAAAAGAGACCAGTAAAAGAATTGCCAGTAAAAAAAGATGAGTGGCCATAAAAAAATTTGACTGGTAAAAAAAATAATAATAAAAACATAAAACGATTAAATTCCCTTCTACGTGACTTTACCGAAGGAACCAAGAATATGAATCCCTGCAGTCACGAAAGCTTTAATTCAAAATGGTAAAAAAGTCAAACTGAAAAAATTGGCCACTAAAAAAGATAATTGGCCATCAAAAAAAGTAACTGCTTAAAAAAGAGTGGCCATTAATGAAAAAATTTGACTGGTAAAAAAAAAATGGTCATGAAAAAAGTGAAAAAAATTGGCTTGCAAAAAAGATAAATGGCCATCAAAAAAAGTGACCGGTTAAAAAAGAGTGGCCATTAAAAAAAGTGGCCGATCAAAAAAGAATTGGCCGATAAAAAAAAGACCAGTCGAAAAAAATTGGCCGGTAAAAAAGATGAATGGCCATCCAAAAAAGTGACCAGTTAAAAAAGAGTGGCCATTAAAAAAAAGTGGCCGATCAAAAAAGAATTGGCCCATAAAAAAAAGACCAGTCGAAAAAAATTGGCTGGTAAAAAAGATGAATGGCCATCCAAAAAAGTGACCAGTTAAAAAAGAGTGGCCATTAAAAAAACAGTGGCCTACCAAAAAATAATTGGCCCGTAAAAAAAGACCAGTCGAAAAAAATTGGCCAGTAAAAAAGATAAGTGGCCATCAAAAAAAGTGAACGGTTAAAAAAATTGCCCATTAAAAAAAGTGACATAAAAAAATTGGCCTGTAAAAACGAAAGACCAGTCAAACAAAATTGGTCAGTAAAAAAATGTATTGGCCATCACACAGTGAGGTGGAGGAGGCTGAGGAGGCGGAGGAGGCGGAGGAGGAGGAGGCGGAGGAGGAGGCGGAGGAGGAGGCGGCGGAGGAGGTGGAGGAGGAGTCGGAGGAGGAGGCGGAGGAGGAGGCGGAAGAGGTAGGTGGCCCGTAAAAAAAGAGACCAGTAAAAGAATTGCCAGTAAAAAAAGATGAGTGGCCATAAAAAAATTTGACTGGTAAAAAAAATAATAATAAAAACATAAAACAATTAAATTCCCTTCTACGTGACTTAACCGAAGGAACCAAGAATATGAATCTCTGCAGTCACGAAAGCTTTAATTCAAAATGGTAAAAAAAGTCAAACTGAAAAAATTGGCCACTAAAAAAGATAATTGGCCATCAAAAAAAATGATTGGTTAAAAAAGAGTGGCCATTAATGAAAAAATTTCACTGGTAAAAAAAAAATGGTCATGAAAAAAGTGAAAAAAATTGGCCGGTAAAAAAGATAAATGACCATCAAAAAAAGTGACCGGTTAAAAATGAGTGGCCATTAAAAAAATGTGGCCGATCAAAAAAGAATTGGCCCATAAAAAAAAGACCAGTCGAAAAAAATTGGCCGGTAAAAAAGATGAATGGCCATCCCAAAAAGTGACCGGTTAAAAAAGAGTGGCCATTAAAAAAACAGTGGCCTACCAAAAAATAATTGGCCCGTAAAAAAAGACCAGTCGAAAAAAATTGGCAAGTAAAAAAGATAAGTGGCCATCAAAAAAAGTGACCGGTTAAAAAAATTGCCCATTAAAAAAAGTGACTACAAAAAATTGGCCCGTAAAAAGGAAAGACAAGTCAAACAAAATTGGTCAGTAAAAAAATGTATTGGCCATCACACAGTGAGGTGGAGGAGGCGGAGGAGGAGGCGGACGAGGAGGAGGCTGAGGAGGAGGCGGAGAAGGAGGCGGAGGAGGAGGTGGCAGAAGAGGTAGGTGGCCCGTAAAAAAAGAGACCAGTAAAAGAATTGCCAGTAAAAAAAGATGAGTGGCCATAAAAAAATTTGACTGGTAAAAAAATAATAATAATAAAACAATTAAATTCCCTTCTACGTGACTTTACCGAAAGAACCAAGAATATGAATCCCTGCAGTCACGAAAGCTTTAATTCAAAATGGTAAAAAAGTCAAACTGAAAAAATTGGCCACTAAAAAAGATAATTGGCCATCAAAAAAAGTAACTGCTTAAAAAAGAGTGGCCATTAATGAAAAAATTTGACTGGTGAAAAAAAATGGTCATGAAAAAAGTGAAAAAAATTGGCTGGCAAAAAAGATAAATGGCCATCAAAAAAAGTGACCGGTTAAAAAAGAGTGGCCATTAAAAAAAAGCGGCCGATCAAAAAAGAATTGGCCCATAAAAAAAAGACCAGTCGAAAAAAATTGGCCGGTAAAAAAGATGAATGGCCATCCAAAAAAGTGACCAGTTAAAAAAGAGTGGCCATTAAAAAAACAGTGGCCTACCAAAAAATAATTGGCCCGTAAAAAAAGACCAGTCGAAAAAAATTGGCCAGTTAAAAAGATAAGTGGCCATCAAAAAAAGTGACCGGTTAAAAAAATTGCCCATTAAAAAAAGTTACTACAAAAAATTGGCCTGTAAAAACGAAAGACCAGTCAAACAAAATTGGTCAGTAAAAAAATGTATTGGCCATCACACAGTGAGGTGGAGGAGGCTGAGGAGGCGGAGGAGGCGGAGGAGGAGGAGGCGGAGGAGGAGGCGGAGGAGGAGGCGGCGGAGGAGGCGGAGGAGGAGTCGGAGGAGGAGGCGGAGGAGGAGGCGGAAGAGGTAGGTGGCCCGTAAAAAAAGAGACCAGTAAAAGAATTGCCAGTAAAAAAAGATGAGTGGCCATAAAAAAATTTGACTGGTAAAAAAAATAATAATAAAAACATAAAACAATTAAATTCCCTTCTACGTGACTTAACCGAAGGAACCAAGAATATGAATCTCTGCAGTCACGAAAGCTTTTATTCAAAATGGTAAAAAAAGTCAAACTGAAAAAATTGGCCACTAAAAAAGATAATTGGCCATCAAAAAAAGTGATTGGTTAAAAAAGAGTGGCCATTAATGAAAAAATTTCACTGGTAAAAAAAAAAATGGTCATGAAAAAAGTGAAAAAAATTGGCCGGTAAAAAAGATAAATGGCCATCAAAAAAAGTGACCGGTTAAAAATGAGTGGCCATTAAAAAAATGTGGCCGATCAAAAAAGAATTGGCCCATAAAAAAAGACCAGTCGAAAAAAATTGGCAAGTAAAAAAGATAAGTGGCCATCAAAAAAAGTGACCGGTTAAAAAAATTGCCCATTAAAAAAAGTGACTACAAAAAATTGGCCCGTAAAAAGGAAAGACAAGTCAAACAAAATTGGTCAGTAAAAAAATGTATTGGCCATCACACAGTGAGGTGGAGGAGGCGGAGGAGGAGGCGGACGAGGAGGAGGCTGAGGAGGAGGCTGAGGAGGAGGCGGAGAAGGAGGCGGAGGAGGAGGTGGCAGAAGAGGTAGGTGGCCCGTAAAAAAAGAGACCAGTAAAAGAATTGCCAGTAAAAAAAGATGAGTGGCCATAAAAAAATTTGACTGGTAAAAAAAATAAAATAATAAAACAATTAAATTCCCTTCTACGTGACTTTACCGAAGGAACCAAGAATATGAATCCCTGCAGTCACGAAAGCTTTAATTCAAAATGGTAAAAAAGTCAAACTGAAAAAATTGGCCACTAAAAAAGATAATTGGCCATCAAAAAAAGTAACTGCTTAAAAAAGAGTGGCCATTAATGAAAAAATTTGACTGGTGAAAAAAAATGGTCATGAAAAAAGTGAAAAAAATTGGCTGGCAAAAAAGATAAATGGCCATCAAAAAAAGTGACCGGTTAAAAAAGAGTGGCCATTAAAAAAAAGCGGCCGATCAAAAAAGAATTGGCCCATAAAAAAAAGACCAGTCGAAAAAAATTGGCCGGTAAAAAAGATGAATGGCCATCCAAAAAAGTGACCAGTTAAAAAAGAGTGGCCATTAAAAAAAAGTGGCCTACCAAAAAATAATTGGCCCGTAAAAAAAGACCAGTCGAAAAAAATTGGCCAGTTAAAAAGATAAGTGGCCATCAAAAAAAGTGACCGGTTAAAAAAATTGCCCATTAAAAAAAGTGACTACAAAAAATTGGCCTGTAAAAACGAAAGACCAGTCAAACAAAATTGGTCAGTAAAAAAATGTATTGGCCATCACACAGTGAGGTGGAGGAGGTGGAGGAGGAGGCGGAGGAGGAGGCGGAGGAGGAGGCGGCGGAGGAGGCGGACGAGGAGGCGGACGAGGAGGCGGAGGAGGCTGAGGAGGAGGCGGAGAAGGAGGCGGAGGAGGAGGCGGAAGAGGTAGGTGGCCCGTAAAAAAAGAGACCAGTAAAAGAATTGCCAGTAAAAAAAGATGAGTGGCCATAAAAAAATTTGACTGGTAAAAAAAATAAAATAATAAAAACATAAAACAATTAAATTCCCTTCTACGTTACTTTACCGAAAGAACCAAGAATATGAATCCTTCCAGTCACGAAAGCTTTAATTCAAAATGGTAAAGAAAGTCAAACTGAAAAAATTGGCCACTAAAAAAGATAATTGGCCATCAAAAAAAGTGACTGGCTAAAAAAGAGTGGCCATTAAAGAAAAAAATTGACTGGTAAAAAAAAATGGTCATGAAAAAAGTGAAAAAAATTGGCCGGTAAAAAAGATAAATGGCCATCAAAAAAAGTGACCGGTTAAAAAAGGAGTGGCCATTAAAAAAAAGTGGCCGATCAAAAAAGAATTGGCACATAAAAAAAAGACCAGTCGAAAAAAATTGGCCGGTAAAAAAGATGAATGGCCATCCAAAAAAGTGACTGGTTAAAAAAGAGTGGCCATTAAAAAAACAGTGGCCTACCAAAAAATAATTGGCCTGTAAAAAAAGAGCAGTCGAAAAAAATTGGCAAGTAAAAAAGATAAGTGGCCATCAAAAAAAGTGACCGGTTAAAAAAATTGCCCATTAAAAAAAGTGACTACAAAAAATTGGCCCGTAAAAAGGAAAGACAAGTCAAACAAAATTGGTCAGTAAAAAAATGTATTGGCCATCACACAGTGAGGTGGAGGAGGCGGAGGAGGAGGCGGATGAGGAGGAGGCTGAGGAGGAGGCGGAGAAGGAGGCGGAGGAGGAGGTGGCAGAAGAGGTAGGTGGCCCGTAAAAAAAGAGACCAGTAAAAGAATTGCCAGTAAAAAAAGATGAGTGGCCATAAAAAAATTTGACTGGTAAAAAAAATAAAATAATAAAACAATTAAATTCCCTTCTACGTGACTTTACCGAAGGAACCAAGAATATGAATCCCTGCAGTCACGAAAGCTTTAATTAAAAATGGTAAAAAAGTCAAACTGAAAAAATTGGCCACTAAAAAAGATAATTGGCCATCAAAAAAAGTAACTGCTTAAAAAAGAGTGGCCATTAATGAAAAAATTTGACTGGTGAAAAAAAATGGTCATGAAAAAAGTGAAAAAAATTGGCTGGCAAAAAAGATAAATGGCCATCAAAAAAAGTGACCGGTTAAAAAAGAGTGGCCATTAAAAAAAAGCGGCCGATCAAAAAAGAATTGGCCCATAAAAAAAAGACCAGTCGAAAAAAATTGGCCGGTAAAAAAGATGAATGGCCATCCAAAAAAGTGACCAGTTAAAAAAGAGTGGCCATTAAAAAAACAGTGGCCTACCAAAAAATAATTGGCCCGTAAAAAAAGACCAGTCGAAAAAAATTGGCCAGTTAAAAAGATAAGTGGCCATCAAAAAAAGTGACCGGTTAAAAAAATTGCCCATTAAAAAAAGTGACTACAAAAAATTGGCCTGTAAAAACGAAAGACCAGTCAAACAAAATTGGTCAGTAAAAAAATGTATTGGCCATCACACAGTGAGGTGGAGGAGGTGGAGGAGGAGGCGGAGGAGGAGGCGGAGGAGGAGGCGGCGGAGGAGGCGGACGAGGAGGCGGACGAGGAGGCGGAGGAGGCTGAGGAGGAGGCGGAGAAGGAGGCGGAGGAGGAGGCGGAAGAGGTAGGTGGCCCGTAAAAAAAGAGACCAGTAAAAGAATTGCCAGTAAAAAAAGATGAGTGGCCATAAAAAAATTTGACTGGTAAAAAAATAATAATAATAAAAACATAAAACAATTAAATTCCCTTCTACGTTACTTTACCCAAAGAACCAAGAATATGAATCCTTCCAGTCACGAAAGCTTTAATTCAAAATGGTAAAGAAAGTCAAACTGAAAAAATTGGCCACTAAAAAAGATAATTGGCCATCAAAAAAAGTGACTGGCTAAAAAAGAGTGGCCATTAAAGAAAAAAATTGACTGGTAAAAAAAAATGGTCATGAAAAAAGTGAAAAAAATTGGCCGGTAAAAAAGATAAATGGCCATCAAAAAAAGTGACCGGTTAAAAAAGGAGTGGCCATTAAAAAAAAGTGGCCAATCAAAAAAGAATTGGCCCATAAAAAAAAGACCAGTCGAAAAAAATTGGCCGGTAAAAAAGATGAATGGCCATCCAAAAAAGTGACTGGTTAAAAAAGAGTGGCCATTAAAAAAACAGTGGCCTACCAAAAAATAATTGGCCCGTAAAAAAAGAGCAGTCGAAAAAAATTGGCAAGTAAAAAAGATAAGTGGCCATCAAAAAAAGTGACCGGTTAAAAAAATTGCCCATTAAAAAAAGTGACTACAAAAAATTGGCCCGTAAAAAGGAAAGACAAGTCAAACAAAATTGGTCAGTAAAAAAATGTATTGGCCATCACACATGGAGGTGGAGGAGGCGGAGGAGGAGGCGGAGGAGGAGGAGGAGGCGGAAGAGGTAGGTGGCCCGTAAAAAAAGAGACCAGTAAAAGAATTGCCAGTAAAAAAAGATGAGTGGCCATAAAAAAATTTGACTGGTAAAAAAAATAAAATAATAAAAACATAAAACAATTAAATTCCCTTCTACGTTACTTTACCGAAAGAACCAAGAATATGAATCCTTCCAGTCACGAAAGCTTTAATTCAAAATGGTAAAGAAAGTCAAACTGAAAAAATTGGCCACTAAAAAAGATAATTGGCCATCAAAAAAAGTGACTGGCTAAAAAAGAGTGGCCATTAAAGAAAAAAATTGACTGGTAAAAAAAAATGGTCATGAAAAAAGTGAAAAAAATTGGCCGGTAAAAAAGATAAATGGCCATCAAAAAAAGTGACCGGTTAAAAAAGGAGTGGCCATTAAAAAAAAGTGGCCGATCAAAAAAGAATTGGCCCATAAAAAAAAGACCAGTCGAAAAAAATTGGCCGGTAAAAAAGATGAATGGCCATCCAAAAAAGTGACTGGTTAAAAAAGAGTGGCCATTAAAAAAACAGTGGCCTACCAAAAAATAATTGGCCCGTAAAAAAAGAGCAGTCGAAAAAAATTGGCAAGTAAAAAAGATAAGTGGCCATCAAAAAAAGTGACCGGTTAAAAAAATTGCCCATTAAAAAAAGTGACTACAAAAAATTGGCCCGTAAAAAGGAAAGACAAGTCAAACAAAATTGGTCAGTAAAAAAATGTATTGGCCATCACACATGGAGGTGGAGGAGGCGGAGGAGGAGGCGGAGGAGGAGGAGGAGGCGGAAGAGGTAGGTGGCCCGTAAAAAAAGAGACCAGTAAAAGAATTGCCAGTAAAAAAAGATGAGTGGCCATAAAAAAATTTGACTGGTAAAAAAAAAAAAATAATAAAAACATAAAACAATTAAATTCCCTTCTACGTTACTTTACCGAAAGAACCAAGAATATGAATCCTTCCAGTCACGAAAGCTTTAATTCAAAATGGTAAAGAAAGTCAAACTGAAAAAATTGGCCACTAAAAAAGATAATTGGCCATCAAGAAAAGTGACTGGCTAAAAAAGAGTGGCCATTAAAGAAAAAAATTGACTGGTAAAAAAAAATGGTCATGAAAAAAGTGAAAAAAATTGGCCGGTAAAAAAGATAAATGGCCATCAAAAAAAGTGACCGGTTAAAAAAGGAGTGGCCATTAAAAAAAAGTGGCCGATCAAAAAAGAATTGGCCCATAAAAAAAAGACCAGTCGAAAAAAATTGGCCGGTAAAAAAGATGAATGGCCATCCAAAAAAGTGACTGGTTAAAAAAGAGTGGCCATTAAAAAAACAGTGGCCTACCAAAAAATAATTGGCCCGTAAAAAAAGAGCAGTCGAAAAAAATTGGCAAGTAAAAAAGATAAGTGGCCATCAAAAAAAGTGACCGGTTAAAAAAATTGCCCATTAAAAAAAGTGACTACAAAAAATTGGCCCGTAAAAAGGAAAGACAAGTCAAACAAAATTGGTCAGTAAAAAAATGTATTGGCCATCACACATGGAGGTGGAGGAGGCGGAGGAGGAGGCGGAGGAGGAGGAGGAGGCGGAAGAGGTAGGTGGCCCGTAAAAAAAGAGACCAGTAAAAGAATTGCCAGTAAAAAAAGATGAGTGGCCATAAAAAAATTTGACTGGTAAAAAAAAAAAAATAATAAAAACATAAAACAATTAAATTCCCTTCTACGTTACTTTACCGAAAGAACCAAGAATATGAATCCTTCTAGTCACGAAAGCTTTAATTCAAAATGGTAAAGAAAGTCAAACTGAAAAAATTTGCCACTAAAAAAGATAATTGGCCATCAAAAAAAGTAACTGCTTAAAAAAGAGTGGCCATTAATGAAAAAAATTGACTGGTAAAAAAAAAATGGTCATGAAAAAAGTGAAAAAAATTGGCTGGTAAAAAAGATAAATGGCCATCAAAAAAAGTGACCGGTCAAAAAAGAGTGGCCATTAAAAAAAAGTGGCCGATCAAAAAATAATTGGTCTGTAAAAAAAGACCAGTCGAAAAAAATTGGCCGGTAAAAAAGATGAATGGCCATCCAAAAAAGTGACCAGTTAAAAAAGAGTGGCCACTAAAAAAACAGTGGCCTACCAAAAAATAATTGGCTCGTAAAAAAAGACCAGTCGAAAAAAATTGGCCAGTTAAAAAGATAAGTGGCCATCAAAAAAAGTGACCGGTTAAAAAAATTGCCCATTAAAAAAAGTGACTACAAAAAATTGGCCCGTAAAAAGGAAAGACAAGTCAAACAAAATTGGTCAGTAAAAAAATGTATTGGCCATCACACAGTGAGGTGGAGGAGGCGGAGGAGGAGGCGGAGGAGGAGGAGGCGGAGGCGGAGGAGGAGGCGGACGAGGAGGCGGACGAGGAGGCGGACGAGGAGGCGGAGGAGGCTGAGGAGGAGGCGGAGAAGGAGGCGGAGGAGGAGGCGGAAGAGGTAGGTGGCCCGTAAAAAAAGAGACCAGTAAAAGAATTGCCAGTAAAAAAAGATGAGTGGCCATAAAAAAATTTGACTGGTAAAAAAAAAAAAATAATAAAAACATAAAATAATTAAATTCCCTTCTACGTTACTTTACCGAAAGAACCAAGAATATGAATCCTTCCAGTCACGAAAGCTTTAATTCAAAATGGTAAAGAAAGTCAAACTGAAAAAATTGGCCACTAAAAAAGATAATTGGCCATCAAAAAAAGTGACTGGCTAAAAAAGAGTGGCCATTAAAGAAAAAAATTGACTGGTAAAAAAAAATGGTCATGAAAAAAGTGAAAAAAATTGGCCGGTAAAAAAGATAAATGGCCATCAAAAAAAGTGACCGGTTAAAAAAGGAGTGGCCATTAAAAAAAAGTGGCCGATCAAAAAAGAATTGGCCCATAAAAAAAAGACCAGTCGAAAAAAATTGGCCGGTAAAAAAGATGAATGGCCATCCAAAAAAGTGACTGGTTAAAAAAGAGTGGCCATTAAAAAAACAGTGGCCTACCAAAAAATAATTGGCCCGTAAAAAAAGAGCAGTCGAAAAAAATTGGCAAGTAAAAAAGATAAGTGGCCATCAAAAAAAGTGACCGGTTAAAAAAATTGCCCATTAAAAAAAGTGACTACAAAAAATTGGCCCGTAAAAAGGAAAGACAAGTCAAACAAAATTGGTCAGTAAAAAAATGTATTGGCCATCACACATGGAGGTGGAGGAGGCGGAGGAGGAGGCGGAGGAGGAGGAGGAGGCGGAAGAGGTAGGTGGCCCGTAAAAAAAGAGACCAGTAAAAGAATTGCCAGTAAAAAAAGATGAGTGGCCATAAAAAAATTTGACTGGTAAAAAAAAAAAAAAAAAAAAAACATAAAACAATTAAATTCCCTTCTACGTTACTTTACCGAAAGAACCAAGAATATGAATCCTTCCAGTCACGAAAGCTTTAATTCAAAATGGTAAAGAAAGTCAAACTGAAAAAATTGGCCACTAAAAAAGATAATTGGCCATCAAAAAAAGTGACTGGCTAAAAAAGAGTGGCCATTAAAGAAAAAAATTGACTGGTAAAAAAAAATGGTCATGAAAAAAGTGAAAAAAATTGGCCGGTAAAAAAGATAAATGGCCATCAAAAAAAGTGACCGGTTAAAAAAGGAGTGGCCATTAAAAAAAAGTGGCCGATCAAAAAAGAATTGGCCCATAAAAAAAAGACCAGTCGAAAAAAATTGGCCGGTAAAAAAGATGAATGGCCATCCAAAAAAGTGACTGGTTAAAAAAGAGTGGCCATTAAAAAAACAGTGGCCTACCAAAAAATAATTGGCCCGTATAAAAAGAGCAGTCGAAAAAAATTGGCAAGTAAAAAAGATAAGTGGCCATCAAAAAAAGTGACCGGTTAAAAAAATTGCCCATTAAAAAAAGTGACTACAAAAAATTGGCCCGTAAAAAGGAAAGACAAGTCAAACAAAATTGGTCAGTAAAAAAATGTATTGGCCATCACACATGGAGGTGGAGGAGGCGGAGGAGGAGGCGGAGGAGGAGGAGGAGGCGGAAGAGGTAGGTGGCCCGTAAAAAAAGAGACCAGTAAAAGAATTGCCAGTAAAAAAAGATGAGTGGCCATAAAAAAATTTGACTGGTAAAAAAAATAAAATAATAAAAACATAAAACAATTAAATTCCCTTCTACGTTACTTTACCGAAAGAACCAAGAATATGAATCCTTCCAGTCACGAAAGCTTTAATTCAAAATGGTAAAGAAAGTCAAACTGAAAAAATTGGCCACTAAAAAAGATAATTGGCCATCAAAAAAAGTGACTGGCTAAAAAAGAGTGGCCATTAAAGAAAAAAATTGACTGGTAAAAAAAAATGGTCATGAAGTAAAAAAGATAAGTGGCCATCAAAAAAAGTGACCGGTTAAAAAAATTGCCCATTAAAAAAAGTGACTACAAAAAATTGGCCTGTAAAAAGGAAAGACAAGTCAAACAAAATTGGTCAGTAAAAAAATGTATTGGCCATCACACATGGAGGTGGAGGAGGAGGCGGAGGGGGAGGCGGAGGAGGCAGAGGAGGAGGCGGAGGAGGAGGCGGAAGAGGAGGCGGAAGAGGAGGCGGAGGCGGAGGAGGAGGAGGAGGCGGAAGAGGAGGCGGAGGAGGAGGCGGAGGAGGAGGCGGAGGAGGAGGAGGCGGAGGAGGAGGCGGAGGAGGAGGCGGAGGAGGAGGCGGAAGAGGAGGCGGAGGAGGAGGTGGAGGAGGAGGCGGAGGAGGCGGAAGAGGAGGTGGAGGAGGAGGCGGAGGAGGAGGCAGAAGAGGTAGGTGGCCCGTAAAAAAAGAGACCAGTAAAAGAATTGCCAGTAAAAAAAGATGAGTGGCCATAAAAAAATTTGACTGGTAAAAAAAATAAAAAAATAAAAACATAAAACAATTAAATTCCCTTCTACGTTACTTTACCGAAAGAACCAAGAATATGAATCCTTCTAGTCACGAAAGCTTTAATTCAAAATGGTAAAGAAAGTCAAACTGAAAAAATTGGCCACTAAAAAAAATAATTGGCCATCAAAAAAAGTGACTGGCTAAAAAAGAGTGGCCATTAAAGAAAAAAATTGACTGGTAAAAAAAAATGGTCATGAAAAAAGTGAAAAAAATTGGCCGGTAAAAAAGATAAATGGCCATCAAAAAAAGTGACCGGTTAAAAAAGGAGTGGCCATTAAAAAAAAGTGGCCGATCAAAAAAGAATTGGCCCATAAAAAAAAGACCAGTCGAAAAAAATTGGCCGGTAAAAAAGATGAATGGCCATCCAAAAAAGTGACTGGTTAAAAAAGAGTGGCCATTAAAAAAACAGTGGCCTACCAAAAAATAATTGGCCCGTAAAAAAAGAGCAGTCGAAAAAAATTGGCAAGTAAAAAAGATAAGTGGCCATCAAAAAAAGTGACCGGTTAAAAAAATTGCCCATTAAAAAAAGTGACTACAAAAAATTGGCCCGTAAAAAGGAAAGACAAGTCAAACAAAATTGGTCAGTAAAAAAATGTATTGGCCATCACACATGGAGGTGGAGGAGGCGGAGGAGGAGGCGGAGGAGGAGGAGGAGGAGGCGGAAGAGGTAGGTGGCCCGTAAAAAAAGAGACCAGTAAAAGAATTGCCAGTAAAAAAAGATGAGTGGCCATAAAAAAATTTGACTGGTAAAAAAAAAATAATAATAAAAACATAAAACAATTAAATTCCCTTCTACGTTACTTTACCGAAAGAACCAAGAATATGAATCCTTCCAGTCACGAAAGCTTTAATTCAAAATGGTAAAGAAAGTCAAACTGAAAAAATTGGCCACTAAAAAAGATAATTGGCCATCAAAAAAAGTGACTGGCTAAAAAAGAGTGGCCATTAAAGAAAAAAATTGACTGGTAAAAAAAAATGGTCATGAAAAAAGTGAAAAAATTGTCCGGTAAAAAAGATAAATGGCCATCAAAAAAAGTGACCGGTTAAAAAAGGAGTGGCCATTAAAAAAAAGTGGCCGATCAAAAAAGAATTGGCACATAAAAAAAAGACCAGTCGAAAAAAATTGGCCGGTAAAAAAGATGAATGGCCATCCAAAAAAGTGACTGGTTAAAAAAGAGTGGCCATTAAAAAAACAGTGGCCTACCAAAAAATAATTGGCCCGTAAAAAAAGAGCAGCCGAAAAAAATTGGCAAGTAAAAAAGATAAGTGGCCATCAAAAAAAGTGACCGGTTAAAAAAATTGCCCATTAAAAAAAGTGACTACAAAAAATTGGCCTGTAAAAAGGAAAGACAAGTCAAACAAAATTGGTCAGTAAAAAAATGTATTGGCCATCACACATGGAGGTGGAGGAGGAGGCGGAGGAGGCGGAGGGGGAGGCGGAGGAGGCAGAGGAGGAGGCGGAGGAGGAGGCGGAAGAGGAGGCGGAGGCGGAGGAGGAGGAGGAGGCGGAGGCGGAGGAGGAGGAGGAGGCGGAAGAGGAGGCGGAGGAGGAGGCGGAGGAGGCGGAAGAGGAGGCGGAGGAGGAGGCGGAGGAGGAGGCAGAAGAGGTAGGTGGCCCGTAAAAAAAGAGACCAGTAAAAGAATTGCCAGTAAAAAAAGATGAGTGGCCATAAAAAAATTTGACTGGTAAAAAAAAAAAAATAATAAAAACATAAAACAATTAAATTCCCTTCTACGTTACTTTACCGAAAGAACCAAGAATATGAATCCTTCCAGTCACGAAAGCTTTAATTCAAAATGGTAAAGAAAGTCAAACTGAAAAAATTGGCCACTAAAAAAGATAATTGGCCATCAAAAAAAGTGACTGGCTAAAAAAGAGTGGCCATTAAAGAAAAAAATTGACTGGTAAAAAAAAATGGTCATGAAAAAAGTGAAAAAAAATTGGCCGGTAAAAAAGATAAATGGCCATCAAAAAAAGTGACCGGTTAAAAAAGGAGTGGCCATAAAAAAAAGTGGCCGATCAAAAAAGAATTGGCCCATTAAAAAAAGACCAGTCGAAAAAAAATTGGCCTGTAAAAAAGATGAATGGCCATCCAAAAAAGTGACTGGTTAAAAAAGAGTGGCCATTAAAAAAACAGTGGCCTACCAAAAAATAATTGGCCCGTAAAAAAAGAGCAGTCGAAAAAAATTGCCAAGTAAAAAAGATAAGTGGCCATCAAAAAAAGTGACCGGTTAAAAAAATTGCCCATTAAAAAAAGTGACTACAAAAAATTGGCCCGTAAAAAGGAAAGACAACTCAAACAAAATTGGTCAGTAAAAAAATGTATTGGCCATCACACATGGAGGTGGAGGAGGCGGAGGAGGAGGCGGAAGAGGCGGAGGGGGAGGCGGAGGAGGCAGAGGAGGAGGCGGAGGAGGAGGCGGAAGAGGAGGCGGAGTAGGAGGCGGAGGAGGAGGCGGAAGAGGAGGCAGAGGAGGAGGCGGAGGAGGAGGCGGAGGAGGAGGCGGAGGAGGCAGAGGAGGAGGCGGAGGAGGCGGAAGAGGAGGCGGAGGAGGAGGCGGAGGAGGAGGTGGAAGAGGAGGCGGAGGAGGAGGCGGAGGAGGAGGAGGAGGCGGAAGAGGTAGGTGGCCCGTAAAAAAAGAGACCAGTAAAAGAATTGACAGTAAAAAAAGATGAGTGGCCATAAAAAAATTTGACTGGTAAAAAAAAGTAAAAAAAAAAACATAAAACAATTAAATTCCCTTCTACGTGACTTTACCGAAGGAACCAAGAATATGAATCCCTGCAGTCACGAAAGCTTTAATTCAAAATGGTAAAAAAAGTCAAACTGAAAAAATTTGCCACTAAAAAAGATAATTGGCCATCAAAAAAAGTAACTGCTTAAAAAAGAGTGGCCATTAATGAAAAAATTTGACTGGTAAAAAAAAAATGGTCATGAAAAAAGTGAAAAAAATTGGCTGGTAAAAAAGATAAATGGCCATCAAAAAAAGTGACCGGTTAAAAAAGAGTGGCCATTAAAAAAAAGTGGCCGATCAAAAAAGAATTGGCCCATAAAAAAAGACCAGTCGAAAAAAATTGGCCGGTAAAAAAGATGAATGGCCATCCAAAAAAGTGACCAGTTAAAAAAGAGTGGCCATTAAAAAAACAGTGGCTTACCAAAAAATAATTGGCTCGTAAAAAAAGACCAGTCGAAAAAAATTGGCCAGTTAAAAAGATAAGTGGCCATCAAAAAAAGTGACCGGTTAAAAAAATTGTCCATTAAAAAAAGTGACTACAAAAAATTGGCCCGTAAAAAGGAAAGACAAGTCAAACAAAATTGGTCAGTAAAAAAATGTATTGGCCATCACACATGGAGGTGGAGGAGGCGGAGGAGGAGGCGGAGGAGGCAGAGGAGGAGGCGGAGGAGGCAGAGGAGGAGGCGGAGGAGGCGGAAGAGGAGGCGGAGGAGGAGGCGGAGGAGGCGGAAGAGGAGGCGGAGGAGGAGGCGGAGGAGGAGGCGGAGGAGGAGGCGGAGGAGGAGGCGGAGGCGGAGGCGGAGGAGGAGGCGGAGGCGGAGGAGGAGGCGGAGGAGGAGGCGGAGGAGGAGGCGGAGGAGGAGGCGGAAGAGGAGGTGGAGGAGGAGGCGGAGGAGGAGGCGGAGGAGAAGGCGGAAGAGGTAGGTGGCCCGTAAAAAAAGAGACCAGTAAAAGAATTGCCAGTAAAAAAAGATGAGTGGCCATAAAAAAATTTGACTGGTAAAAAAAAAAAAAAACATAAAACAATTAAATTCCCTTCTACGTGACTTTACCGAAGGAACCAAGAATATGAATCCCTGCAGTCACGAAAGCTTTAATTCAAAATGGTAAAAAAAGTCAAACTGAAAAAATTTGCCACTAAAAAAGATAATTGGCCATCAAAAAAAGTAACTGCTTAAAAAAGAGTGGCCATTAATGAAAAAATTTGACTAGTAAAAAAAAAATGGTCATGAAAAAAGTGAAAAAAATTGGCCGGTAAAAAAGATGAATGGCCATCCAAAAAAGTGACCAGTTAAAAAAGAGTGGCCATTAAAAAAACAGTGGCCTACCAAAAAATAATTGGCTCGTAAAAAAAGACCAGTCGAAAAAAATTGGCCAGTTAAAAAGATAAGTGGCCATCAAAAAAAGTGACCGGTTAAAAAAATTGCCCATTAAAAAAAGTGACTACAAAAAATTGGCCCGTAAAAAGGAAAGACAAGTCAAACAAAATTGGTCAGTAAAAAAATGTATTGGCCATCACACATGGAGGTGGAGGAGGCGGAGGAGGAGGCGGAGGAGGAGGCGGAGGAGGCGGAGGAGGAGGCGGAGGAGGAGGAGGCGGAAGAGGAGGCGGAGGAGGAGGCGGAGGAGGAGGCAGAAGAGGAGGCGGAGGAGGAGGCGGAGGAGGAGGCGGAGGAGGAGGAGGCGGAGGAGGCAGAGGAGGAGGCGGAGGAGGCGGAAGAGGAGGCGGAGGAGGAGGCGGAGGAGGAGGCGGAGGAGGAGGCGGAAGAGGAGGCGGAGGAGGAGGCGGAGGATGAGGCGGAGGAGGAGGCGGAAGAGGTAGGTGGCCCGTAAAAAAAGAGACCAGTAAAAGAATTGCCAGTAAAAAAAGATGAGTGGCCATAAAAAAATTTGACTGGTAAAAAAAAAAAACATAAAACAATTAAATTCCCTTCTACGTGACTTTACCGAAGGAACCAAGAATATGAATCCCTGCAGTCACGAAAGCTTTAATTCAAAATGGTAAAAAAAGTCAAACTGAAAAAATTTGCCACTAAAAAAGATAATTGGCCATCAAAAAAAGTAACTGCTTAAAAAAGAGTGGCCATTAAAGAAAAAATTTGACTGGTAAAAAAAAATGGTCATGAAAAAAGTGAAAAAAATTGGCTGGTAAAAAAGATAAATGGCCATCAAAAAAAGTGACCGGTTAAAAAAGAGTGGCCATTAAAAAAAAGTGGCTGATCAAAAAAGAATTGGCCCATAAAAAAAGACCAGTCGAAAAAAATTGGCCGGTAAAAAAGATGAATGGCCATCCAAAAAAGTGACCAGTTAAAAAAGAGTGGCCATTAAAAAAACAGTGGCCTACCAAAAAATAATTGGCTCGTAAAAAAAGACCAGTCGAAAAAAATTGGCAAGTAAAAAAGATAAGTGGCCATCAAAAAAAGTGACCGGTTAAAAAAATTGCCCATTAAAAAAAGTGACTACAAAAAATTGGCCCGTAAAAAGGAAAGACAAGTCAAACAAAATTGGTCAGTAAAAAAATGTATTGGCCATCACACATGGAGGTGGAGGAGGCGGAGGAGGAGGCAGAGGAGGCGGAGGAGGAGGCGGAGGAGGCAGAGGAGGAGGAGGAGGCGGAAGAGGAGGCGGAGGAGGAGGCGGAGGAGGAGGCGGAAGAGGAGGCGGAGGATGAGGCGGAGGAGGAGGCGGAGGAGGAGGCGGAGGAGGCGGAGGAGGCAGAGGAGGAGGCGGAGGAGGAGGCGGAAGAGGAGGCGGAGGAGGAGGCGGAGGAGGAGGCGGAGGAGGAGGCGGAAGAGGAGGCGGAGGAGGAGGCGGAGGAGGAGGCGGAGGAGGAGGCGGAAGAGGTAGGTGGCCCGTAAAAAAAGAGACCAGTAAAAGAATTGCCAGTAAAAAAAGATGAGTGGCCATAAAAAAATTTGACTGGTAAAAAAAAAAAACATAAAACAATTAAATTCCCTTCTACGTGACTTTACCGAAGGAACCAAGAATATGAATCCCTGCAGTCACGAAAGCTTTAATTCAAAATGGTAAAAAAAGTCAAACTGAAAAAATTTGCCACTAAAAAAGATAATTGGCCATCAAAAAAAGTAACTGCTTAAAAAAGAGTGGCCATTAATGAAAAAATTTGACTGGTAAAAAAAAAATGTTAAATTATTGGGACATATGTGAAACTATTGGGACATCTTTGAAACTATGGGGACATCTGTTAACCTACCGGGACATCTGTGAAACTACTGGGACATCTGTTAAACTACTGGGATATATGTTGAACTATTGGGACATCTGTGAATCTACTGGGACATCTGTAAAACTACTGGGACATATGTGAATCTATTGGGGCATCTGTGAAACTATTGGGACATCTGTGAAACTATTGAGACATCTGTGAAACAACTGGGACATCTGTTAAACTATTGGGACATCTGTTAAACTCCTGGGACATCTGTGAAATTATTGGGACATCTGTGAAACTATTTGGGACATCTGTTAAACTATTGGGACATCTATGAAACTACTGGTACATCTGTGAAATTATTGGGACATCTGTGAAACTATGGGGACATCTGTGAAACTAATGGGACATATGTGAAACTATTGGGGCATCTGCGAAACTACTGGGTGATCTGTGAAACTACTGGGACATATGTGAACCTATTGGGACATCTGTGAAACTATTGGGACATCTGTGAAACTATTGGGACATCTGTGAAACTATGGGGACATCTGTGAAACTAATGGGACATATGTGAAACTATTGGGACATCTGTGAAACTATGGGGACATCTGTGAAACTAATGGGACATATGTGAAACTATTGGGACATCTGTAAAACTACTGGGACATCTGTGAAACTATGGGGACATTTGTTAACCTACTGGGATATCTGTAAAACTACTGGGACATCTGTGAAACTATTGGAACATCTGTGAAACTATGGGGACATCTGTTAACCTACTGGGACATCTGTGAAACTACTGGGACATCTGTTAAACTACTAGGACATATGTGAACCTATTGGGACATCTGTGAAACTATTTGGGACATCTGTTAAACTATTGGGACATCTGTGAAACTACTGGTACATCTGTTAAATTATTGGGACATCTGTGAAACTATGGGGACATCTGTGAAACTAATGGGACATATGTGAAACTATTGGGGCATCTGTGAAACGACTGGGTGATCTGTGACACTACTGGGACATATGTGAACTTATTGGGACATCTGTGAAACTATTGGGACATCTGTGAAACTATTGGGACATCTGTGAAACTATGAGGACATCTGTGCAATTAATGGGACATATGTGAAACTATTGGGGCATCTGTGAAACTACTGGGATCATCTGTGAAACTACTGGGACATCTGTAAAACTACTGGGAAATCTTTGAAAGTATTGGGACATCTGTGAAACTATGGGGACATCTGTTAACCTACTGGAATATCTGTAAAACTTCTGGGGAATCTGTGAAACTATTGGGACATCTGTGAAACTATTGGGACATCTGTGAAACTATTGGGACATCTGTGAAACTATTTGGGACATCTGTTAAACTATTGGGACATCTGTGAAACTACTGGTACATCTGTGAAATTATTGGGACATCTGTGAAACTATGGGGACATCTGTGAAACTAATGGGACATATGTGAAACTATTGGGACATCTGTGAAACTATGGTGATATCTGTTAACCTACTGGGACATCTGTGAAACTACTGGGACATCTGTTAAACTACTGGGATATATGTTGAACTATTGGGACATCTGTGAATCTACTGGGACATCTGTAAAACTACTGGGACATATGTGAATCTATTGGGACATCTGTGAAACTATTGGGACATCTGTGAAACTATTGAGACATCTGTGAAACAACTGGGACATCTGTTAAACTATTGGGACATCTGTTAAACTCCTGGGACATCTGTGAAACTATTGGGACATCTGTGAAACTATTTGGGACATCTGTTAAACTATTGGGACATCTGTGAAACTACTGGTACATCTGTGAAATTATTGGGACATCTGTGAAACTATGGGGACATCTGTGAAACTAATGTGATATATGTGAAACTATTGGGGCATCTGTGAAACTACTGGGTGATCTGTGAAACTACAGGGACATATGTGAACCTATTGGGACATCTGTGAAACTATTGGGACATCTGTGAAACTATTGGGACATCTGTGAAACTATGGGGACATCTGTGAAACTAATGGGACATATGTGAAACTATTGGGGCATCTGCGAAACTACTGGGTGATCTGTGAAACTACTGGGACGTATGTGAACCTATTGGGACATCTGTGAAACTATTGGGACATCTGTGAAACTAGTGGGACATCTGTGAAACTATGGCGACATCTGTGAAACTAATGGGACATATGTGAAACTATTGGGACATCTGTGAAACTATGGGGACATTTGTGAAACTAATGGGACATATGTGAAACTTTTGGGAAATGTGTGAAACTATTGGGACATCTGTGAAACTATTGGGACATTTGTTAACCTACTGGGATATCTGTAAAACTACTGGGACATCTGTGAAACTATTGGGACATCTGTGAAACTATGGGGACATCTGTTAACCTACTGGGACATCTGTGAAACTACTGGGACATCTGTTAAACTACTGGGACATATGTGAACCTATTGGGACATCTGTGAAAATATTGGGACATCTGTGAAACTATTGAGACATCTGTGAAACAACTGGGACATCTGTTAAACTATTGGGACATCTGTTAAACTTCTGGGACATCTGTGAAACTATTGGGACATCTGTGAAACTATTTGGGACATCTGTTAAACTATTGGGACATCTGTGAAACTACTGGTACATCTGTTAAATTATTGGGACATCTGTGAAACTATGGGGACATCTGTGAAACTAATGGGACATATGTGAATCTATTGGGGCATCTGTGAAATGACTGGGTGATCTGTGAAACTACTGGGACATATGTGAACTTATTGGGACATCTGTGAAACTATTGGGACATCTGTGAAACTATTGGGACATCTGTGAAACTATGGGGACATCTGTGAAACTAATGGGACATATGTGAAACTATTGGGTCATCTGTGAAACTACTGGGATCATCTGTGAAACTACCGGAACATCTGCAAAACTACTGGGACATCTTTGAAACTATTGGGACATCTGTGAAACTATGGGGACATCTGTTAACCTACTGCAATATCTGTAAAACTTCTGGGACATCTGTGAAACTATTGGGACATCTGTGAAACTATTGGGACATCTGTGAAACTATTGGGACATCTGTGAAACTATGGGGACATCTGTGAAACTAATGGGACATATGTGAAACTATTGGGTCATCTGTGAAACTACTGGGATCATCTGTGAAACTACCGGAACATCTGTAAAACTACTGGGACATCTTTGAAACTATTGGGACATCTGTGAAACTATGGGGACATCTGTTAACCTACTGCAATATCTGTAAAACTTCTGGGACATCTGTGAAACTATTGGGACATCTGTGAAACTATTGGGAAATCTGTGAAACTATTGGGACATCTGTGAATCTATTGGGACATCTGTGAAACTATTTGGGACATCTGTTAAACTATTGGGACATCTGTGAAACTACTGGTACATCTGTGAAATTATTGGGACATCTGTGAAACTATGGGGACATCTGTGAAACTAATGGGACATATGTGAAACTATTGGGGCATCTGCGAAACTACTGGGTGATCTGTGAAACTACTGGGACATATGTGAACCTATTGGGACATCTGTGAAACTATTGGGACATCTGTGAAACTATTGGGACATCTGTGAAACTATGGGGACATCTGTGAAACTAATGGGACATATGTGAAACTATTGGGACATCTGTGAAACTATGGGGACATCTGTGAAACTAATGGGACATATGTGAAACTATTGGGACATCTGTAAAACTACTGGGACATCTGTGAAACTATGGGGACATTTGTTAACCTACTGGGATATCTGTAAAACTACTGGGACATCTGTGAAACTATTGGAACATCTGTGAAACTATGGGGACATCTGTTAACCTACTGGGACATCTGTGAAACTACTGGGACATCTGTTAAACTACTAGGACATATGTGAACCTATTGGGACATCTGTGAAACTATTTGGGACATCTGTTAAACTATTGGGACATCTGTGAAACTACTGGTACATCTGTTAAATTATTGGGACATCTGTGAAACTATGGGGACATCTGTGAAACTAATGGGACATATGTGAAACTATTGGGGCATCTGTGAAACGACTGGGTGATCTGTGACACTACTGGGACATATGTGAACTTAATGGGACATCTGTGAAACTATTGGGACATCTGTGAAACTATTGGGACATCTGTGAAACTATGAGGACATCTGTGCAATTAATGGGACATATGTGAAACTATTGGGGCATCTGTGAAACTACTGGGATCATCTGTGAAACTACTGGGACATCTGTAAAACTACTGGGAAATCTTTGAAAGTATTGGGACATCTGTGAAACTATGGGGACATCTGTTAACCTACTGGAATATCTGTAAAACTTCTGGGGAATCTGTGAAACTATTGGGACATCTGTGAAACTATTGGGACATCTGTGAAACTATTGGGACATCTGTGAAACTATTTGGGACATCTGTTAAACTATTGGGACATCTGTGAAACTACTGGTACATCTGTGAAATTATTGGGACATCTGTGAAACTATGGGGACATCTGTGAAACTAATGGGACATATGTGAAACTATTGGGACATCTGTGAAACTATGGTGATATCTGTTAACCTACTGGGACATCTGTGAAACTACTGGGACATCTGTTAAACTACTGGGATATATGTTGAACTATTGGGACATCTGTGAATCTACTGGGACATCTGTAAAACTACTGGGACATATGTGAATCTATTGGGACATCTGTGAAACTATTGGGACATCTGTGAAACTATTGAGACATCTGTGAAACAACTGGGACATCTGTTAAACTATTGGGACATCTGTTAAACTCCTGGGACATCTGTCAAACTATTGGGACATCTGTGAAACTATTTGGGACATCTGTTAAACTATTGGGACATCTGTGAAACTACTGGTACATCTGTGAAATTATTGGGACATCTGTGAAACTATGGGGACATCTGTGAAACTAATGTGATATATGTGAAACTATTGGGGCATCTGTGAAACTACTGGGTGATCTGTGAAACTACAGGGACATATGTGAACCTATTGGGACATCTGTGAAACTATTGGGACATCTGTGAAACTATTGGGACATCTGTGAAACTATGGGGACATCTGTGAAACTAATGGGACATATGTGAAACTATTGGGGCATCTGCGAAACTACTGGGTGATCTGTGAAACTACTGGGACGTATGTGAACCTATTGGGACATCTGTGAAACTATTGGGACATCTGTGAAACTAGTGGGACATCTGTGAAACTATGGGGACATCTGTGAAACTAATGGGACATATGTGAAACTATTGGGACATCTGTGAAACTATGGGGACATTTGTGAAACTAATGGGACATATGTGAAACTATTGGGAAATGTGTGAAACTATTGGGACATCTGTGAAACTATTGGGACATCTGTGAAACTACTGGTACATCTGTTAAACTATGGGGACATTTGTTAACCTACTGGGATATCTGTAAAACTACTGGGACATCTGTGAAACTATTGGGACATCTGTGAAACTATGGGGACATCTGTTAACCTACTGGGACATCTGTGAAACTACTGGGACATCTGTTAAACTACTGGGACATATGTGAACCTATTGGGACATCTGTGAAAATATTGGGACATCTGTGAAACTATTGAGACATCTGTGAAACAACTGGGACATCTGTTAAACTATTGGGACATCTGTTAAACTTCTGGGACATCTGTGAAACTATTGGGACATCTGTGAAACTATTTGGGACATCTGTTAAACTATTGGGACATCTGTGAAACTACTGGTACATCTGTTAAATTATTGGGACATCTGTGAAACTATGGGGACATCTGTGAAACTAATGGGACATATGTGAATCTATTGGGGCATCTGTGAAATGACTGGGTGATCTGTGAAACTACTGGGACATATGTGAACTTATTGGGACATCTGTGAAACTATTGGGACATCTGTGAAACTATTGGGACATCTGTGAAACTATGGGGACATCTGTGAAACTAATGGGACATATGTGAAACTATTGGGTCATCTGTGAAACTACTGGGATCATCTGTGAAACTACCAGAACATCTGTAAAACTACTGGGACATCTTTGAAACTATTGGGACATCTGTGAAACTATGGGGACATCTGTTAACCTACTGCAATATCTGTAAAACTTCTGGGACATCTGTGAAACTATTGGGACATCTGTGAAACTATTGGGAAATCTGTGAAACTATTGGGACATCTGTGAATCTATTGGGACATCTGTGAAACTATTTGGGACATCTGTTAAACTATTGGGACATCTGTGAAACTACTGGTACATCTGTGAAATTATTGGGACATCTGTGAAACTATGGGGACATCTGTGAAACTAATGGGACATATGTGAAACTATTGGGGCATCTGTGAAACTACTGGGACATATGTGAACCTATTGGGACATCTGTGAAACTATTGGGACATCTGTGAAACTATGGGGACATCGGTTAACCTACTGGGACATCTGTGAAACTACTGGGACATCTGTTAAACTACTGGGACATCTGTTGAACTATTGGGACATCTGTGAATCTACTGGGACATCTGTAAAACTACTGGGACATATGTGAATCTATTGGGACATCTGTGAATCTATTGAGACATCTGTGAAACAACTGGGACATCTGTTAAACTATTGGGACATCTGTTAAACTCCTGGGACATCTGTGAAACTATTGGGACATCTGTGAAACTATTTGGGACATCTGTTAAACTATTGGGACATCTGTGAAACTACTGGTACATCTGTGAAACTATGGGGACATTTGTTAACCTACTGGGATATCTGTAAAACTACTGGGACATCTGTGAAACTATTGGGACATCTGTGAAACTATTGGGACATCTGTGAATCTAATGGGACATATGTGAAACTATTGGGGCATCTGTGAAACTACTGGGATCATCTGTGAAACTACTGGGACATCTTTGAAACTATTGGGACATCTGTGAAAATATGGGGACATCTGTTAACCTACTGGAATATCTGTAAAACTTCTGGGACATCTGTGAAACTATTTGGGACATCTGTTAAACTATTGGGACATCTGTGAAACTACTGGTACATCTGTGAAATTATTGGGAAATCTTTTAAACTATGGGGACATCTGTGAAACTAATGGGACATATGTGAAACTATTGGGGCATCTGTGAAACTACTGGGACATATGTGAACCTATTGGGACATCTGTGAAACTATTGGGACATCTGTGAAACTATTGGGAAATCTGTGAAACTATTGGGACATCTGTGAAACTATGGGGACATCTGTGAAACTATTGGGAAATGTGTGAAACTATTGGGACATCTGTGAAACTATTGGGACATCTGTGAAACTACTGGTACATCTGTTAAACTATGGGGACATTTGTTAACCTACTGGGATATCTGTAAAACTACTGGGACATCTGTGAAACTATGGGGACATCTGTGAAACTATGGGGACATCTGTTAACCTACTGGGACATCTGTGAAACTACTGGGACATCTGTTAAACTACTGGGACATATGTGAACCTATTGGGACATCTGTGAAAATATTGGGACATCTGTGAAACTATTGAGACATCTGTGAAACAACTGGGACATCTGTTAAACTATTGGGACATCTGTTAAACTTCTGGGACATCTGTGAAACTATTGGGACATCTGTGAAACTATTTGGGACATCTGTTAAACTATTGGGACATCTGTGAAACTACTGGTACATCTGTTAAATTATTGGGACATCTGTGAAACTATGGGGACATCTGTGAAACTAATGGGACATATGTGAATCTATTGGGGCATCTGTGAAATGACTGGGTGATCTGTGAAACTACTGGGACATATGTGAACTTATTGGGACATCTGTGAAACTATTGGGACATCTGTGAAACTATTGGGACATCTGTGAAACTATGGGGACATCTGTGAAACTAATGGGACATATGTGAAACTATTGGGTCATCTGTGAAACTACTGGGATCATCTGTGAAACTACCGGAACATCTGTAAAACTACTGGGACATCTGTGAAACTATGGGGACATCTGTGAAACTAATGGGACATATGTGAAACTATTGCGGCATCTGTGAAACTACTGGGACATATGTGAACCTATTGGGACATCTGTGAAACTATTGGGACATCTGTGAAACTATGGGGACATCGGTTAACCTACTGGGACATCTGTGAAACTACTGGGACATCTGTTAAACTACTGGGACATCTGTTGAACTATTGGGACATCTGTGAATCTACTGGGACATCTGTAAAACTACTGGGACATATGTGAACCTATTGGGACATCTGTGAATCTATTGAGACATCTGTGAAACAACTGGGACATCTGTTAAACTATTGGGACATCTGTTAAACTCCTGGGACATCTGTTAAACTATTGGGACATCTGTGAAACTACTGGTACATCTGTTAAATTATTGGGACATCTGTGAAACTATGGGGACATCTGTGAAACTAATGGGACATATGTGAAACTATTGGGGCATCTGTGAAACGACTGGGTGATCTGTGACACTACTGGGACATATGTGAACTCATTGGGACATCTGTGAATCTATGGGGACATCTGTGAAACTAATGGGACATATGTGAAACTATTGGGACATCTGTGAAACTATGGGGACATCTGTGAAACTAATGGGACATATGTGAAACTATTGGGACATCTGTAAAACTACTGGGACATATGTGAAACTATTGGGAAATGTGTGAAACTATTGGGAAATCTGTGAAACTATTGGGACATCTGTGAAACTACTGGTACATCTGTGAAACTATGGGGACATCTGTTAACTTACTGGGATATCTGTAAAACTACTGGAACATCTGTGAAACTATTGGGACATCTGTGAAACTATGGGGACATCTGTTAACCTACTGGGACATCTGTGAAACTACTGGGACATCTGTTAAACTACTGGGACATCTGTTGAACTATTGGGACATCTGTGAATCTACTGGGACATCTGTAAAACTACTGGGACATATGTGAACCTATTGGGACATCTGTGAAACTATTGGGACATATGTGAAACTATTGAGACATCTGTGAAACAACTGGGACATCTGTTAAACTATTGGGACATCTGTTAAACTTCTGGGACATCTGTGAAACTATTGGGACATCTGTGAAACTATTTGGGACATCTGTTAAACTATTGGGACATCTGTGAAACTACTGGTACATCTGTTAAATTATTGGGACATCTGTGAAACTATGGGGACATCTGTTAAACTAATGGGACATATGTGAAACTATTGGGGCATCTGTGAAACGACTGGGTGATCTGTGAAACTACTGGGACATATGTGAACTTATTGGGACATCTGTGAAACTATTGGGACATCTGTGAAACTATTGGGACATCTGTGAAACTATTGGGACATCTGTGAAACTATGGGGACATCTGTGAAACTAATGGGACATATGTGAAACTATTGGGGCATCTGTGAAACTACTGGGATCATCTGTGAAACTACCGGGACATCTGTAAAACTACTGGGACATCTTTGAAACTATTGGGACATCTGTGAAAATATGGGGACATCTGTTAACTTACTGGAATATCTGTAAAACTTCTGGGACATCTGTGAAACTATTTGGGACATCTGTTAAACTATTGGGACATCTGTGAAACTACTGGTACATCTGTGAAATTATTGGGAAATCTTTGAAACTATGGGGACATCTGTGAAACTAATGGGACATATGTGAAACTATTGGGGCATCTGTGAAACTACTGGGACATATGTGAACCTATTGGGACATCTGTGAAACTATTGGGACATCTGTGAAACTATTGGGACATCTGTGAAACTATGGGGACATCTGTGAAACTAATGGGACATATGTGAAACTATTGGGACATCTGTGAAACTATGGGGACATCTGTGAAACTAATGGGACATCTTTGAAACTATTGGGACATCTGTGAAACTATTGGGACATCTGTTAACCTACTGGAATATCTGTAAAACTTCTGGGACATCTGTGAAACTATTTGGGACATCTGTTAAACTATTGGGACATCTGTGAAACTACTGGTACATCTGTGAAATTATTTGGGACATCTGTTAAACTATTGGGACATCTGTGAAACTACTGGTACATCTGTGAAATTATTGGGACATCTGTGAAACTATGGGGACATCTGTGAAACTAATGGGACATATGCGAAACTATTGGGGCATCTGTGAAACTACTGGGATCATCTGTGAAACTACCGGGACATCTGTGAAACTATTGGGACATCTGTGAAACTATGGGGACAACTGTGAAACTATTTGGGACATCTGTTAAACTATTGGGACATCTGTGAAACTACTGGTACATCTGTGAAATTGTTGGGAAATCTGTGAAACTATGGGGACATCTGTGAAACTAATGGGACATATGTGAAACTATTGGGGCATCTGTGAAACTACTGGGTGATCTGTGAAACTACTGGGACATATGTGAACCTATTGGGACATCTGTGAAACTATTGGGACATCTGTGAAACTATTGGGACATCTGTGAAACTATGGGGACATCTGTGAAACTAATGGGACACATGTGAAACTATTGGGACATCTGTGAAACTATGGGGACATCTGTGAAACTAATGGGTCATATGTGAAACTATTGGGACATCTGTAAAACTACTGGGACATATGTGAAACTATTGGGAAATGTGTGAAACTATTGGGACATCTGTGAAACTATTGGGACATCTGTGAAACTACTGGTACATCTGTGAAACTATGGGGACATCTGTTAACCTACTGGGATATCTGTAAAACTACTGGGACATCTGTGAAACTATGGGGACATCTGTTAACCTACTGGGACATCTGTGAAACTACTGGGACATGTTAAACTACTGGGACATCTGTTGAACTATTGGGACATCTGTTAATCTACTGGGACATCTGTAAAACTACTGGGACATATGTGAACCTATTGGGACATCTGTGAAACTATTGGGACATCTGTGAAACTATTGGGACATCTGTGAAACTATTGAGACATCTGTGAAACAACTGGGACATCTGTTAAACTATTGGGACATCTGTTAAACTCCTGGGACATCTGTGAAACTATTGGGACATCTGTCAAACTATTTGGGACATCTGTTAAACTATTGGGACATCTGTGAAACTACTGGTACATCTGTTAAATTATTGGGACATCTGTCAAACTATGGGGACATCTGTGAAACTAATGGGACATATGTGAAACTATTGGGGCATCTGTGAAACGACTGGGTGATCTGTGACACTACTGGGACATCTGTTAAACTTCTGGGACATCTGTGAAACTATTGGGACATCTGTGAAACTATTTGGGACATCTGTTAAACTATTGGGACATCTGTGAAACTACTGGTACATCTGTTAAATTATTGGGACATCTGTGAAACTATGGGGACATCTGTGAAACTATGGGGACATCTGTGCAACTAATGGGACATATGTGAAACTATTGGGGCATCTGTGAAACTACTGGGATCATCTGTGAAACTACCGGGACATCTGTAAAACTACTGGGACATCTTTGAAACTATTGGGACATCTGTGAAACTATGGGGACATCTGTTAACCTACTGGGACATCTGTGAAACTACTGGGACATCTGTTAAACTACTGGGACATCTGTTGAACTATTGGGACATCTGTGAATCTACTGGGACATCTGTAAAACTACTGGGACATATCTGAACCTATTGGGACATCTGTGAAACTATTGGGACATATGTGAAACTATTGAGACATCTGTGAAACAACTGGGACATCTGTTAAACTATTGGGACATCTGTTAAACTTCTGGGACATCTGTGAAACTATTGGGACATCTGTGAAACTATTTGGGACATCTGTTAAACTATTGGGACATCTGTGAAACTACTGGTACATCTGTTAAATTATTGGGACATCTGTGAAACTATGGGGACATCTGTGAAACTAATGGGACATATGTGAAACTATTGGGGCATCTGTGAAACGACTGGGTGATCTGTGAAACTACTGGGACATATGTGAACTTATTGGGACATCTGTGAAACTATTGGGACATCTGTGAAAATATTGGGACATCTGTGAAACTATGGGGACATCTGTGAAACTAATGGGACATATGTGAAACTATTGGGGCATCTGTGAAACTACTGGGATCATCTGTGAAACTACCGGGACATCTGTAAAACTACTGGGACATCTTTGAAACTATTGGGACATCTGTGAAACTATGGGGACATCTGTTAACCTACTGGAATATCTGTAAAACTTCTGGGACATCTGTGAAACTATTTGGGACATCTGTTAAACTATTGGGACATCTGTGAAACTATGGGGACATCTGTGAAACTATTTGGGACATCTGTTAAACAATTGGGACATCTGTGAAACTACTGGTACATCTGTGAAATTATTGGGAAATCTTTGAAACTATGGGGACATCTGTGAAACTAATGGGACATATGTGAAACTATTGGGGCATCTGTGAAACTACTGGGACATATGTGAACCTATTAAGACATCTGTGAAACTATTGGGACATCTGTGAAACTACTGGTACATCTGTGAAATTATTGGGACATCTGTGAAACTATGGGGACATCTGTGAAACTAATGGGACATATGTGAAACTATTGGGGCATCTGTGAAACTACTGGGATCATCTGTGAAACTACCGGGACATCTGTGAAACTATTGGGACATCTGTGAAACTATGGGGACATCTGTGAAACTATTTGGGACATCTGTTAAACTATTGGGACATCTGTGAAACTACTGGTATATCTGTGAAATTGTTGGGAAATCTGTGAAACTATGGGGACATCTGTGAAACTAATGGGACATATGTGAAACTATTGGGGCATCTGTGAAACTACTGGGTGATCTGTGAAACTACTGGGACATATGTGAACCTATTGGGACATCTGTGAAACTATTGGGACATCTGTGAAACTATTGGGACATCTGTGAAACTATGGGGACATCTGTGAAACTAATGGGACACATGTGAAACTATTGGGACATCTGTGAAACTATGGGGACATCTGTGAAACTAATGGGTCATATGTGAAACTATTGGGACATCTGTAAAACTACTGGGACATATGTGAAACTATTGGGAAATGTGTGAAACTATTGGGACATCTGTGAAACTATTGGGACATCTGTGAAACTACTGGTACATCTGTGAAACTATGGGGACATCTGTTAACCTACTGAGATATCTGTAAAACTACTGGGACATCTGTCAAACTCATCTTCTTTGGTTCTTTTGGTAAAGTCACGTAGAATGAGAAAAAATAATAAATTGATAAAATAAAATAACACAATAATATTCTCACGACGTTTCGGCCACAACACAAGCGGCCTTCATCAGGTGAAGGGAGCGAGACTGTCTGTTAGGACAGCGCTGGAGTGAGAGAGCCACGTTCAGATCACGGCTTTTAAGCTGTGTGAGAGGAACAAAGAGCCTTGACGAAGGAATTAGCATAAAATTTAGCATTGAAAAGGCTGAATGATTAACTTGTGACTGGTCACAGAAATAGTTATGTTAAAAGTTAAAGCATACACATCCGCAGAGGCACCCATTGTTAAAAGGAATTAGCATAGAATTTAGCATTGAAATAGCTAAATTAAGGCATTCGCTTGTAACTGCTACAGAAATAGTTACGTTGAAGTCAGAGCATACACATTCACCGAGGCACTTAGTACAAATCAAAACAGGAGAATTTAGCATTGAAATAACTAGGCGAATTTAGCATTGAAATAACTGGGTGATTTGCTAGTGACTGGTCACAGAAATGACTACAAATCTGAGCTATTCACAGTACTATATAGTGAACCAATAAAAACTAAAATATGAATTACCTTCATGTTATCAATAAACTCTATATTCTCCAATCAGCTAAGCTACCAACCATAAGTCGTTATATATCACAATGCTATATGGCGAAAAAATGGGTGGATTCTTACCCTCAAATTTCCGTACCACGGATAGCTACGGGCCCCGTTCAGACGGACGAGTTCGTCCATGGTCGGAACAGAGGAGGGGGAGAGAGACAGCTGCGAAGCCCTAGTATACTCCATGTTGTAAACCATACCATTAACCGTGGTGTGAGAGGTATTAAGAGGCAATGCTGGCGAAAGAGCTGAGGTCTGAAGGTCATCGTAAAATTACAATTAATTAAGAACAGAAATGATTTAACACATCTTTCCAGTGGTTACTGAGCCTGAATCCATCTTCTCGGTTGAAATTGTCTCTGTGCTTGTATATTGATAACATGAAGGTAATTCATATTTTAGTTTTTATTGGTTCACTATATAGTACTGTGAATAGCTCAGATTTGTAGTCATTTCTGTGACCAGTCACTAGCAAATCACCCAGTTATTTCAATGCTAAATTCGCCTAGTTATTTCAATGCTAAATTCTCCTGTTTTGATTTGTACTAAGTGCCTCGGTAAATGTGTATGCTCTGACTTCAACGTAACTATTTCTGTAGCAGTTACAAGCGAATGCCTTAATTTAGCTATTTCAATGCTAAATTCTATGCTAATTCCTTTTAACAATGGGTGCCTCTGCGGATGTGTATGCTTTAACTTTTAACATAGCTATTTCTGTGACCAGTCACAAGTTAATCATTCAGCCTTTTCAATGCTAAATTTTATGCTAATTCCTTCGTCAAGGCTCTTTGTTCCTCTCACACAGCTTAAAAGCCGTGATCTGAACGTGGCTCTCTCACTCCAGCGCTGTCCTACCAGACAGTCTCGCTCCCTTCACCTGATGAAGGCCGCTTGTGTTGTGGCCGAAACGTCGTGAGAATATTATTGTGTTATTTTATTTTATCAATTTATTATTTTATTCTCATTCTACGTGACTTTACCGAAAGAACCAAAGAAGATGAATCATTGCAGTCACGAAAGCTTTAAATCGAAATCTGTGAAACTATTGGGACATCTGTGAAACTATTGGGACATCTGTGAAACTATTTGGGACATCTGTTAAACTATTGGGACATCTGTGAAACTACTGGTACATCTGTTAAATTATTGGGACATCTGTGAAACTATGGGGACATCTGTGAAACTAATGGGACATATGTGAAACTATTGGGGCATCTGTGAAACGACTGGGTGATCTGTGAAACTACTGGGACATATGTGAACTTATTGGGACATCTGTGAAACTATTGGGACATCTGTGAAAATATTGGGACATCTGTGAAACTATGGGGACATCTGTGAAACTAATGGGACATATGTGAAACTATTGGGGCATCTGTGAAACTACTGGGATCATCTGTGAAACTACCGGGACATCTGTAAAACTACTGGGACATCTTTGAAACTATTGGGACATCTGTGAAACTATGGGGACATCTGTTAACCTACTGGAATATCTGTAAAACTTCTGGGACATCTGTGAAACTATTTGGGACATCTGTTAAACTATTGGGACATCTGTGAAACTAATGGTACATCTGTGAAATTATTGGGACATCTGTGAAACTATGGGGACATCTGTGAAACTAATGGGACATATGTGAAACTATTGGGGCATCTGTGAAACTACTGGGACATATGTGAACCTATTGGGACATCTGTGAAACTATTGGGACATCTGTGAAACTATGGGGACATCTGTGAAACTATTTGGGACATCTGTTAAACTATTGGGACATCTGTGAAACTACTGGTACATCTGTGAAATTATTGGGAAATCTTTGAAACTATGGGGACATCTGTGAAACTAATGGGACATATGTGAAACTATTGGGGCATCTGTGAAACTACTGGGACATATGTGAACCTATTAAGACATCTGTGAAACTATTGGGACATCTGTGAAACTACTGGTACATCTGTGAAATTATTGGGACATCTGTGAAACTATGGGGACATCTGTGAAACTAATGGGACATATGTGAAACTATTGGGGCATCTGTGAAACTACTGGGATCATCTGTGAAACTACCGGGACATCTGTGAAACTATTGGGACATCTGTGAAACTATGGGGACATCTGTGAAACTATTTGGGACATCTGTTAAACTATTGGGACATCTGTGAAACTACTGGTACATCTGTGAAATTGTTGGGAAATCTGTGAAACTATGGGGACATCTGTGAAACTAATGGGACATATGTGAAACTATTGGGGCATCTGTGAAACTACTGGGTGATCTGTGAAACTACTGGGACATATGTGAACCTATTGGGACATCTGTGAAACTATTGGGACATCTGTGAAACTATTGGGACATCTGTGAAACTATGGGGACATCTGTGAAACTAATGGGACACATGTGAAACTATTGGGACATCTGTGAAACTATGGGGACATCTGTGAAACTAATGGGTCATATGTGAAACTATTGGGACATCTGTAAAACTACTGGGACATATGTGAAACTATTGGGAAATGTGTGAAACTATTGGGACATCTGTGAAACTATTGGGACATCTGTGAAACTACTGGTACATCTGTGAAACTATGGGGACATCTGTTAACCTACTGAGATATCTGTAAAACTACTGGGACATCTGTGAAACTCATCTTCTTTGGTTCTTTTGGTAAAGTCACGTAGAATGAGAAAAAATAATAAATTGATAAAATAAAATAACACAATAATATTCTCACGACGTTTCGGCCACAACACAAGCGGCCTTCATCAGGTGAAGGGAGCGAGACTGTCTGGTAGGACAGCGCTGGAGTGAGAGAGCCACGTTCAGATCACGGCTTTTAAGCTGTGTGAGAGGAACAAAGAGCCTTGACGAAGGAATTAGCATAAAATTTAGCATTGAAAAGGCTGAATGATTAACTTGTGACTGGTCACAGAAATAGCTATGTTAAAAGTTAAAGCATACACATCCGCAGAGGCACCCATTGTTAAAAGGAATTAGCATAGAATTTAGCATTGAAATAGCTAAATTAAGGCATTCGCTTGTAACTGCTACAGAAATAGTTACGTTGAAGTCAGAGCATACACATTCACCGAGGCACTTAGTACAAATCAAAACAGGAGAATTTAGCATTGAAATAACTAGGCGAATTTAGCATTGAAATAACTGGGTGATTTGCTAGTGACTGGTCACAGAAATGACTACAAATCTGAGCTATTCACAGTACTATATAGTGAACCAATAAAAACTAAAATATGAATTACCTTCATGTTATCAATAAACTCTATATTCTCCAATCAGCTAAGCTACCAACCATAAGTCGTTATATATCACAATGCTATATGGCGAAAAAATGGGTGGATTCTTACCCTCAAATTTCCGTACCACGGATAGCTACGGGCCCCGTTCAGACGGACGAGTTCGTCCATGGTCGGAACAGAGGAGGGGGAGAGAGACAGCTGCGAAGCCCTAGTATACTCCATGTTGTAAACCATACCATTAACCGTGGTGTGAGAGGTATTAAGAGGCAATGCTGGCGAAAGAGCTGCGGTCTGAAGGTCATCGTAAAATTACAATTAATTAAGAACAGAAATGATTTAACACATCTTTCCAGTGGTTACTGAGCCTGAATCCATCTTCTCGGTTGAAATTGTCTCTGTGCTTGTATATTGATAACATGAAGGTAATTCATATTTTAGTTTTTATTGGTTCACTATATAGTACTGTGAATAGCTCAGATTTGTAGTCATTTCTGTGACCAGTCACTAGCAAATCACCCAGTTATTTCAATGCTAAATTCGCCTAGTTATTTCAATGCTAAATTCTCCTGTTTTGATTTGTACTAAGTGCCTCGGTGAATGTGTATGCTCTGACTTCAACGTAACTATTTCTGTAGCAGTTACAAGCGAATGCCTTAATTTAGCTATTTCAATGCTAAATTCTATGCTAATTCCTTTTAACAATGGGTGCCTCTGCGGATGTGTATGCTTTAACTTTTAACATAGCTATTTCTGTGACCAGTCACAAGTTAATCATTCAGCCTTTTCAATGCTAAATTTTATGCTAATTCCTTCGTCAAGGCTCTTTGTTCCTCTCACACAGCTTAAAAGCCGTGATCTGAACGTGGCTCTCTCACTCCAGCGCTGTCCTACCAGACAGTCTCGCTCCCTTCACCTGA
This sequence comes from Petromyzon marinus, assembly GCF_048934315.1. NCBI lineage: Eukaryota > Metazoa > Chordata > Hyperoartia > Petromyzontiformes > Petromyzontidae > Petromyzon > Petromyzon marinus. The sequence goes on along the minus strand of NC_133730.1, from coordinate 16,648,568 downwards.
TGAAGGCCGCTTGTGTTGTGGCCGAAACGTCGTGAGAATATTATTGTGTTATTTTATTTTATCAATTTATTATTTTATTCTCATTCTACGTGACTTTACCGAAAGAACCAAAGAAGATGAATCATTGCAGTCACGAAAGCTTTAAATCGAAATCTGTGAAACTATTGGGACATCTGTGAAACTATGGGGACATCTGTTAACCTACTGGGACATCTGTGAAACTACTGGGACATCTGTTAAACTACTGGGACATCTGTTGAACTATTGGGACATCTGTGAATCTACTGGGACATCTGTAAAACTACTGGGACATATGTGAACCTATTGGGACATCTGTGAAACTATTGGGACATCTGTGAAACTATTGGGACATCTGTGAAACTATTGAGACATCTTTGAAACAACTGGGACATCTGTTAAACTATTGGGACATCTGTTAAACTCCTGGGACATCTGTGAAACTATTGGGACATCTGTTAATCTATTTGGGACATCTGTTAAACTATTGGGACATCTGTGAAACTACTGGTACATCTGTTAAATTATTGGGACATCTGTGAAACTATGGGGACATCTGTGAAACTAATGGGACATATGTGAAACTATTGGGGCATCTGTGAAACGACTGGGTGATCTGTGACACTACTGGGACATCTGTTAAACTTCTGGGACATCTGTGAAACTATTGGGACATCTGTGAAACTATTTGGGACATCTGTTAAACTATTGGGACATCTGTGAAACTACTGGTACATCTGTTAAATTATTGGGACATCTGTGAAACTATGGGGACATCTGTGAAACTATGGGGACATCTGTGCAACTAATGGGACATATGTGAAACTATTGGGGCATCTGTGAAACTACTGGGATCATCTGTGAAACTAATGGGACATATGTGAAACTATTGGGGCATCTGTGAAACTATGGGGACATCTGTTAACCTACTGGGACATCTGTGAAACTACTGGGACATCTGTTAAACTACTGGGACATCTGTTGAACTATTGGGACATCTGTGAATCTACTGGGACATCTGTAAAACTACTGGGACATATCTGAACCTATTGGGACATCTGTGAAACTATTGGGACATATGTGAAACTATTGAGACATCTGTGAAACAACTGGGATATCTGTTAAACTATTGGGACATCTGTTAAACTTCTGGGACATCTGTGAAACTATTGGGACATCTGTGAAACTATTTGGGACATCTGTTAAACTATTGGGACATCTGTGAAACTACTGGTACATCTGTTAAATTATTGGGACATCTGTGAAACTATGGGGACATCTGTGAAACTAATGGGACATATGTGAAACTATTGGGGCATCTGTGAAACGACTGGGTGATCTGTGAAACTACTGGGACATATGTGAACTTATTGGGACATCTGTGAAACTATTGGGACATCTGTGAAAATATTGGGACATCTGTGAAACTATGGGGACATCTGTGAAACTAATGGGACATATGTGAAACTATTGGGGCATCTGTGAAACTACTGGGATCATCTGTGAAACTACCGGGACATCTGTAAAACTACTAGGACATCTTTGAAACTATTGGGACATCTGTGAAACTATGGGGACATCTGTTAACCTACTGGAATATCTGTAAAACTTCTGGGACATCTGTGAAACTATTTGGGACATCTGTTAAACTATTGGGACATCTGTGAAACTACTGGTACATCTGTTAAATTATTGGGACATCTGTGAAACTATGGGGACATCTGTGAAACTAATGGGACATATGTGAAACTATTGGGGCATCTGTGAAACGACTGGGTGATCTGTGACACTACTGGGACATCTGTTAAACTTCTGGGACATCTGTGAAACTATTGGGACATCTGTGAAACTATTTGGGACATCTGTTAAACTATTGGGACATCTGTGAAACTACTGGTACATCTGTTAAATTATTGGGACATCTGTGAAACTATGGGGACATCTGTGAAACTATGGGGACATCTGTGCAACTAATGGGACATATGTGAAACTATTGGGGCATCTGTGAAACTACTGGGATCATCTGTGAAACTAATGGGACATATGTGAAACTATTGGGGCATCTGTGAAACTCTGGGGACATCTGTTAACCTACTGGGACATCTGTGAAACTACTGGGACATCTGTTAAACTACTGGGACATCTGTTGAACTATTGAGACATCTGTGAATCTACTGGGACATCTGTAAAACTACTGGGACATATCTGAACCTATTGGGACATCTGTGAAACTATTGGGACATATGTGAAACTATTGAGACATCTGTGAAACAACTGGGATATCTGTTAAACTATTGGGACATCTGTTAAACTTCTGGGACATCTGTGAAACTATTGGGACATCTGTGAAACTATTTGGGACATCTGTTAAACTATTGGGACATCTGTGAAACTACTGGTACATCTGTTAAATTATTGGGACATCTGTGAAACTATGGGGACATCTGTGAAACTAATGGGACATATGTGAAACTATTGGGGCATCTGTGAAACGACTGGGTGATCTGTGAAACTACTGGGACATATGTGAACTTATTGGGACATCTGTGAAACTATTGGGACATCTGTGAAAATATTGGGACATCTGTGAAACTATGGGGACATCTGTGAAACTAATGGGACATATGTGAAACTATTGGGGCATCTGTGAAACTACTGGGATCATCTGTGAAACTACCGGGACATCTGTAAAACTACTAGGACATCTTTGAAACTATTGGGACATCTGTGAAACTATGGGGACATCTGTTAACCTACTGGAATATCTGTAAAACTTCTGGGACATCTGTGAAACTATTTGGGACATCTGTTAAACTATTGGGACATCTGTGAAACTAATGGTACATCTGTGAAATTATTGGGACATCTGTGAAACTATGGGGACATCTGTGAAACTAATGGGACATATGTGAAACTATTGGGGCATCTGTGAAACTACTGGGACATATGTGAACCTATTGGGACATCTGTGAAACTATTGGGACATCTGTGAAACTATTGGGACATCTGTGAAACTATGGGTACATCTGTTAACCTACTGGGACATCTGTGAAACTACTGGGACATCTGTTAAACTACTGGGACATCTGTTGAACTATTGGGACATCTGTGAATCTACTGGGACATCTGTAAAACTACTGGGACATATGTGAACCTATTGGGACATCTGTGAAACTATTGGGACATCTGTGAAACTATTGGGACATCTGTGAAACTATTGAGACATCTGTGAAACAACTGGGACATCTGTTAAACTATTGGGACATCTGTTAAACTCCTGGGACATCTGTGAAACTATTGGGACATCTGTCAAACTATTTGGGACATCTGTTAAACTATTGGGACATCTGTGAAACTACTGGTACATCTGTTAAATTATTGGGACATCTGTGAAACTATGGGGACATCTGTGAAACTAATGGGACATATGTGAAACTATTGGGGCATCTGTGAAACGACTGGGTGATCTGTGACACTACTGGGACATCTGTTAAATTTCTGGGACATCTGTGAAACTATTGGGACATCTGTGAAACTATTTGGGACATCTGTTAAACTATTGGGACATCTGTGAAACTACTGGTACATCTGTTAAATTATTGGGACATCTGTGAAACTATGGGGACAACTGTGAAACTAATGGGACATATGTGAAACTATTGGGGCATCTGTGAAACGACTGGGTGATCTGTGACACTACTGGGACATATGTGAACTTATTTGGACATCTGTGAAACTATTGGGAAATCTGTGAAACTATTGGGACATCTGTGAAACTATGGGGACATCTGTGCAACTAATGGGACATATGTGAAACTATTGGGGCATATGTGAAACTACTGGGATCATCTGTGAAACTACCGGGACATCTGTAAAACTACTGGGACAACTTTGAAACTATTGGGACATCTGTGAAACTATGGGGACATCTGTTAACCTACTGGGACATCTGTGAAACTACTGGGACATCTGTTAAACTACTGGGACATCTGTTGAACTATTGGGACATCTGTGAATCTACTGGGACATCTGTAAAACTACTTGGACATATCTGAACCTATTGGGACATCTGTGAAACTATTGGGACATATGTGAAACTATTGAGACATCTGTGAAACAACTGGGACATCTGTTAAACTATTGGGACATCTGTTAAACTTCTGGGACATCTGTGAAACTATTGGGATTTCTGTGAAACTATTTGGGACATCTGTTAAACTATTGGGACATCTGTGAAACTATGGGGACATCTGTGAAACTAATGGGACATATGTGAAACTATTGGGGCATCTGTGAAACGACTGGGTGATCTGTGAAACTACTGGGACATATGTGAACTTATTGGGACATCTGTGAAACTATTGGGACATCTGTGAAAATATTGGGACATCTGTGAAACTATGGGGACATCTGTGAAACTAATGGGACATATGTGAAACTATTGGGGCATCTGTGAAACTACTGGGATCATCTGTGAAACTACCGGGACATCTGTAAAACTACTGGGACATCTTTGAAACTATTGGGACATCTGTGAAACTATGGGGACATCTGTGAAACTAATGGGACATATGTGAAACTATTGGGGCATCTGTGAAACTACTGGGACATATGTGAACCTATTGGGACATCTGTGAAACTATTGGGACATCTGTGAAACTATGGGGACATCTGTGAAACTATTTGGGACATCTGTTAAACTATTGGGACATCTGTGAAACTACTGGTACATCTGTGAAATTATTGGGAAATCTTTGAAACTATGGGGACATCTGTGAAACTAATGGGACATATGTGAAACTATTGGGGCATCTGTGAAACTATTGGGACATCTGTGAAACTATTGGGACATCTGTGAAACTATGGGGACATCTGTGAAACTAATGGGACATATGTGAAACTATTGGGACATCTGTGAAACTATGGGGACATCTGTGAAACTAATGGGACATCTTTGAAACTATTGGGACATCTGTGAAACTATGGGGACATCTGTTAACCTACTGGAATATCTGTAAAACTTCTGGGACATCTGTGAAACTATTTGGGACATCTGTTAAACTATTGGGACATCTGTGAAACTACTGGTACATCTGTGAAATTATTGGGACATCTGTGAAACTATGGGGACATCTGTGAAACTAATGGGACATATGTGAAACTATTGGGGCATCTGTGAAACTACTGGGATCATCTGTGAAACTACCGGGACATCTGTGAAGCTATTGGGACATCTGTGAAACTATGGGGACATCTGTGAAACTATTTGGGACATCTGTTAAACTATTGGGACATCTGTGAAACTACTGGTACATCTGTGAAATTGTTGGGAAATCTGTGAAACTATGGGGACATCTGTGAAACTAATGGGACATATGTGAAACTATTGGGGCATCTGTGAAACTACTGGGTGATCTGTGAAACTACTGGGACATATGTGAACCTATTGGGACATCTGTGAAACTATTGGGACATCTGTGAAACTATTGGGACATCTGTGAAACTATGGGGACATCTGTGAAACTAATGGGACATATGTGAAACTATTGGGACATCTGTGAAACTATGGGGACATCTGTGAAACTAATGGGACATATGTGAAACTATTGGGGCATCTGTGAAACGACTGGGTGATCTGTGACACTACTGGGACATCTGTTAAACTTCTGGGACATCTGTGAAACTATTGGGACATCTGTGAAACTATTTGGGACATCTGTTAAACTATTGGGACATCTGTGAAACTACTGGTACATCTGTTAAACTATTGGGACATCTGTAAAACTACTGGGACATATGTGAAACTATTGGGAAATGTGTGAAACTATTGGGACATCTGTGAAACTACTGGTACATCTGTGAAACTATGGGGACATCTGTTAACCTACTGGGATATCTGTAAAACTACTGGGACATCTGTGAAACTATTTGGGACATCTGTTAAACTATTGGGACATCTGTGAAACTAATGGTACATCTGTGAAATTATTGGGACATCTGTGAAACTATGGGGACATCTGTGAAACTAATGGGACATATGTGAAACTATTGGGGCATCTGTGAAACTACTGGGACATATGTGAACCTATTGGGACATCTGTGAAACTATTGGGACATCTGTGAAACTATTGGGACATCTGTGAAACTATGGGTACATCTGTTAACCTACTGGGACATCTGTGAAACTACTGGGACATCTGTTAAACTACTGGGACATCTGTTGAACTATTGGGACATCTGTGAATCTACTGGGACATCTGTAAAACTACTGGGACATATGTGAACCTATTGGGACATCTGTGAAACTATTGGGACATCTGTGAAACTATTGGGACATCTGTGAAACTATTGAGACATCTGTGAAACAACTGGGACATCTGTTAAACTATTGGGACATCTGTTAAACTCCTGGGACATCTGTGAAACTATTGGGACATCTGTCAAACTATTTGGGACATCTGTTAAACTATTGGGACATCTGTGAAACTACTGGTACATCTGTTAAATTATTGGGACATCTGTGAAACTATGGGGACATCTGTGAAACTAATGGGACATATGTGAAACTATTGGGGCATCTGTGAAACGACTGGGTGATCTGTGACACTACTGGGACATCTGTTAAATTTCTGGGACATCTGTGAAACTATTGGGACATCTGTGAAACTATTTGGGACATCTGTTAAACTATTGGGACATCTGTGAAACTACTGGTACATCTGTTAAATTATTGGGACATCTGTGAAACTATGGGGACAACTGTGAAACTAATGGGACATATGTGAAACTATTGGGGCATCTGTGAAACGACTGGGTGATCTGTGACACTACTGGGACATATGTGAACTTATTTGGACATCTGTGAAACTATTGGGAAATCTGTGAAACTATTGGGACATCTGTGAAACTATGGGGACATCTGTGCAACTAATGGGACATATGTGAAACTATTGGGGCATATGTGAAACTACTGGGATCATCTGTGAAACTACCGGGACATCTGTAAAACTACTGGGACAACTTTGAAACTATTGGGACATCTGTGAAACTATGGGGACATCTGTTAACCTACTGGGACATCTGTGAAACTACTGGGACATCTGTTAAACTACTGGGACATCTGTTGAACTATTGGGACATCTGTGAATCTACTGGGACATCTGTAAAACTACTTGGACATATCTGAACCTATTGGGACATCTGTGAAACTATTGGGACATATGTGAAACTATTGAGACATCTGTGAAACAACTGGGACATCTGTTAAACTATTGGGACATCTGTTAAACTTCTGGGACATCTGTGAAACTATTGGGATTTCTGTGAAACTATTTGGGACATCTGTTAAACTATTGAGACATCTGTGAAACTATGGGGACATCTGTGAAACTAATGGGACATATGTGAAACTATTGGGGCATCTGTGAAACGACTGGGTGATCTGTGAAACTACTGGGACATATGTGAACTTATTGGGACATCTGTGAAACTATTGGGACATCTGTGAAAATATTGGGACATCTGTGAAACTATGGGGACATCTGTGAAACTAATGGGACATATGTGAAACTATTGGGGCATCTGTGAAACTACTGGGATCATCTGTGAAACTACCGGGACATCTGTAAAACTACTGGGACATCTTTGAAACTATTGGGACATCTGTGAAACTATGGGGACATCTGTGAAACTAATGGGACATATGTGAAACTATTGGGGCATCTGTGAAACTACTGGGACATATGTGAACCTATTGGGACATCTGTGAAACTATTGGGACATCTGTGAAACTATGGGGACATCTGTGAAACTATTTGGGACATCTGTTAAACTATTGGGACATCTGTGAAACTACTGGTACATCTGTGAAATTATTGGGAAATCTTTGAAACTATGGGGACATCTGTGAAACTAATGGGACATATGTGAAACTATTGGGGCATCTGTGAAACTATTGGGACATCTGTGAAACTATTGGGACATCTGTGAAACTATGGGGACATCTGTGAAACTAATGGGACATATGTGAAACTATTGGGACATCTGTGAAACTATGGGGACATCTGTGAAACTAATGGGACATCTTTGAAACTATTGGGACATCTGTGAAACTATGGGGACATCTGTTAACCTACTGGAATATCTGTAAAACTTCTGGGACATCTGTGAAACTATTTGGGACATCTGTTAAACTATTGGGACATCTGTGAAACTACTGGTACATCTGTGAAATTATTGGGACATCTGTGAAACTATGGGGACATCTGTGAAACTAATGGGACATATGTGAAACTATTGGGGCATCTGTGAAACTACTGGGATCATCTGTGAAACTACCGGGACATCTGTGAAGCTATTGGGACATCTGTGAAACTATGGGGACATCTGTGAAACTATTTGGGACATCTGTTAAACTATTGGGACATCTGTGAAACTACTGGTACATCTGTGAAATTGTTGGGAAATCTGTGAAACTATGGGGACATCTGTGAAACTAATGGGACATATGTGAAACTATTGGGGCATCTGTGAAACTACTGGGTGATCTGTGAAACTACTGGGACATATGTGAACCTATTGGGACATCTGTGAAACTATTGGGACATCTGTGAAACTATTGGGACATCTGTGAAACTATGGGGACATCTGTGAAACTAATGGGACATATGTGAAACTATTGGGACATCTGTGAAACTATGGGGACATCTGTGAAACTAATGGGACATATGTGAAACTATTGGGGCATCTGTGAAACGACTGGGTGATCTGTGACACTACTGGGACATCTGTTAAACTTCTGGGACATCTGTGAAACTATTGGGACATCTGTGAAACTATTTGGGACATCTGTTAAACTATTGGGACATCTGTGAAACTACTGGTACATCTGTTAAACTATTGGGACATCTGTAAAACTACTGGGACATATGTGAAACTATTGGGAAATGTGTGAAACTATTGGGACATCTGTGAAACTACTGGTACATCTGTGAAACTATGGGGACATCTGTTAACCTACTGGGATATCTGTAAAACTACTGGGACATCTGTGAAACTATTTGGGACATCTGTTAAACTATTGGGACATCTGTGAAACTAATGGTACATCTGTGAAATTATTGGGACATCTGTGAAACTATGGGGACATCTGTGAAACTAATGGGACATATGTGAAACTATTGGGGCATCTGTGAAACTATGGGGACATGTGTTAACCTACTGGGACATCTGTGAAACTACTGGGACATCTGTTAAACTACTGGGACATCTGTTGAACTATTGGGACATCTGTGAATCTACTGGGACATCTGTAAAACTACTGGGACATATGTGAACCTTTTGGGACATCTGTGAAACTATTGGGACATCTGTGAAACTATTGGGACATCTGTGAAACTATTGAGACATCTGTGAAACAACTGGGACATCTGTTAAACTATTGGGACATCTGTTAAACTCCTGGGACATCTGTGAAACTATTGGGACATCTGTCAAACTATTTGGGACATCTGTTAAACTATTGGGACATCTGTGAAACTACTGGTACATCTGTTAAATTATTGGGACATCTGTGAAACTATGGGGACATCTGTGAAACTAATGGGACATATGTGAAACTATTGGGGCATCTGTGAAACGACTGGGTGATCTGTGACACTACTGGGACATCTGTTAAACTTCTGGGACATCGGTGAAACTATTGGGACATCTGTGAGACTATTTGGGACATCTGTTAAACTATTGAGACATCTGTGAAACTACTGGTACATCTGTTAAATTATTGGGACATCTGTGAAACTATGGGGACATCTGTGAAACTAATGGGACATATGTGAAACTATTGGGGCATCTGTGAAACGACTGGGTGATCTGTGACACTACTGGGACATATGTGAACTTATTTGGACATCTGTGAAACTATTGGGACATCTGTGAAACTATTGGGACATCTGTGAAACTATGGGGACATCTGTGCAACTAATGGGACATATGTGAAACTATTGGGGCATCTGTGAAACTACTTGGATCATCTGTGAAACTACCGGGACATCTGTAAAACTACTGGGACATCTTTGAAACTATTGGGACATCTGTGAAACTATGGGGACATCTGTTAACCTACTGGAATATCTGTAAAACTTCTGGGACATCTGTGAAACTATTGGGACATCTGTGAAACTCCTGGGACATCTGTGAAACTCCTGGGACATCTGTGAAACTATTGGGACATCTGTGAAACTATTTGGGACATATGTTAAACTATTGGGACATCTGTGAAACTACTGGTACATCTGTTAAATTATTGGGACATCTGTGAAACTATGGGGACATCTGTGAAACTAATGGGACATATGTGAAACTATTGGGGCATCTGTGAAACGACTGGGTGATCTGTGACACTACATGGGACATATGTGAACTTATTGGGACATCTGTGAATCTATGGGGCCATCTGTGAAACTAATGGGACATATGTGAAACTATTGGGACATCTGTGAAACTATGGGGACATCTGTGAAACTATTGGGACATCTGTGAAACTATTTGGGCCATCTGTTATACTATTGGGACATCTGTGAAACTACTGGTACATCTGTTAAATTATTGGGACATCTGTGAAACTATTGGGACATCTGTAAAACTACTGGGACATATGTGAAACTATTGAGAAATGTGTGAAACTATTGGGACATCTGTGAAACTATTGGGACATCTGTGAAACTACTGGTACATCTGTGAAACTATGGGGACATCTGTTAACCTACTGGGATATCTGTAAAACTACTGGGACATCTGTGAAACTATTGGGACATCTGTGAAACTAATGGGACATCTGTGAAACTACTGGTACATCTGTTACATTATTGGGACATCTGTGAAACTATGGGGACATCTATGAAACTAATGGGACATATGTGAAACTATTGGGGCATCTGTGAAACGACTGGGTGATCTGTGAAACTACTGGGACATATGTGAACTTATTGGGACATCTGTGAAACTATTGGGACATCTGTGAAAATATTGGGACATCTGTGAAACTATGGGGATATCTGTGAAACTAATGGGACATATGTGAAACTATTGGGGCATCTGTGAAACTACTGGGATCATCTGTGAAACTACCGGGACATCTGTAAAACTACTGGGACATCTTTGAAACTATTGGGACATCTGTGAAACTATGGGGACATCTGTTAACCTACTGGAATATCTGTAAAACTTCTGGGACATCTGTGAAACTATTTGGGACATCTGTTAAACTATTGGGACATCTGTGAAACTAATGGTACATCTGTGAAATTATTGGGACATCTGTGAAACTATGGGGACATCTGTGAAACTAATGGAACATATGTGAAACTATTGGGGCATCTGTGAAACTACTGGGACATATGTGAACCTATTGGACATCTGTGAAACTATTGGGACATCTGTGAAACTATGGGGACATCTGTGAAACTATTTGGGACATCTGTTAAACTATTGGGACATCTGTGAAACTACTGGTACATCTGTGAAATTATTGGGAAATCTTTGAAACTATGGGGACATCTGTGAAACTAATGGGACATATGTGAAACTATTGGGGCATCTGTGAAACTACTGGGACATATGTGAACCTATTGGGACATCTGTGAAACTATTGGGACATCTGTGAAACTATTGGGACATCTGTGAAACTATGGGGACATCTGTGAAACTAATGGGACATATGTGAAACTATTGGGACATCTGTGAAACTATGGGGACATCTGTGAAACTAATGGGACATCTTTGAAACTATTGGGACATCTGTGAAACTATGGGGACATCTGTTAACCTACTGGAATATCTGTAAAACTTCTGGGACATCTGTGAAACTATTTGGGACATCTGTTAAACTATTGGGACATCTGTGAAACTACTGGTACATCTGTGAAATTATTGGGACATCTGTGAAACTATGGGGACATCTGTGAAACTAATGGGACATATGTCAAACTATTGGGGCATCTGTGAAACTACTGGGATCATCTGTGAAACTACCGGGACATCTGTGAAACTATTGGGACATCTGTTAAACTATTGGGACATCTGTGATACTACTGGTACATCTGTGAAATTGTTGGGAAATCTGTGAAACTATGGGGACATCTGTGAAACTAATGGGACATATGTGAAACTATTGGGGCATCTGTGAAACTACTGGGTGATCTGTGAAACTACTGGGACATATGTGAACCTATTGGGACATCTGTGAAACTATTGGGACATCTGTGAAACTATTGGGACATCTGTGAAACTATGGGGACATCTGTGAAACTAATGGGACATATGTGAAACTATTGGGACATATGTGAACTTATTTGGACATCTGTGAAACTATTGGGACATCTGTGAAACTATTGGGACATCTGTGAAACTATGGGGACATCTGTGAAACTATTTGGGACATCTGTTAAAGTATTGGGACATCTGTGAAACTACTGGTACATCTGTGAAATTATTGGGAAATCTTTGAAACTATGGGGACATCTGTGAAACTAATGGGACATATGTGAAACTATTGGGGCATCTGTGAAACTACTGGGACATATGTGAACCTATTGGGACATCTGTGAAACTATTGGGACATCTGTGAAACTATTGGGACATCTGTGAAACTATGGGGACATCTGTGAAACTAATGGGACATATGTGAAACTATTGGGACATCTGTGAAACTATGGGGACATCTGTGAAACTAATGGGACATCTTTGAAACTATTGGGACATCTGTGAAACTATGGTGACATCTGTTAACCTACTGGAATATCTGTAAAACTTCTGGGACATCTGTGAAATTATTTGAGACATCTGTTAAACTATTGGGACATCTGTGAAACTACTGGTACATCTGTGAAATTATTGGGACATCTGTGAAACTATGGGGACATCTGTGAAACTAATGGGACATATGTGAAACTATTGGGGCATCTGTGAAACTACTGGGATCATCTGTGAAACTACCGGGACATCTGTGAAACTATTGGGACATCTGTGAAACTATGGGGACATCTGTGAAACTATTTGGGACATCTGTTAAACTATTGGGACATCTGTGATACTACTGGTACATCTGTGAAATTGTTGGGAAATCTGTGAAACTATGGGGACATCTGTGAAACTAATGGGACATATGTGAAACTATTGGGGCATCTGTGAAACTACTGGGTGATCTGTGAAACTACTGGGACATATGTGAACCTATTGGGACATCTGTGAAACTATTGGGACATCTGTGAAACTATTGGGACATCTGTGAAACTATGGGGACATCTGTGAAACTAATGGGACATATGTGAAACTATTGGGACATCTGTGAAACTATGGGGACATCTGTGAAACTAATGGGACATATGTGAAACTATTGGGACATCTGTAAAACTACTGGGACATCTGTGAAACTATTGGGACATCTGTGAAACTATGGGGACATCTGTTAACCTACTGGGACATCTGTGAAACTACTGGGACATCTGTTAAACTACTGGGACATCTGTTGAACTATTGGGACATCTGTGAATCTACTGGGACATCTGTAAAACTACTGGGACATATGTGAACCTATTGGGACATCTGTGAAACTATTGGGACATCTGTGAAACTATTGGGACATCTGTGAAACTATTGAGACATCTGTGAAACAACTGGGACATCTGTTAAACTATTGGGACATCTGTTAAACTCCTGGGACATCTGTGAAACTACTGGGACATCTGTCAAACTATTTGGGACATCTGTTAAACTATTGGGACATCTGTGAAACTACTGGTACATCTGTTAAATTATTGGGACATCTGTGAAACTATGGGGACATCTGTGAAACTAATGGGACATATGTGAAACTATTGGGGCATCTGTGAAACGACTGGGTGATCTGTGACACTACTGGGACATCTGTTAAACTTCTGGGACATCGGTGAAACTATTGGGACATCTGTGAAACTATTTGGGACATCTGTTAAACTATTGGGACATCTGTGAAACTACTGGTACATCTGTTAAATTATTGGGACATCTGTGAAACTATGGGGACATCTGTGAAACTAATGGGACATATGTGAAACTATTGGGGCATCTGTGAAACGACTGGGTGATCTGTGAAACTACTGGGACATATGTGAACCTATTGGGACATCTGTGAAACTATTGGGACATCTGTGAAACTATTGGGACATCTGTGAAACTATGGGGACATCTGTGAAACTAATGGGACATATGTGAAACTATTTGGACATATGTGAACTTATTTGGGCATCTGTGAAACTATTGGGACATCTGTGAAACTATTGGGAAATCTGTGAAACTATGGGGACATCTGTGAAACTATTTGGGACATCTGTTAAACTATTGGGACATCTGTGAAACTACTGGTACATCTGTGAAATTATTGGGAAATCTTTGAAACTATGGGGACATCTGTGAAACTAATGGGACATATGTGAAACTATTGGGGCATCTGTGAAACTACTGGGACATATGTGAACCTATTGGGACATCTGTGAAACTATTGGGACATCTGTGAAACTATTGGGACATCTGTGAAACTATGGGGACATCTGTGAAACTAATGGGACATATGTGAAACTATTGGGACATCTGTGGAACTATGGGGACATCTGTGAAACTAATGGGACATCTTTGAAACTATTGGGACATCTGTGAAACTATGGGGACATCTGTTAACCTACTGGAATATCTGTAAAACTTCTGTGACATCTGTGAAATTATTTGGGACATCTGTTAAACTATTGGGACATCTGTGAAACTACTGGTACATCTGTGAAATTATTGGGACATCTGTGAAACTATGGGGACATCTGTGAAACTAATGGGACATATGTGAAACTATTGGGGCATCTGTGAAACTACTGGGATCATCTGTGAAACTACCGGGACATCTGTGAAACTATTGGGACATCTGTGAAACTATGGGGACATCTGTGAAACTATTGGGACATCTGTGATACTGATGGTACATCTGTGAAATTGTTGGGAAATCTGTGAAACTATGGGGACATCTGTGAAACTAATGGGACATATGTGAAACTATTGGGGCATCTGTGAAACTACTGGGTGATCTGTGAAACTACTGGGACATATGTGAACCTATTGGGACATCTGTGAAACTATTGGGACATCTGTGAAACTATTGGGACATCTGTGAAACTATGGGGACATCTGTGAAACTAATGGGACATATGTGAAACTATTGGGACATCTGTGAAACTATGGGGACATCTGTGAAACTAATGCGACATATGTGAAACTATTGGGACATCTGTAAAACTACTGGGACATCTGTGAAACTATTGGGACATCTGTGAAACTATGGGGACATCTGTTAACCTACTGGGACATCTGTGAAACTACTGGGACATCTGTTAAACTACTGGGACATCTGTTGAACTATTGGGACATCTGTGAATCTACTGGGACATCTGTAAAACTACTGGGACATATGTGAACCTATTGGGACATCTGTGAAACTATTGGGACATCTGTGAAACTATTGGGACATCTGTGAAACTATTGAGACATCTGTGAAACAACTGGGACATCTGTTAAACTATTGGGACATCTGTTAAACTCCTGGGACATCTGTGAAACTATTGGGACATCTGTCAAACTATTTGGGACATCTGTTAAACTATTGGGACATCTGTGAAACTACTGGTACATCTGTTAAATTATTGGGACATCTGTGAAACTATGGGGACATCTGTGAAACTAATGGGACATATGTGAAACTATTGGGGCATCTGTGAAACGACTGGGTGATCTGTGACACTACTGGGACATCTGTTAAACTTCTGGGACATCGGTGAAACTATTGGGACATCTGTGAAACTATTTGGGACATCTGTTAAACTATTGGGACATCTGTGAAACTATTGGGGCATCTGTGAAACGACTGGGTGATCTGTGAAACTACTGGGACATATGTGAACCTATTGGGACATCTGTGAAACTATTGGGACATCTGTGAAACTATTGGGACATCTGTGAAACTATGGGGACATCTGTGAAACTAATGGGACATATGTGAAACTATTGGGACATATGTGAACTTATTTGGACATCTGTGAAACTATTGGGACATCTGTGAAACTATTGGGAAATCTGTGAAACTATGGGGACATCTGTGAAACTATTTGGGACATCTGTTAAACTATTGGGACATCTGTGAAACTACTGGTACATCTGTGAAATTATTGGGAAATCTTTGAAACTATGGGGACATCTGTGAAACTAATGGGACATATGTGAAACTATTGGGGTATCTGTGAAACTACTGGGACATATGTGAACCTATTGGGACATCTGTGAAACTATTGGGACATCTGTGAAACTATTGGGACATCTGTGAAACTATGGGGACATCTGTGAAACTAATGGGACATATGTGAAACTATTGGGACATCTGTGAAACTATGGGGACATCTGTGAAACTAATGGGACATCTTTGAAACTATTGGGACATCTGTGAAACTATGGGGACATCTGTTAACCTACTGGAATATCTGTAAAACTTCTGGGACATCTGTGAAACTATTTGGGACATCTGTTAAACTATTGGGACATCTGTGAAACTACTGGTACATCTGTGAAATTATTGGGACATCTGTGAAACTATGGGGACATCTGTGAAACTAATGGGACATATGTGAAACTATTGGGGCATCTGTGAAACTACTGGGATCATCTGTGAAACTACCGGGACATCTGTGAAACTATTGGGACATCTGTGAAACTATGGGGACATCTGTGAAACTATTTGGGACATCTGTTAAACTATTGGGACATCTGTGATACTACTGGTACATCTGTGAAATTGTTGGGAAATCTGTGAAACTATGGGGACATCTGTGAAACTAATGGGACATATGTGAAACTATTGGGGCATCTGTGAAACTACTGGGTGATCTGTGAAACTACTGGGACATATGTGAACCTATTGGGACATCTGTGAAACTATTGGGACATCTGTGAAACTATTGGGACATCTGTGAAACTATGGGGACATCTGTGAAACTAATGGGACATATGTGAAACTATTGGGACATCTGTGAAACTATGGGGACATCTGTGAAACTAATGGGACATATGTGAAACTATTGGGACATCTGTAAAACTACTGGGACATCTGTGAAACTATTGGGGCATCTGTGAAACTACTGGGATCATCTGTGAAAATACCGGGACATCTGTAAAACTACTGGGACATCTTTGAAACTATTGGGACATCTGTGAATCTATGGGGACATCTGTTAACCTACTGGAATATCTGTAAAACTTCTGGGACATCTGTGAAACTATTTGGGACATCTGTTAAACTATTGGGACATCTGTGAAACTACTGGTACATCTGTGAAATTATTGGGACATCTGTGAAACTATGGGGACATCTGTGAAACTAATGGGACATATGTGAAACTATTGGGGCATCTGTGAAACTACTGGGACATATGTGAACCTATTGGGACATCTGTGAAACTATTGGGACATCTGTGAAACTATGGGGACATCTGTGAAACTATTTGGGACATCTGTTAAACTATTGGGACATCTGTGAAACTACTGGTACATCTGTGAAATTATTGGGAAATCTTTGAAACTATGGGGACATCTGTGAAACTAATGGGACATATGTGAAACTATTGGGGCATCTGTGAAACTACTGGGTGATCTGTAAAACTTCTGGGACATCTGTGAAAATATTTGGGACATCTGTTAAACTATTGGGACATCTGTGAAACTACTGGTACATCTGTGAAATTATTGGGACATCTGTGAAACTATGGGGACATCTGTGAAACTAATGGGACATGTGTGAAACTATTGGGGCATCTTTGAAACTACTGGGATCATCTGTGAAACTACCGGGACATCTGTGAAACTATTGGGACATCTGTGAAACTATGGGGACATCTGTGAAACTATTTGGGACATCTGTTAAACTATTGGGACATCTGTGAAACTACTGGTACATCTGTGAAATTGTTGGGAAATCTGTGAAACTATGGGAACATCTGTGAAACTAATGGGACATATGTGAAACTATTGAGGCATCTGTGAAACTACTGGGTGATCTGTGAAACTACTGGGACATATGTGAACCTATTGGGACATCTGTGAAACTATTGGGACATCTGTGAAACTATTGGGACATCTGCGAAACTATGGGGACATCTGTGAAACTAATGGGACATATGTGAAACTATTGGGACATCTGTGAAACTATGGGGACATCTGTGAAACTAATGGGACATATGTGAAACTATTGGGACATCTGTAAAACTACTGGGACATATGTGAAACTATTGGGAAATGTGTGAAACTATTGGGACATCTGTGAAACTATTGGGACATCTGTGAAACTACTGGTACATCTGTGAAACTATGGGGACATCTGTTAACCTACTGAGATATCTGTAAAACTACTGGGACATCTGTGAAACTATTGGGACATCTGTGAAACTATGGGGACATCTGTTAACCTACTGGGACATCTGTGAAACTACTGGGACATCTGTTAAACTACTGGGACATCTGTTGAACTATTGGGACATCTGTGAATCTACTGGGACATCTGTAAAACTACTGGGACATATGTGAACCTATTGGGACATCTGTGAAACTATTGGGACATCTATGAAACTACTGGGACATCTGTGAAACTATTGAGACATCTGTGAAACAACTGGGACATCTGTTAAACTACTGGGATCATCTGTGAAAATACCGGGACATCTGTAAAACTACTGGGACATCTTTGAAACTATTGGGACATCTGTGAATCTATGGGGACATCTGTTAACCTACTGGAATATCTGTAAAACTTCTGGGACATCTGTGAAACTATTTGGGACATCTGTTAAACTATTGGGACATCTGTGAAACTACTGGTACATCTGTGAAATTATTGGGACATCTGTGAAACTATGGGGACATCTGTGAAACTAATGGGACATATGTGAAACTATTGGGGCATCTGTGAAACTACTGGGACATATGTGAACCTATTGGGACATCTGTGAAACTATTGGGACATCTGTGAAACTATGGGGACATCTGTGAAACTATTTGGGACATCTGTTAAACTATTGGGACATCTGTGAAACTACTGGTACATCTGTGAAATTATTGGGAAATCTTTGAAACTATGGGGACATCTGTGAAACTAATGGGACATATGTGAAACTATTGGGGCATCTGTGAAACTACTGGGTGATCTGTGAAACTACTGGGACATATGTGAACCTATTGGGACATCTGTGAAACTATTGGGACATCTGTGAAACTATGGGGACATCTGTGAAACTAATGGGACATATGTGAAACTATTGGGACATCTGTGAAACTATGGGGACATCTGTGAAACTAATGGGACATCTTTGAAACTATTGGGACATCTGTGAAACTATGGGGACATCTGTTAACCTACTGAAATATCTGTAAAACTTCTGGGACATCTGTGAAAATATTTGGGACATCTGTTAAACTATTGGGACATCTGTGAAACTACTGGTACATCTGTGAAATTATTGGGACATCTGTGAAACTATGGGGACATCTGTGAAACTAATGGGACATGTGTGAAACTATTGGGGCATCTTTGAAACTACTGGGATCATCTGTGAAACTACCGGGACATCTGTGAAACTATTGGGACATCTGTGAAACTATGAGGACATCTGTGAAACTATTTGGGACATCTGTTAAACTATTGGGACATCTGTGAAACTACTGGTACATCTGTGAAATTGTTGGGAAATCTGTGAAACTATGGGAACATCTGTGAAACTAATGGGACATATGTGAAACTATTGGGGCATCTGTGAAACTACTGGGTGATCTGTGAAACTACTGGGACATATGTGAACCTATTGGGACATCTGTGAAACTATTGGGACATCTGTGAAACTATTGGGACATCTGCGAAACTATGGGGACATCTGTGAAACTAATGGGACATATGTGAAACTATTGGGACATCTGTGAAACTATGGGGACATCTGTGAAACTAATGGGACATATGTGAAACTATTGGGACATCTGTAAAACTACTGGGACATATGTGAAACTATTGGGAAATGTGTGAAACTATTGGGACATCTGTGAAACTATTGGGACATCTGTGAAACTACTGGTACATCTGTGAAACTATGGGGACATCTGTTAACCTACTGAGATATCTGTAAAACTACTGGGACATCTGTGAAACTATTGGGACATCTGTGAAACTATGGGGACATCTGTTAACCTACTGGGACATCTGTGAAACTACTGGGACATCTGTTAAACTACTGGGACATCTGTTGAACTATTGGGACATCTGTGAATCTACTGGGACATCTGTAAAACTACTGGGACATATGTGAACCTATTGGGACATCTGTGAAACTATTGGGACATCTATGAAACTACTGGGACATCTGTGAAACTATTGAGACATCTGTGAAACAACTGGGACATCTGTTAAACTATTGGGAAATCTGTTAAACTCCTGGGACATCTGTGAAACTATTGGGACATCTGTCAAACTATTTCGGACATCTGTTAAACTATTGGGACATCTGTAAAACTACTGGTACATCTGTTAAATTATTGGGACATCTGTGAAACTATGGGGACATCTGTGAAACTAATGGGACATATGTGAAACTATTGGGGCATCTGTAAAACGACTGGGTGATCTGTGACACTACTGGGACATATGTGAACTTATTTGGACATCTGTGAAACTATTGGGACATCTGTGAAACTATTGGGACATCTGTGAAACTATGGGGACATCTGTGCAACTAATGGGACATATGTGAAACTATTGGGGCATCTGTGAAACTACTGGGATCATCTGTGAAACTACCGGGACATCTGTAAAACTACTGGGACATCTTTGAAACTATTGGGACATCTGTGAAACTATGGGGACATCTGTTAACCTACTGGAATATCTGTAAAACTTCTGGGACATCTGTGAAACTATTGGGACATCTGTGAAACTCCTGGGACATCTGTGAAACTCCTGGGACATCTGTGAAACTATGGGGACATCTGTGAAACTATTTGGGACATCTGTTAAACTATTGGGACATCTGTGAAACTATTTGGGACATCTGTTAAACTATTGGGACATCTGTGATACTACTGGTACATCTGTGAAATTGTTGGGAAATCTGTGAAACTATGGGGACATCTGTGAAACTAATGGGACATATGTGAAACTATTGGGGCATCTGTGAAACTACTGGGTGATCTGTGAAACTACTGGGACATATGTGAACCTATTGGGACATCTGTGAAACTATTGGGACATCTGTGAAACTATTGGGACATCTGTGAAACTATGGGGACATCTGTGAAACTAATGGGACATATGTGAAACTATTGGGACATCTGTGAAACTATGGGGACATCTGTGAAACTAATGCGACATATGTGAAACTATTGGGACATCTGTAAAACTACTGGGACATCTGTGAAACTATTGGGACATCTGTGAAACTATGGGGACATCTGTTAACCTACTGGGACATCTGTGAAACTACTGGGACATCTGTTAAACTACTGGGACATCTGTTGAACTATTGGGACATCTGTGAATCTACTGGGACATCTGTAAAACTACTGGGACATATGTGAACCTATTGGGACATCTGTGAAACTATTGGGACATCTGTGAAACTATTGGGACATCTGTGAAACTATTGAGACATCTGTGAAACAACTGGGACATCTGTTAAACTATTGGGACATCTGTTAAACTCCTGGGACATCTGTGAAACTATTGGGACATCTGTCAAACTATTTGGGACATCTGTTAAACTATTGGGACATCTGTGAAACTACTGGTACATCTGTTAAATTATTGGGACATCTGTGAAACTATGGGGACATCTGTGAAACTAATGGGACATATGTGAAACTATTGGGGCATCTGTGAAACGACTGGTTGATCTGTGACACTACTGGGACATCTGTTAAACTTCTGGGACATCGGTGAAACTATTGGGACATCTGTGAAACTATTTGGGACATCTGTTAAACTATTGGGACATCTGTGAAACTATTGGGGCATCTGTGAAACGACTGGGTGATCTGTGAAACTACTGGGACATATGTGAACCTATTGGGACATCTGTGAAACTATTGGGACATCTGTGAAACTATTGGGACATCTGTGAAACTATGGGGACATCTGTGAAACTAATGGGACATATGTGAAACTATTGGGACATATGTGAACTTATTTGGACATCTGTGAAACTATTGGGACATCTGTGAAACTATTGGGAAATCTGTGAAACTATGGGGACATCTGTGAAACTATTTGGGACATCTGTTAAACTATTGGGACATCTGTGAAACTACTGGTACATCTGTGAAATTATTGGGAAATCTTTGAAACTATGGGGACATCTGTGAAACTAATGGGACATATGTGAAACTATTGGGGTATCTGTGAAACTACTGGGACATATGTGAACGTATTGGGACATCTGTGAAACTATTGGGACATCTGTGAAACTATTGGGACATCTGTGAAACTATGGGGACATCTGTGAAACTAATGGGACATATGTGAAACTATTGGGACATCTGTGAAACTATGGGGACATCTGTGAAACTAATGGGACATCTTTGAAACTATTGGGACATCTGTGAAACTATGGGGACATCTGTTAACCTACTGGAATATCTGTAAAACTTCTGGGACATCTGTGAAACTATTTGGGACATCTGTTAAACTATTGGGACATCTGTGAAACTACTGGTACATCTGTGAAATTATTGGGACATCTGTGAAACTATGGGGACATCTGTGAAACTAATGGGACATATGTGAAACTATTGGGGCATCTGTGAA
The DNA here is from genome assembly GCF_048934315.1 of Petromyzon marinus. Taxonomy (NCBI): domain Eukaryota; kingdom Metazoa; phylum Chordata; class Hyperoartia; order Petromyzontiformes; family Petromyzontidae; genus Petromyzon; species Petromyzon marinus. The sequence continues at coordinate 16,625,650 of NC_133730.1, read as the reverse complement.
ACTACTGGGATCATCTGTGAAACTACCGGGACATCTGTGAAACTATTGGGACATCTGTGAAACTATGGGGACATCTGTGAAACTATTTGGGACATCTGTTAAACTATTGGGACATCTGTGATACTACTGGTACATCTGTGAAATTGTTGGGAAATCTGTGAAACTATGGGGACATCTGTGAAACTAATGGGACATATGTGAAACTATTGGGGCATCTGTGAAACTACTGGGTGATCTGTGAAACTACTGGGACATATGTGAACCTATTGGGACATCTGTGAAACTATTGGGACATCTGTGAAACTATTGGGACATCTGTGAAACTATGGGGACATCTGTGAAACTAATGGGACATATGTGAAACTATTGGGACATCTGTGAAACTATGGGGACATCTGTGAAACTAATGGGACATATGTGAAACTATTGGGACATCTGTAAAACTACTGGGACATCTGTGAAACTATTGGGGCATCTGTGAAACTACTGGGATCATCTGTGAAAATACCGGGACATCTGTAAAACTACTGGGACATCTTTGAAACTATTGGGACATCTGTGAATCTATGGGGACATCTGTTAACCTACTGGAATATCTGTAAAACTTCTGGGACATCTGTGAAACTATTTGGGACATCTGTTAAACTATTGGGACATCTGTGAAACTACTGGTACATCTGTGAAATTATTGGGACATCTGTGAAACTATGGGGACATCTGTGAAACTAATGGGACATATGTGAAACTATTGGGGCATCTGTGAAACTACTGGGACATATGTGAACCTATTGGGACATCTGTGAAACTATTGGGACATCTGTGAAACTATGGGGACATCTGTGAAACTATTTGGGACATCTGTTAAACTATTGGGACATCTGTGAAACTACTGGTACATCTGTGAAATTATTGGGAAATCTTTGAAACTATGGGGACATCTGTGAAACTAATGGGACATGTGAAACTATTGGGGCATCTGTGAAACTACTGGGTGATCTGTGAAACTACTGGGACATATGTGAACCTATTGGGACATCTGTGAAACTATTGGGACATCTGTGAAACTATGGGGACATCTGTGAAACTAATGGGACATATGTGAAACTATTGGGACATCTGTGAAACTATGGGGACATCTGTGAAACTAATGGGACATCTTTGAAACTATTGGGACATCTGTGAAACTATGGGGACATCTGTTAACCTACTGAAATATCTGTAAAACTTCTGGGACATCTGTGAAAATATTTGGGACATCTGTTAAACTATTGGTACATCTGTGAAACTACTGGTACATCTGTGAAATTATTGGGACATCTGTGAAACTATGGGGACATCTGTGAAACTAATGGGACATGTGTGAAACTATTGGGGCATCTTTGAAACTACTGGGATCATCTGTGAAACTACCGGGACATCTGTGAAACTATTGGGACATCTGTGAAACTATGGGGACATCTGTGAAACTATTTGGGACATCTGTTAAACTATTGGGACATCTGTGAAACTACTGGTACATCTGTGAAATTGTTGGGAAATCTGTGAAACTATGGGAACATCTGTGAAACTAATGGGACATATGTGAAACTATTGGGGCATCTGTGAAACTACTGGGTGATCTGTGAAACTACTGGGACATATGTGAACCTATTGGGACATCTGTGAAACTATTGGGACATCTGTGAAACTATTGGGACATCTGCGAAACTATGGGGACATCTGTGAAACTAATGGGACATATGTGAAACTATTGGGACATCTGTGAAACTATGGGGACATCTGTGAAACTAATGGGACATATGTGAAACTATTGGGACATCTGTAAAACTACTGGGACATATGTGAAACTATTGGGAAATGTGTGAAACTATTGGGACATCTGTGAAACTATTGGGACATCTGTGAAACTACTGGTACATCTGTGAAACTATGGGGACATCTGTTAACCTACTGAGATATCTGTAAAACTACTGGGACATCTGTGAAACTATTGGGACATCTGTGAAACTATGGGGACATCTGTTAACCTACTGGGACATCTGTGAAACTACTGGGACATCTGTTAAACTACTGGGACATCTGTTGAACTATTGGGACATCTGTGAATCTACTGGGACATCTGTAAAACTACTGGGACATATGTGAACCTATTGGGACATCTGTGAAACTATTGGGACATCTATGAAACTACTGGGACATCTGTGAAACTATTGAGACATCTGTGAAACAACTGGGACATCTGTTAAACTATTGGGAAATCTGTTAAACTCCTGGGACATCTGTGAAACTATTGGGACATCTGTCAAACTATTTCGGACATCTGTTAAACTATTGGGACATCTGTAAAACTACTGGTACATCTGTTAAATTATTGGGACATCTGTGAAACTATGGGGACATCTGTGAAACTAATGGGACATATGTGAAACTATTGGGGCATCTGTGAAACGACTGGGTGATCTGTGACACTACTGGGACATATGTGAACTTATTTGGACATCTGTGAAACTATTGGGACATCTGTGAAACTATTGGGACATCTGTGAAACTATGGGGACATCTGTGCAACTAATGGGACATATGTGAAACTATTGGGGCATCTGTGAAACTACTGGGATCATCTGTGAAACTACCGGGACATCTGTAAAACTACTGGGACATCTTTGAAACTATTGGGACATCTGTGAAACTATGGGGACATCTGTTAACCTACTGGAATATCTGTAAAACTTCTGGGACATCTGTGAAACTATTGGGACATCTGTGAAACTCCTGGGACATCTGTGAAACTCCTGGGACATCTGTGAAACTATTGGGACATCTGTGAAACTATTTGGGACATCTGTTAAACTATTGGGACATCTGTGAAACTACTGGTACATCTGTTAAATTATTGGGACATCTGTGAAACTATGGGGACATCTGTGAAACTAATGGGACATATGTGAAACTATTGGGGCATCTGTGAAACGACTGGGTGATCTGTGACACTACTGGGACATATGTGAACTTATTGGGACATCTGTGAATCTATGGGGCCATCTGTGAAACTAATGGGACATATGTGAAACTATTGGGACATCTGTTAAACTATTGGGACATCTGTGAAACTACTGGTACATCTGTTAAATTATGGGGACATCTGTGAAACTATTGGGACATCTGTAAAACTACTGGGACATATGTGAAACTATTGGGAAATGTGTGAAAATATTGGGACATCTGTGAAACTATTGGGACATCTGTGAAACTACTGGTACATCTGTGAAACTATGGGGACATCTGTTAACCTACTGGGATATCTGTAAAACTACTGGGACATCTGTGAAACTATTGGGACAGCTGTGAAACTATGGGGACATCTGTTAACCTACTGGGACATCTGTGAAACTACTGGGACATCTGTTAAACTAATGGCACATCTGTTAATCTACTGGGACATCTGTTGAACTATTGGGACATCTGTGAATCTACTGGGACATCTGTAAAACTACTGGGACATATGTGAACCTATTGGGACATCTGTTAAACTCCTGGGACATCTATGAAACTATTGGGACATCTGTGAAACTATTTGGGACATCTGTTAAACTATTGGGACATCTGTGAAACTACTGGTACATCTGTGAAATTATTGGGACATCTGTGAAACTATGGGGACATCTGTGAAACTAATGGGACATATGTGAAACTATTGGGGCATCTGTGAAACTACTGGGACATATGTGAACCTATTGGGACATCTGTGAAACTATTGGGACATCTGTGAAACTATGGGGACATCTGTGAAACTATTTGGGACATCTGTTAAACTATTGGGACATCTGTGAAACTACTGGGACATCTGTTAAACTATTGGGACATCTGTGAAACTACTGGTACATCTGTTAAATTATTGGGACATCTGTGAAACTATGGGGACATCTGTGAAACTAATGGGACATATGTGAAACTATTGGGGCATCTGTGAAACGACTGGGTGATCTGTGACACTACTGGGACATATGTGAACTTATTGGGACATCTGTGAATCTATGGGGCCATCTGTGAAACTAATGGGACATATGTGAAACTATTGGGACATCTGTTAAACTATTGGGACATCTGTGAAACTACTGGTACATCTGTTAAATTATGGGGACATCTGTGAAACTATTGGGACATCTGTAAAACTACTGGGACATATGTGAAACTATTGGGAAATGTGTGAAAATATTGGGACATCTGTGAAACTATTGGGACATCTGTGAAACTACTGGTACATCTGTGAAACTATGGGGACATCTGTTAACCTACTGGGATATCTGTAAAACTACTGGGACATCTGTGAAACTATTGGGACAGCTGTGAAACTATGGGGACATCTGTTAACCTACTGGGACATCTGTGAAACTACTGGGACATCTGTTAAACTAATGGCACATCTGTTAATCTACTGGGACATCTGTTGAACTATTGGGACATCTGTGAATCTACTGGGACATCTGTAAAACTACTGGGACATATGTGAACCTATTGGGACATCTGTTAAACTCCTGGGACATCTATGAAACTATTGGGACATCTGTGAAACTATTTGGGACATCTGTTAAACTATTGGGACATCTGTGAAACTACTGGTACATCTGTGAAATTATTGGGACATCTGTGAAACTATGGGGACATCTGTGAAACTAATGGGACATATGTGAAACTATTGGGGCATCTGTGAAACTACTGGGACATATGTGAACCTATTGGGACATCTGTGAAACTATTGGGACATCTGTGAAACTATGGGGACATCTGTGAAACTATTTGGGACATCTGTTAAACTATTGGGACATCTGTGAAACTACTGGTACATCTGTGAAATTATTGGGAAATCTTTGAAACTATGGGGACATCTGTGAAACTAATGGGACATATGTGAAACTATTGGGGCATCTGTGAAACTACTGGGTGATCTGTGAAACTACTGGGACATATGTGAACCTATTGGGACATCTGTGAAACTATTGGGACATCTGTGAAACTATTGGGACATCTGTGAAACTATGGGGACATCTGTGAAACTAATGGGACATATGTGAAACTATTGGGACATCTGTGAAACTATGGGGACATCTGTGAAACTAATGGGACATCTTTGAAACTATTGGGACATCTGTGAAACTATGGGGACATCTGTTAACCTACTGAAATATCTGTAAAACTTCTGGGACATCTGTGAAAATATTTGGGACATCTGTTAAACTATTGGGACATCTGTGAAACTACTGGTACATCTGTGAAATTATTGGGACATCTGTGAAACTATGGGGACATCTGTGAAACTAATGGGACATATGTGAAACTATTGGGGCATCTTTGAAACTACTGGGATCATCTGTGAAACTACCGGGACATCTGTGAAACTATTGGGACATCTGTGAAACTATGGGGACATCTGTGAAACTATTTGGGACATCTGTTAAACTATTGGGACATCTGTGAAACTACTGGTACATCTGTGAAATTGTTGGGAAATCTGTGAAACTATGGGGACATCTGTGAAACTAATGGGACATATGTGAAACTATTGGGGCATCTGTGAAACTACTGGGTGATCTGTGAAACTACTGGGACATATGTGAACCTATTGGGACATCTGTGAAACTATTGGGACATCTGTGAAACTATTGGGACATCTGCGAAACTATGGGGACATCTGTGAAACTAATGGGACATATGTGAAACTATTGGGACATCTGTGAAACTATGGGGACATCTGTGAAACTAATGGGACATATGTGAAACTATTGGGACATATGTGAAACTACTGGGACATATGTGAAACTATTGGGACATCTGTGAAACTACTGGTACATCTGTGAAACTATGGGGACATCTGTTAACCTACTGAGATATCTGTAAAACTACTGGGACATCTGTGAAACTATTGGGACATCTGTGAAACTATGGGGACATCTGTTAACCTACTGGGACATCTGTGAAACTACTGGGACATCTGTTAAACTACTGGGACATCTGTTGAACTATTGGGACATCTGTGAATCTACTTGGACATCTGTAAAACTACTGGGACATATGTGAACCTATTGGGACATCTGTGAAACTATTGGGACATCTATGAAACTACTGGGACATCTGTGAAACTATTGAGACATCTGTGAAACAACTGGGACATCTGTTAAACTATTGGGAAATCTGTTAAACTCCTGGGACATCTGTGAAACTATTGGGACATCTGTCAAACTATTTCGGACATCTGTTAAACTATTGGGACATCTGTAAAACTACTGGTACATCTGTTAAATTATTGGGACATCTGTGAAACTATGGGGACATCTGTGAAACTAATGGGACATATGTGAAACTATTGGGGCATCTGTGAAACGACTGGGTGATCTGTGACACTACTGGGACATATGTGAACTTATTTGGACATCTGTGAAACTATTGGGACATCTGTGAAACTATTGGGACATCTGTGAAACTATAGGGACATCTGTGCAACTAATGGGACATATGTGAAACTATTGGGGCATCTGTGAAACTACTGGGATCATCTGTGAAACTACCGGGACATCTGTAAAACTACTGGGACATCTTTGAAACTATTGGGACATCTGTGAAACTATGGGGACATCTGTTAACCTACTGGAATATCTGTAAAACTTCTGGGACATCTGTGAACCTATTGGGACATCTGTGAAACTATTGGGACATCTGTTAAACTATTGGGACATCTGTGAAACTACTGGTACATCTGTTAAATTATGGGGACATCTGTGAAACTATTGGGACATCTGTAAAACTACTGGGACATATGTGAAACTATTGGGAAATGTGTGAAAATATTGGGACATCTGTGAAACTATTGGGACATCTGTGAAACTACTGGTACATCTGTGAAACTATGGGGACATCTGTTAACCTACTGGGATATCTGTAAAACTACTGGGACATCTGTGAAACTATTGGGACAGCTGTGAAACTATGGGGACATCTGTTAACCTACTGGGACATCTGTGAAACTACTGGGACATCTGTTAAACTAATGGCACATCTGTTAATCTACTGGGACATCTGTTGAACTATTGGGACATCTGTGAATCTACTGGGACATCTGTAAAACTACTGGGACATATGTGAACCTATTGGGACATCTGTTAAACTCCTGGGACATCTATGAAACTATTGGGACATCTGTGAAACTATTTGGGACATCTGTTAAACTATTGGGACATCTGTGAAACTACTGGTACATCTGTGAAATTATTGGGACATCTGTGAAACTATGGGGACATCTGTGAAACTAATGGGACATATGTGAAACTATTGGGGCATCTGTGAAACTACTGGGACATATGTGAACCTATTGGGACATCTGTGAAACTATTGGGACATCTGTGAAACTATGGGGACATCTGTGAAACTATTTGGGACATCTGTTAAACTATTGGGACATCTGTGAAACTACTGGTACATCTGTGAAATTATTGGGAAATCTTTGAAACTATGGGGACATCTGTGAAACTAATGGGACATATGTGAAACTATTGGGGCATCTGTGAAACTACTGGGTGATCTGTGAAACTACTGGGACATATGTGAACCTATTGGGACATCTGTGAAACTATTGGGACATCTGTGAAACTATTGGGACATGTGTGAAACTATGGGGACATCTGTGAAACTAATGGGACATATGTGAAACTATTGGGACATCTGTGAAACTATGGGGACATCTGTGAAACTAATGGGACATCTTTGAAACTATTGGGACATCTGTGAAACTATGGGGACATCTGTTAACCTACTGAAATATCTGTAAAACTTCTGGGACATCTGTGAAAATATTTGGGACATCTGTTAAACTATTGGGACATCTGTGAAACTACTGGTACATCTGTGAAATTATTGGGACATCTGTGAAACTATGGGGACATCTGTGAAACTAATGGGACATATGTGAAACTATTGGGGCATCTTTGAAACTACTGGGATCATCTGTGAAACTACCGGGACATCTGTGAAACTATTGGGACATCTGTGAAACTATGGGGACATCTGTGAAACTATTTGGGACATCTGTTAAACTATTGGGACATCTGTGAAACTACTGGTACATCTGTGAAATTGTTGGGAAATCTGTGAAACTATGGGGACATCTGTGAAACTAATGGGACATATGTGAAACTATTGGGGCATCTGTGAAACTACTGGGTGATCTGTGAAACTACTGGGACATATGTGAACCTATTGGGACATCTGTGAAACTATTGGGACATCTGTGAAACTATTGGGACATCTGCGAAACTATGGGGACATCTGTGAAACTAATGGGACATATGTGAAACTATTGGGACATCTGTGAAACTATGGGGACATCTGTGAAACTAATGGGACATATGTGAAACTATTGGGACATATGTGAAACTACTGGGACATATGTGAAACTATTGGGACATCTGTGAAACTACTGGTACATCTGTGAAACTATGGGGACATCTGTTAACCTACTGAGATATCTGTAAAACTACTGGGACATCTGTGAAACTGTTGGGACATCTGTGAAACTATGGGGACATCTGTTAACCTACTGGGACATCTGTGAAACTACTGGGACATCTGTTAAACTACTGGGACATCTGTTGAACTATTGGGACATCTGTGAATCTACTGGGACATCTGTAAAACTACTGGGACATATGTGAACCTATTGCGACATCTGTGAAACTATTGGGACATCTATGAAACTACTGGGACATCTGTGAAACTATTGAGACATCTGTGAAACAACTGGGACATCTGTTAAACTATTGGGAAATCTGTTAAACTCCTGGGACATCTGTGAAACTATTGGGACATCTGTCAAACTATTTCGGACATCTGTTAAACTATTGGGACATCTGTAAATCTACTGGTACATCTGTTAAATTATTGGGACATCTGTGAAACTAATGGGACATATGTGAAACTATTGGGGCATCTGTGAAACGACTGGGTGATCTGTGACACTAGTGGGACATATGTGAACTTATTGGGACATCTGTGAAACTATTGGGACATCTGTGAAACTATTGGGACATCTGTGAAACTATGGGGACATCTGTGCAACTAATGGGACATATGTGAAACTATTGGGGCATCTGTGAAACTACTGGGATCATCTGTGAAACTACTGGGACATATGTAAAACTACTGGGACATCTTTGAAACTATTGGGACATCTGTGAAACTATTTGGGACATCTGTTAAACTATTGGGACATCTGTGAAACTACTGGTACATCTGTGAAATTGTTGGGAAATCTGTGAAACTATGGGGACATCTGTGAAACTAATGGGACATATGTGAAACTATTGGGGCATCTGTGAAACTACTGGGTGATCTGTGAAACTACTGGGACATATGTGAACCTATTGGGACATCTGTGAAACTATTGGGACATCTGTGAAACTATTGGGACATCTGCGAAACTATGGGGACATCTGTGAAACTAATGGGACATATGTGAAACTATTGGGACATCTGTGAAACTATGGGGACATCTGTGAAACTAATGGGACATATGTGAAACTATTGGGACATATGTGAAACTACTGGGACATATGTGAAACTATTGGGACATCTGTGAAACTACTGGTACATCTGTGAAACTATGGGGACATCTGTTAACCTACTGAGATATCTGTAAAACTACTGGGACATCTGTGAAACTATTGGGACATCTGTGAAACTATGGGGACATCTGTTAACCTACTGGGACATCTGTGAAACTACTGGGACATCTGTTAAACTACTGGGACATCTGTTGAACTATTGGGACATCTGTGAATCTACTGGGACATCTGTAAAACTACTGGGACATATGTGAACCTATTGGGACATCTGTGAAACTATTGGGACATCTATGAAACTACTGGGACATCTGTGAAACTATTGAGACATCTGTGAAACAACTGGGACATCTGTTAAACTATTGGGAAATCTGTTAAACTCCTGGGACATCTGTGAAACTATTGGGACATCTGTCAAACTATTTCGGACATCTGTTAAACTATTGGGACATCTGTAAAACTACTGGTACATCTGTTAAATTATTGGGACATCTGTGAAACTATGGGGACATCTGTGAAACTAATGGGACATATGTGAAACTATTGGGGCATCTGTGAAACGACTGGGTGATCTGTGACACTACTGGGACATATGTGAACTTATTTGGACATCTGTGAAACTATTGGGACATCTGTGAAACTATTGGGACATCTGTGAAACTATAGGGACATCTGTGCAACTAATGGGACATATGTGAAACTATTGGGGCATCTGTGAAACTACTGGGATCATCTGTGAAACTACCGGGACATCTGTAAAACTACTGGGACATCTTTGAAACTATTGGGACATCTGTGAAACTATGGGGACATCTGTTAACCTACTGGAATATCTGTAAAACTTCTGGGACATCTGTGAACCTATTGGGACATCTGTGAAACTATTGGGACATCTGTTAAACTATTGGGACATCTGTGAAACTACTGGTACATCTGTTAAATTATGGGGACATCTGTGAAACTATTGGGACATCTGTAAAACTACTGGGACATATGTGAAACTATTGGGAAATGTGTGAAAATATTGGGACATCTGTGAAACTATTGGGACATCTGTGAAACTACTGGTACATCTGTGAAACTATGGGGACATCTGTTAACCTACTGGGATATCTGTAAAACTACTGGGACATCTGTGAAACTATTGGGACAGCTGTGAAACTATGGGGACATCTGTTAACCTACTGGGACATCTGTGAAACTACTGGGACATCTGTTAAACTAATGGCACATCTGTTAATCTACTGGGACATCTGTTGAACTATTGGGACATCTGTGAATCTACTGGGACTTCTGTAAAACTACTGGGACATATGTGAACCTATTGGGACATCTGTTAAACTCCTGGGACATCTATGAAACTATTGGGACATCTGTGAAACTATTTGGGACATCTGTTAAACTATTGGGACATCTGTGAAACTACTGGTACATCTGTGAAATTATTGGGACATCTGTGAAACTATGGGGACATCTGTGAAACTAATGGGACATATGTGAAACTATTGGGGCATCTGTGAAACTACTGGGACATATGTGAACCTATTGGGACATCTGTGAAACTATTGGGACATCTGTGAAACTATGGGGACATCTGTGAAACTATTTGGGACATCTGTTAAACTATTGGGACATCTGTGAAACTACTGGTACATCTGTGAAATTATTGGGAAATCTTTGAAACTATGGGGACATCTGTGAAACTAATGGGACATATGTGAAACTATTGGGGCATCTGTGAAACTACTGGGTGATCTGTGAAACTACTGGGACATATGTGAACCTATTGGGACATCTGTGAAACTATTGGGACATCTGTGAAACTATTGGGACATGTGTGAAACTATGGGGACATCTGTGAAACTAATGGGACATATGTGAAACTATTGGGACATCTGTGAAACTATGGGGACATCTGTGAAACTAATGGGACATCTTTGAAACTATTGGGACATCTGTGAAACTATGGGGACATCTGTTAACCTACTGAAATATCTGTAAAACTTCTGGGACATCTGTGAAAATATTTGGGACATCTGTTAAACTATTGGGACATCTGTGAAACTACTGGTACATCTGTGAAATTATTGGGACATCTGTGAAACTATGGGGACATCTGTGAAACTAATGGGACATATGTGAAACTATTGGGGCATCTTTGAAACTACTGGGATCATCTGTGAAACTACCGGGACATCTGTGAAACTATTGGGACATCTGTGAAACTATGGGGACATCTGTGAAACTATTTGGGACATCTGTTAAACTATTGGGACATCTGTGAAACTACTGGTACATCTGTGAAATTGTTGGGAAATCTGTGAAACTATGGGGACATCTGTGAAACTAATGGGACATATGTGAAACTATTGGGGCATCTGTGAAACTACTGGGTGATCTGTGAAACTACTGGGACATATGTGAACCTATTGGGACATCTGTGAAACTATTGGGACATCTGTGAAACTATTGGGACATCTGCGAAACTATGGGGACATCTGTGAAACTAATGGGACATATGTGAAACTATTGGGACATCTGTGAAACTATGGGGACATCTGTGAAACTAATGGGACATATGTGAAACTATTGGGACATATGTGAAACTACTGGGACATATGTGAAACTATTGGGACATCTGTGAAACTACTGGTACATCTGTGAAACTATGGGGACATCTGTTAACCTACTGAGATATCTGTAAAACTACTGGGACATCTGTGAAACTATTGGGACATCTGTGAAACTATGGGGACATCTGTTAACCTACTGGGACATCTGTGAAACTACTGGGACATCTGTTAAACTACTGGGACATCTGTTGAACTATTGGGACATCTGTGAATCTACTGGGACATCTGTAAAACTACTGGGACATATGTGAACCTATTGCGACATCTGTGAAACTATTGGGACATCTATGAAACTACTGGGACATCTGTGAAACTATTGAGACATCTGTGAAACAACTGGGACATCTGTTAAACTATTGGGAAATCTGTTAAACTCCTGGGACATCTGTGAAACTATTGGGACATCTGTCAAACTATTTCGGACATCTGTTAAACTATTGGGACATCTGTAAATCTACTGGTACATCTGTTAAATTATTGGGACATCTGTGAAACTATGGGGACATCTGTGAAACTAATGGGACATATGTGAAACTATTGGGGCATCTGTGAAACGACTGGGTGATCTGTGACACTACTGGGACATATGTGAACTTATTTGGACATCTGTGAAACTATTGGGACATCTGTGAAACTATTGGGACATCTGTGAAACTATGGGGACATCTGTGCAACTAATGGGACATATGTGAAACTATTGGGGCATCTGTGAAACTACTGGGATCATCTGTGAAACTACCGGGACATCTGTAAAACTACTGGGACATCTTTGAAACTATTGGGACATCTGTAAAACTATGGGGACATCTGTTAACCTACTGGAATATCTGTAAAACTTCTGGGACATCTGTGAAACTATTGGGACATCTGTGAAACTCGTGGGACATCTGTGAAACTCCTGGGACATCTGTGAAACTATTGGGACATCTGTGAAACTATTTGGGACATCTGTTAAACTATTGGGACATCTGTGAAACTACTGGTACATCTGTTAAATTATTGGGACATCTGTGAAACTATGGGGACATCTGTGAAACTAATGGGACATATGTGAAACTATTGGGCCATCTGTGAAACGACTGGGTGATCTGTGACACTACTGGGACATATGTGAACTTATTGGGACATCTGTGAATCTATGGGGCCATCTGTGAAACTAATGGGACATATGTGAAACTATTGGGACATCTGTTAAACTATTGGGACATCTGTGAAACTACTGGTACATCTGTTAAATTATGGGAACATCTGTGAAACTATTGGGACATCTGTAAAACTACTGGGACATATGTGAAACTATTGGGAAATGTGTGAAACTATTGGGACATCTGTGAAACTATTGGGACATCTGTGAAACTACTGGTACATCTGTGAAACTCTGGGGACATCTGTTAACCTACTGGGATATCTGTAAAACTACTGGGACATCTGTGAAACTATTGGGACAGCTGTGAAACTATGGGGACATCTGTTAACCTACTGGGACATCTGTGAAACTACTGGGACATCTGTTAAACTAATGGCACATCTGTTAATCTACTGGGACATCTGTTGAACTATTGGGACATCTGTGAATCTACTGGGACATCTGTAAAACTACTGGGACATATGTGAACCTATTGGGACATCTGTTAAACTCCTGGGACATCTATGAAACTATTGGGACATCTGTCAAACTATTTGGGACATCTGTTAAACTATTGGGACATCTGTGAAACTACTGGTACATCTGTTAAATTATTGGGACATCTGTGAAACTATGGGGACATCTGTGAAACTAATGGGTCATATGTGAAACTATTGGGGCATCTGTGAAACGACTGGGTGATCTGTGACACTACTGGGACATCTGTTAAACTTCTGGGACATCTGTGAAACTATTGGGACATCTGTGAAACTATTGGGACATCTGTGAAACTACTGGTACATCTGTTAAATTATTGGGACATCTGTGAAACTATTGGGACTTCTGTGAAACTAATGGGACATATGCGAAACTATTGGGGCATCTGTGAAACGACTGGGTGATCTGTGACACTACTGGGACATCTGTGAAACTATGGGGACATCTGTTAACCTACTGGGATATCTGTAAAACTACTGGGACATCTGTGAAACTATTGGGACAGCTGTGAAACTATGGGGACATCTGTTAACCTACTGGGACATCTGTGAAACTACTGGGACATCTGTTAAACTATTGGGACATCTGTGAAACTACTGGTACATCTGTTAAATTATTGGGACATCTGTGAAACTATTGGGACATCTGTGAAACTATGGGGACATCTGTGAAACTAATGGGACATATGTGAAACTATTGGGGCATCTGTGAAACTACTGGGATCATCTGTGAAACTAGCAGGACATCTGTAAAACTACTGGGACATCTTTGAAACTATTGGGACATCTGTGAAACTATGGGGACATCTGTTAACCTACTGGAATATCTGTAAAACTTCTGGGACATCTGTGAAACTATTGGGACATCTGTGAAACTCCTGGGACATCTGTGAAACTCCTGGGACATCTGTGAAACTATTGGAACATCTGTGAAACTATTTGGGACATCTGTTAAACTATTGGGACATCTGTGAAACTACTGGTACATCTGTTAAATTATTGGGACATCTGTGAAACTATGGGGACATCTGTGAAACTAATGGGACATATGTGAAACTATTGGGGCATCTGTGAAACGACTGGGTGATCTGTGACACTACTGGGACATATGTGAACTTATTGGGACATCTGTGAATCTATGGTGACATCTGTGAAACTAATGGGACATATGTGAAACTATTGGGGCATCTGTGAAACGACTGGGTGATCTGTGACACTACTGGAACATATGTGAACTTATTGGGACATCTGTGAATCTATGGGGACATCTGTGAAACTATTGGGACATCTGTGAAACTATTTGGGACATCTGTTAAACTATTGGGACATCTGTGAAACTACTGGTACATCTGTTAAATTATTGGGACATCTGTGAAACTATTGGGACATCTGTAAAACTACTGGGACATATGTGAAACTATTGGGAAATGTGTGAAACTATTGGGACATCTGTGGCACTACTGGGACATATGTGAACTTATTGGGACATCTGTGAATCTATGGGGACATCTGTGAAACTAATGGGACATATGTGAAACTATTGGGGCATCTGTGAAACGACTGGGTGATCTGTGACACTACTGGGACATATGTGAACTTATTGGGACATCTGTGAATCTATGGGGACATCTGTGAAACTATTGGGACATCTGTGAAACTATTTGGAACATCTGTTAAACTATTGGGACATCTGTGAAACTACTGGTACATCTGTTAAATTATTGGGACATCTGTGAAACTATTGGGACATCTGTAAAACTACTGGGACATATGTGAAACTATTGGGAAATGTGTGAAACTATTGGGACATCTGTGAAACTATTGGGACATCTGTGAAACTACTGGTACATCTGTGAAACTATGGGGACATCTGTTAACATACTGGGATATCTGTAAAACTACTGGGACATCTGTGAAACTATTGGGACATCTGTGAAACTATGGGGACATCTGTTAACCTACTGGGACATGTGTGAAACTACTGGGACATCTGTTAAACTACTGGGACATCTGTTGAACTATTGGGACATCTGTGAATCTACTGGGACATCTGTAAAACTACTGGGACATGTGTGAACCTATTGGGACATCTGTGAAACTATTGGGACATCTGTGAAACTATTGAGACATCTGTTAAACAACTGGGACATCTGTTAAACTATTGGGACATCTGTTAAACTTGTGGGACATCTGTGAAACTATTGGGACATCTGTGAAACTATTTGGGACATCTGTTAAACTATTGGGACATCTGTGAAACTACTGGTACATCTGTTAAATTATTGGGACATCTGTGAAACTATGGGGACATCTGTGAAACTAATGGGACATATGTGAAACTATTGGGGCATCTGTGAAACGACTGGGTGATCTGTGACACTACTGGGACATATGTGAACTTATTGGGACATCCGTGAATCTATGGGGACATCTGTGAAACTAATGGGACATATGTGAAACTATTGGGACATCTGTGAAACTATGGGGACATCTGTGAAACTATTGGGACATCTATGAAATTATTTGGGACATCTGTTAAACTATTGGGACATCTGTGAAACTACTGGTACAGCTGTTAAATTATTGGGACATCTGTGAAACTATTGGGACATCTGTAAAACTACTGGGACATATGTGAAACTATTGGGAAATGTGTGAAACTATTGGGACATCTGTGAAACTATTGGGACATCTGTGAAACTACTGGTACATCTGTGAAACTATGGGGACATCTGTTAACCTACTGGGATATCTGTAAAACTACTGGGACATCTGTGAAACTATTGGGACATCTGTGAAACTATGGGGACATCTGTTAACCTACTGGGACATCTGTGAAACTACTGGGACATCTGTTAAACTACTGGGACATCTGTTGAACTATTGGGACATCTGTGAAACTCCTGGGACATCTGTGAAACTATTGGGACATCTGTGAAACTATTTGGGACATCTGTTAAACTATTGGGACATCTGTGAAACTACTGGTACATCTGTTAAATTATTGGGACATCTGTGAAACTATGGGGACATCTGTGAAACTAATGGGACATATGTGAAACTATTGGGGCATCTGTGAAACGACTGGGTGATCTGTGACACTACTGGGACATATGTGAACTTAATGGGACATCTGTGAATCTATGGGGACATCTGTGAAACTAATGGGACATATGTGAAACTATTGGGGCATCTGTGAAACGACTGGGTGATCTGTGACACTACTGGGACATATGTGAACTTATTGGGACATCTGTGAATCTATGGGGACATCTGTGAAACTATTGGGACATCTGTGAAACTATTTGGGACATCTGTTAAACTATTGGGACATCTGTGAAACTACTGGTACATCTGTTAAATTATTGGGACATCTGTGAAACTATTGGGACATCTGTAAAACTACTGGGACATATGTGAAACTATTGGGAAATGTGTGAAACTATTGGGACATCTGTGGCACTACTGGGACATATGTTAACTTATTGGGACATCTGTGAATCTATGGGGACATCTGTGAAACTAATGGGACATATGTGAAACTATTGGGGCATCTGTGAAACGACTGGGTGATCTGTGACACTACTGGGACATATGTGAACTTATTGGGACATCTGTGAATCTATGGGGACATCTGTGAAACTATTGGGACATCTGTGAAACTATTTGGAACATCTGTTAAACTATTGGGACATCTGTGAAACTACTGGTACATCTGTTAAATTATTGGGACATCTGTGAAACTATGGGGACATCTGTTAACCTACTGGGACATCTGTGAAACTACTGGGACATCTGTTAAACTACTGGGACATCTGTTGAACTATTGGGACATCTGTGAATCTACTGGGACATCTGTAAAACTACTGGGACATGTGTGAACCTATTGGGACATCTGTGAAACTATTGGGACATCTGTGAAACTATTGAGACATCTGTGAAACAACTGGGACATCTGTTAAACTATTGGGACATCTGTTAAACTTCTGGGACATCTGTGAAACTATTGGGACATCTGTGAAACTATTTGGGACATCTGTGAAACTTTGGGGACATCTGTGAAACTAATGGGACATATGTGAAACTATTGGGGCATCTGTGAAACGACTGGGTGATCTGTGACACTACTGGGACATATGTGAACTTATTGGGACATCTGTGAATCTATGGGGACATCTGTGAAACTAATGGGACATATGTGAAACTATTGGGACATCTGTGCAACTATGGGGACATCTGTGAAACTATTGGGACATCTGTGAAACTATTTGGGACATCTGTTAAACTATTGGGACATCTGTGAAACTACTGGTACATCTGTTAAATTATTGGGACATCTGTGAAACTATTGGGACATCTGTAAAACTACTGGGACATATGTGAAACTATTGGGAAATGTGTGAAACTATTGGGACATCTGTGAAACTATTGGGACATCTGTGAAACTACTGGTACATCTGTGAAACTATGGGGACATCTGTTAACATACTGGGATATCTGTAAAACTACTGGGACATCTGTGAAACTATTGGGACATCTGTGAAACTATGGGGACATCTGTTAACCTACTGGGACATCTGTGAAACTACTGGGACATCTGTTAAACTACTTGGACATCTGTTGAACTATTGGGACATCTGTGAATCTACTGGGACATCTGTAAAACTACTGGGACATGTGTGAACCTATTGGGACATCTGTGAAACTATTGGGACATCTGTGAAACTATTGAGACATCTGTGAAACAACTGGGACATCTGTTAAACTATTGGGACATCTGTTAAACTTCTGGGACATCTGTGAAACTATTGGGACATCTGTGAAACTATTTGGGACATCTGTTAAAATATTGGGACATCTGTGAAACTACTGGTACATCTGTTAAATTATTGGGACATCTGTGAAACTATGGGGACATCTGTGAAACTAATGGGACATATGTGAAACTATTGGGGCATCTGTGAAACGACTGGGTGATCTGTGACACTACTGGGACATATGTGAACTTATTGGGACATCTGTGAATCTATGGGGACATCTGTGAAACTAATGGGACATATGTGAAACTATTGGGACATCTGTGAAACTATGGGGACATCTGTGAAACTATTGGGACATCTGTGAAACTATTGGGACATCTGTGAAACTACTGGTACATCTGTGAAACTATGGGGACATCTGTTAACCTACTGGGATATCTGTAAAACTACTGGGACATCTGTGAAACTATTGGGACATCTGTGAAACTATGGGGACATCTGTTAACCTACTGGGACATCTGTGAAACTACTGGGACATCTGTTAAACTACTGGGACATCTGTTGAACTATTGGGACATCTGTGAAACTATTGGGACATCTGTGAAACTATTGAGACATCTGTGAAACAACTGGGACATCTGTTAAACTATTGGGACATCTGTTAAACTTCTGGGACATCTGTGAAACTATTGGGACATCTGTGAAACTATTTGGGACATCTGTTAAACTATTGGGACATCTGTGAAACTACTGGTACATCTGTTAAATTATTGGGACATCTGTGAATCTACTGGGACATCTGTAAAACTACTGGGACATGTGTGAACCTATTGGGACATCTGTGAAACTATTGGGACATCTGTGAAACTATTGAGACATCTGTGAAACAACTGGGACATCTGTTAAACTATTGGGACATCTGTTAAACTTCTGGGACATCTGTGAAACTATTGGGACATCTGTGAAATTATTTGGGACATCTGTTAAACTATTGGGACATCTGTGAAACTACTGGTACATCTGTTAAATTATTGGGACATCTGTGAAACTATGGGGACATCTGTGAAACTAATGGGACATATGTGAAACTATTGGGGCATCTGTGAAACGACTGGGTGATCTGTGACACTACTGGGACATATGTGAACTTATTGGGACATCTGTGAATCTATGGGGACATCTGTGAAACTAATGGGACATATGTGAAACTATTGGGACATCTGTGAAACTATGGGGACATCTGTGAAACTATTGGGACATCTATGAAATTATTTGGGACATCTGTTAAACTATTGGGACATCTGTGAAACTACTGGTACATCTGTTAAATTATTGGGACATCTGTGAAACTATTGGGACATCTGTAAAACTACTGGGACATATGTGAAACTATTGGGAAATGTGTGAAACTATTGGGACATCTGTGAAACTATTGGGACATCTGTGAAACTACTGGTACATCTGTGAAACTATGGGGACATCTGTTAACCTACTGGGATATCTGTAAAACTACTGGGACATCTGTGAAACTATTGGGACATCTGTGAAACTATGGGGACATCTGTTAACCTACTGGGACATCTGTGAAACTACTGGGACATCTGTTAAACTACTGGGACATCTGTTGAACTATTGGGACATCTGTGAAACTATTGGGACATCTGTGAAACTATTGAGACATCTGTGAAACAACTGGGACATCTGTTAAACTATTGGGACATCTGTTAAACTTCTGGGACATCTGTGAAACTAATGGGACATATGTGAAACTATTGGGGCATCTGTGAAACGACTGGGTGATCTGTGACACTACTGGGACATCTGTTAAACTTCTGGGACATCTGTGAAACTATTGGGACATCTGTGAAACTATTTGGGACATCTGTTAAACTATTGGGACATCTGTGAAACTACTGGTACATCTGTGAAACTATGGGGACATCTGTGAAACTAATGGGACATATGT
This sequence comes from Petromyzon marinus, assembly GCF_048934315.1. NCBI lineage: Eukaryota > Metazoa > Chordata > Hyperoartia > Petromyzontiformes > Petromyzontidae > Petromyzon > Petromyzon marinus. The sequence continues at coordinate 16,605,060 of NC_133730.1, read as the reverse complement.
GAAACTATTGGGGCATCTGTGAAACTACTGGGATCATCTGTGAAACAACCGGGACATCTGTAAAACTACTGGGACATCTTTGAAACTATTGGGACATCTGTGAAACTATGGGGACATCTGTTAACCTACTGGAATATCTGTAAAACTTCTGGGACATCTGTGAAACTATTTGGGACATCTGTTAAACTATTGGGACATCTGTGAAACTACTGGTACATCTGTTAAATTATTGGGACATCTGTGAAACTATTGGGACATCTGTAAAACTACTGGGACATATGTGAAACTATTGGGAAATGTGTGAAACTATTGGGACATCTGTGAAACTATTGGGACATCTGTGAAACTACTGGTACATCTGTGAAACTATGGGGACATCTGTTAACCTACTGGGATATCTGTAAAACTACTGGGACATCTGTGAAACTATTGGGACATCTGTGAAACTATTGAGACATCTGTGAAACAACTGGGACATCTGTTAAACTATTGGGACATCTGTTAAACTCCTGGGACATCTGTGAAACTATTGGGACATCTGTCAACCTATTTGGGACATCTGTTAAACTATTGGGACATCTGTGAAACTACTGGTACATCTGTTAAATTATTGGGACATCTGTGAAACTATGGGGACATCTGTGAAACTAATGGGACATATGTGAAACTATTGGGGCATCTGTGAAACGACTGGGTGATCTGTGACACTACTGGGACATCTGTTAAACTTCTGGGACATCTGTGAAACTATTGGGACATCTGTGAAACTATTTGGGACATCTGTTAAACTATTGGGACATCTGTGAAACTACTGGTACATCTGTGAAACTATGGGGACATCTGTGAAACTAATGGGACATATGTGAAACTATTGGGGCATCTGTGAAACTACTGGGATCATCTGTGAAACAACCGGGACATCTGTAAAACTACTGGGACATCTTTGAAACTATTGGTACATCTGTGAAATTATTGGGAAATCTGTGAAACTATGGGGACATCTGTGAAACTAATGGGACATATGTGAAACTATTGGGGCATCTGTGAAACGACTGGGTGATCTGTGAAACTACTGGGACATATGTGAACTTATTGGGACATCTGTGAAACTATTGGGACATCTGTAAAACTACTGGGACATATGTGAAACTATTGGGAAATGTGTGAAACTATTGGGACATCTGTGAAACTATTGGGACATCTGTGAAACTACTGGTACATCTGTGAAACTAATGGGACATATGTGAAACTATTGGGGCATCTGTGAAACTACTGGGATCATCTGTGAAACTATTGGGACATCTGTGAAACTATTGAGACATCTGTGAAACAACTGGGACATCTGTGAAACTATGGGGACATCTGTTAACCTACTGGAATATCTGTAAAACTTCTGGGACATCTGTGAAACTATTTGGGACATCTGTTAAACTATTGGGACATCTGTGAAACTACTGGTACATCTGTTAAATTATTGGGACATCTGTGAAACTATTGGGACATCTGTAAAACTACTGGGACATATGTGAAACTATTGGGAAATGTGTGAAACTATTGGGACATCTGTGAAACTATTGGGACATCTGTGAAACTACTGGTACATCTGTGAAACTATGGGGACATCTGTTAACCTACTGGGATATCTGTAAAACTACTGGGACATCTGTGAAACTATTGGGACATCTGTGAAACTATTGAGACATCTGTGAAACAACTGGGACATCTGTTAAACTATTGCGACATCTGTTAAACTCCTGGGACATCTGTGAAACTATTGGGACATCTGTCAACCTATTTGGGACATCTGTTAAACTATTGGGACATCTGTGAAACTACTGGTACATCTGTGAAATTATTGGGACATCTGTGAAACTATTGGGACATCTGTAAAACTACTGGGACATATGTGAAACTATTGGGAAATGTGTGAAACTATTGGGACATCTGTGAAACTATTGGGACATCTGTGAAACTACTGGTACATCTGTGAAACTATGGGGACATCTGTTAACCTACTGGGATATCTGTAAAACTACTGGGACATCTGTGAAACTATTGGGACATCTGTGAAACTATGGGGACATCTGTTAACCTACTGGGACATCTGTGAAACTACTGGGACATCTGTTGAACTATTGGGACATCTGTGAATCTACTGGGACATCTGTAAAACTACTGGGACATATGTGAACCTATTGGGACATCTGTGAAACTATTGGGACATCTGTGAAACTATTGAGACATCTGTGAAACAACTGGGACATCTGTTAAACTATTGGGACATCTGTTAAACTCCTGGGACATCTGTGAAACTATTGGGACATCTGTCAACCTATTTGGGAAATCTGTTAAACTATTGGGACATCTGTGAAACTACTGGTACATCTGTTAAATTATTGGGACATCTGTGAAACTATGGGGACATCTGTGAAACTAATGGGACATATGTGAAACTATTGGGGCATCTGTGAAACGACTGGGTGATCTGTGACACTACTGGGACATCTGTTAAACTTCTGGGACATCTGTGAAACTATTGGGACATCTGTGAAACTATTTGGGACATCTGTTAAACTATTGGGACATCTGTGAAACTACTGGTACATCTGTGAAACTATGGGGACATCTGTGAAACTAATGGGACATATGTAAAACTATTGGGGAATCTGTGAAACTACTTGGATCATCTGTGAAACAACCGGGACATCTGTAAAACTACTGGGACATCTTTGAAACTATTGGGACATCTGTGAAACTATGGGGACATCTGTTAACCTACTGGAATATCTGTAAAACTTCTGGGACATCTGTGAAACTATTTGGGACATCTGTTAAACTACTGGGACATCTGTGAAACTACTGGTACATCTGTTAAATTATTGGGACATCTGTGAAACTATTGGGACATCTGTAAAACTACTGGGACATATGTGAAACTATTGGGAAATGTGTGAAACTATTGGGACATCTGTGAAACTATTGGGACATCTGTGAAACAACTGGGACATCTGTTAAACTATTGGGACATCTGTTAAACTCCTGGGACATCTGTGAAACTACTGGTACATCTGTTAAATTATTGGGACATCTGTGAAACTATTGGGACATCTGTAAAACTACTGGGACATATGTGAAACTATTGGGAAATGTGTGAAACTATTGGGACATCTGTGAAACTATTGGGACATCTGTGAAACTACTGGTACATCTGTGAAACTATGGGGACATCTGTTAACCTACTGGGATATCTGTAAAACTACTGGGACATCTGTGAAACTATTGGGACATCTGTGAAACTATTGAGACATCTGTGAAACAACTGGGACATCTGTTAAACTATTGGGACATCTGTTAAACTCCTGGGACATCTGTGAAACTATTGGGACATCTGTCAACCTATTTGGGACATCTGTTAAACTATTGGGACATCTGTGAAACTACTGGTACATCTGTTAAATTATTGGGACATCTGTGAAACTATGGGGACATCTGTGAAACTAATGGGACATATGTGAAACTATTGGGGCATCTGTGAAACGACTGGGTGATCTGTGACACTACTGGGACATCTGTTAAACTTCTGGGACATCTGTGAAACTATTGGGACATCTGTGAAACTATTTGGGACATCTGTTAAACTATTGGGACATCTGTGAAACTACTGGTACATCTGTGAAACTATGGGGACATCTGTGAAACTAATGGGACATATGTGAAACTATTGGGGCATCTGTGAAACTACTGGGATCATCTGTGAAACAACCGGGACATCTGTAAAACTACTGGGACATCTTTGAAACTATTGGTACATCTGTGAAATTATTGGGAAATCTGTGAAACTATGGGGACATCTGTGAAACTAATGGGACATATGTGAAACTATTGGGGCATCTGTGAAACGACTGGGTGATCTGTGAAACTACTGGGACATATGTGAACTTATTGGGACATCTGTGAAACTATTGGGACATCTGTAAAACTACTGGGACATATGTGAAACTATTGGGAAATGTGTGAAACTATTGGGACATCTGTGAAACTATTGGGACATCTGTGAAACTACTGGTACATCTGTGAAACTATGGGGACATCTGTTAACCTACTGGGATATCTGTAAAACTACTGGGACATCTGTGAAACTATTGGGACATCTGTGAAACTATTGAGACATCTGTGAAACAACTGGGACATCTGTTAAACTATTGGGACATCTGTTAAACTCCTGGGACATCTGTGAAACTATTGGGACATCTGTCAACCTATTTGGGACATCTGTTAAACTATTGGGACATCTGTGAAACTACTGGTACATCTGTTAAATTATTGGGACATCTGTGAAACTATGGGGACATCTGTGAAACTAATGGGACATATGTGAAACTATTGGGGCATCTGTGAAACGACTGGGTGATCTGTGACACTACTGGGACATCTGTTAAACTTCTGGGACATCTGTGAAACTATTGGGACATCTGTGAAACTATTTGGGACATCTGTTAAACTATTGGGACATCTGTGAAACTACTGGTACATCTGTGAAACTATGGGGACATCTGTGAAACTAATGGGACATATGTGAAACTATTGGGGCATCTGTGAAACTACTGGGATCATCTGTGAAACAACCGGGACATCTGTAAAACTACTGGGACATCTTTGAAACTATTGGGACATCTGTGAAACTATGGGGACATCTGTTAACCTACTGGAATATCTGTAAAACTTCTGGGACATCTGTGAAACTATTTGGGACATCTGTTAAACTATTGGGACATCTGTGAAACTACTGGTACATCTGTTAAATTATTGGGACATCTGTGAAACTATTGGGACATCTGTAAAACTACTGGGACATATGTGAAACTATTGGGAAATGTGTGAAACTATTGGGACATCTGTGAAACTATTGGGACATCTGTGAAACTACTGGTACATCTGTGAAACTATGGGGACATCTGTTAACCTACTGGGATATCTGTAAAACTACTGGGACATCTGTGAAACTATTGGGACATCTGTGAAACTATTGAGACATCTGTGAAACAACTGGGACATCTGTTAAACTATTGGGACATCTGTTAAACTCCTGGGACATCTGTGAAACTATTGGGACATCTGTCAACCTATTTGGGACATCTGTTAAACTATTGGGACATCTGTGAAACTACTGGTACATCTGTGAAATTATTGGGACATCTGTGAAACTATTGGGACATCTGTAAAACTACTGGGACATATGTGAAACTATTGGGAAATGTGTGAAACTATTGGGACATCTGTGAAACTATTGGGACATCTGTGAAACTACTGGTACATCTGTGAAACTATGGGGACATCTGTTAACCTACTGGGATATCTGTAAAACTACTGGGACATCTGTGAAACTATTGGGACATCTGTGAAACTATGGGGACATCTGTTAACCTACTGGGACATCTGTGAAACTACTGGGACATCTGTTGAACTATTGGGACATCTGTGAATCTACTGGGACATCTGTAAAACTACTGGGACATATGTGAACCTATTGGGACATCTGTGAAACTATTGGGACATCTGTGAAACTATTGAGACATCTGTGAAACAACTGGGACATCTGTTAAACTATTGGGACATCTGTCAACCTATTTGGGAAATCTGTTAAACTATTGGGACATCTGTGAAACTACTGGTACATCTGTTAAATTATTGGGACATCTGTGAAACTATGGGGACATCTGTGAAACTAATGGGACATATGTGAAACTATTGGGGCATCTGTGAAACGACTGGGTGATCTGTGACACTACTGGGACATCTGTTAAACTTCTGGGACATCTGTGAAACTATTGGGACATCTGTGAAACTATCTGGGACATCTGTTAAACTATTGGGACATCTGTGAAACTACTGGTACATCTGTGAAACTATGGGGACATCTGTGAAACTAATGGGACATATGTGAAACTATTGGGGCATCTGTGAAACTACTGGGATCATCTGTGAAACAACCGGGACATCTGTAAAACTACTGGGACATCTTTGAAACTATTGGGACATCTGTGAAACTATGGGGACATCTGTTAACCTACTGGAATATCTGTAAAACTTCTGGGACATCTGTGAAACTATTTGGGACATCTGTTAAACTACTGGGACATCTGTGAAACTACTGGTACATCTGTTAAATTATTGGGACATCTGTGAAACTATTGGGACATCTGTAAAACTACTGGGACATATGTGAAACTATTGGGAAATGTGTGAAACTATTGGGACATCTGTGAAACTATTGGGACATCTGTGAAACTACTGGTACATCTGTGAAACTATGGGGACATCAGTTAACCTACTGGGATATCTGTAAAACTACTGGGACATCTGTGAAACTATTGGGACATCTGTGAAACTATTGAGACATCTGTGAAACAACTGGGACATCTGTTAAACTATTGGGACATCTGTTAAACTCCTGGGACATCTGTGAAACTATTGGGACATCTGTCAACCTATTTGGGACATCTGTTAAACTATTGGGACATCTGTGAAACTACTGGTACATCTGTTAAATTATTGGGACATCTGTGAAACTATGGGGACATCTGTGAAACTAATGGGACATATGTGAAACTATTGGGGCATCTGTGAAACGACTGGGTGATCTGTGACACTACTGGGACATCTGTTAAACTTCTGGGACATCTGTGAAACTATTGGGACATCTGTGAAACTATTTGGGACATCTGTTAAACTATTGGGACATCTGTGAAACTACTGGTACATCTGTGAAACTATGGGGACATCTGTGAAACTAATGGGACATATGTGAAACTATTGGGGCATCTGTGAAACTACTGGGATCATCTGTGAAACAACCGGGACATCTGTAAAACTACTGGGACAACTTTGAAACTATTGGGACATCTGTGAAACTATGGGGACATCTGTTAACCTACTGGAATATCTGTAAAACTTCTGGGACATCTGTGAAACTATTTGGGACATTTGTTAAACTATTGGGACATCTGTGAAACTACTGGTACATCTGTGAAATTATTGGGACATCTGTGAAACTATGGGGACATCTGTGAAACTAATGGGACATATGTGAAACTATTGGGGCATCTGTGAAACTACTGGGACATATGTGAACCTATTGGGACATCTGTGAAACTATTGGGACATCTGTGAAACTATGGGGACATCTGTGAAACTATTTGGGACATCTGTTAAACTATTGGGACATCTGTGAAACTACTGGTACATCTGTGAAATTATTGGGAAATCTGTGAAACTATGGGGACATCTGTGAAACTAATGGGACATATGTGAAACTATTGGGGCATCTGTGAAACTACTGGGTGATCTGTGAAACTACTGGGACATATGTGAACCTATTGGGACATCTGTGAAACTATTGGGACATCTGTGAAACTATTGGGACATCTGTGAAACTATGGGGACATCTGTGAAACTACTGGTACATCTGTGAAATTATTGGGAAATCTGTGAAACTATGGGGACATCTGTGAAACTAATTGGACATATGTGAAACTATTGGGGCATCTGTGAAACGACTGGGTGATCTGTGAAACTACTAGGACATCTGTGAAACTATGGGGACATCTGTGAAACTAATGGGACATATGTGAAACTATTGGGGCATCTGTGAAACTACTGGGATTATCTGTGAAACTACCGGGACATCTGTAAAACTACTGGGACATCTTTGAAACTATTGGGACATCTGTGAAACTGTGGGGACATCTGTTAACCTACTGGAATATCTGTAAAACTTCTGGGACATCTGTGAAACTATTTGGGACATCTGTTAAACTATTGGGACATCTGTGAAACTACTGGTACATCTGTGAAATTATTGGGACATCTGTGAAACTATGGGACATCTGTGAAACTAATGGGACATATGTGAACCTATTGGGACATCTGTTAAACTATTGGGACATCTGTGAAACTATGGGGACATCTGTGAAACTATTTGGGACATCTGTTAACTATTGGGACATCTGTGAAACTACTGGTACATCTGTGAAATTATTGGGAAATCTGTGAAACTATGGGGACATCTGTGAAACTAATGGGACATATGTGAAACTACTGGGTGATCTGTGAAACTACTGGGACATATGTGAACCTATTGGGACATCTGTGAAACTATTGGGACATCTGTGAAACTATTGGGACATCTGTGAAACTAATGGGACATATGTGAAACTATTGGGGCATCTGTAAAACTACTGGGACATATATGAAACTATTGGGAAATGTGTGAAACTATTGGGACATCTGTGAAACTATTGGGACATCTGTGAAACTACTGGTACATCTGTGAAACTATGGGGACATCTGTTAACCTACTGGGATATCTGTAAAACTACTGGGACATCTGTTAAACTATTGGGACATCTGTGAAACTATGGGGACATCTGTTAACCTACTGGGACATCTGTGAAACTACTGGGACATCTGTTAAACTACTGGGACATCTGTTGAACTATTGGGACATCTGTGAATCTACTGGGACATCTGTAAAACTACTGGGACATATGTGAACCTATTGGGACATCTGTGAAACTATTGGGACATCTGTGAAACTATTGAGACATCTGTGAAACAACTGGGACATCTGTTAAACTATTGGGACATCAGTTAAACTCCTGGGACATCTGTGAAACTATTGGGACATCTGTCAAACTATTTGGGACATCTGTTAAACTATTGGGACATCTGTGAAACTACTAGTACATCTATTAAATTATTGGGACATCTGTGAAACTATGGGGACATCTGTGAAACTAATGGGACACATGTGAAACTTTTGGGGCATCTGTGAAACGACTGGGTGATCTGTGACACTACTGGGACATCTGTTAAACTTCTGGGACATCTGTGAAACTATTGGGACATCTGTGAAACTACTGGTACATCTGTTAAATTATTGGGACATCTGTGAAACTATGGGGACATCTGTGAAACTAATGGGACATATGTGAAACTATTGGGGCATCTGTGAAACGACTGGGTGATCTGTGACACTACTGGGACATATGTGAACTTATTTGGACATCTGTGAAATTATTGGGACATCTGTGAAACTATTGGGACATCTGTGAAACTATGGGGACATCTGTGCAACTAATGGGACATATGTGAAACTATTGGGGCATCTGTGAAACTACTGGGATCATCTGTGAAACTACCGGGACATCTGTAAAACTACTGGGACATCTTTGAAACTATTGGGACATCTGTGAAACTATGGGGACATCTGTTAACCTACTGGAATATCTGTAAAACTTCTGGGACATCTGTGAAACTATTGGGACATCTGTGAAACTCCTGGGACATCTGTGAAACTCCTGGGACATGTGAAACTATTGGGACATCTGTGAAACTATTTGGGACATCTGTTAAACTATTGGGACATCTGTGAAACTACTGGTACATCTGTTAAATTATTGGGACATCTGTGAAACTATGGGGACATCTGTGAAACTAATGGGACATTTGTGAAACTATTGGGGCATCTGTGAAACGACTGGGTGATCTGTGACACTACTGGGACATATGTGAACTTATTGGGACATCTGTGAAACTACTGGGTGATCTGTGAAACTACTGGGACATATGTGAACCTATTGGGACATCTGTGAAACTATTGGGACATCTCTGAAACTATTGGGACATCTGTGAAACTATGGGGACATCTGTGAAACTACTGGTACATCTGTGAAATTATTGGGAAATCTGTGAAACTATGGGGACATCTGTGAAACTAATTGGACATATGTGAAACTATTGGGGCATCTGTGAAACGACTGGGTGATCTGTGAAACTACTAGGACATCTGTGAAACTATGGGGACATCTGTGAAACTAATGGGACATATGTGAAACTATTGGGGCATCTGTGAAACTACTGGGATCATCTGTGAAACTACCGGGACATCTGTAAAACTACTGGGACATCTTTGAAACTATTGGGACATCTGTGAAACTATGGGGACATCTGTTAACCTACTGGAATATCTGTAAAACTTCTGGGACATCTGTGAAACTATTGGGACATCTGTGAAACTCCTGGGACATCTGTGAATCTCCTGGGACATGTGAAACTATTGGTACATCTGTGAAACTATTTGGGACATCTGTTAAACTATTGGGACATCTGTGAAACTACTGGTACATCTGTTAAATTATTGGGACATCTGTGAAACTATGGGGACATCTGTGAAACTAATGGGACATATGTGAAACTATTGGGGCATCTGTGAAACGACTGGGTGATCTGTGACACTACTGGGACATATGTGAACTTATTGGGACATCTGTAAAACTACTGGGTGATCTGTGAAACTACTGGGACATATGTGAACCTATTGGGACATCTGTGAAACTATTGGGACATCTGTGAAACTATTGGGACATCTGTGAAACTATGGGGACATCTGTGAAACTACTGGTACATCTGTGAAATTATTGGGAAATCTGTGAAACTATGGGGACATCTGTGAAACTAATTGGACATATGTGAAACTATTGGGGCATCTGTGAAACGACTGGGTGATCTGTGAAACTACTAGGACATCTGTGAAACTATGGGGACATCTGTGAAACTAATGGGACATATGTGAAACTATTGGGGCATCTGTGAAACTACTGGGATCATCTGTGAAACTACCGGGACATCTGTAAAACTACTGGGACATCTTTGAAACTATTGGGACATCTGTGAAACTATGGGGACATCTGTTAACCTACTGGGACATCTGTGAAACTACTGGGACATCTGTTAAACTACTGGGACATCTGTTGAACTATTGGGACATCTGTGAATCTACTGGGACATCTGTAAAACTACTGGGACATATGTGAACCTATTGGGACATCTGTGAAACTATTGGGACATCTGTGAAACTATTGAGACATCTGTGAAACAACTGGGACATCTGTTAAACTATTGGGACATCAGTTAAACTCCTGGGACATCTGTGAAACTATTGGGACATCTGTCAAACTATTTGGGACATCTGTTAAACTATTGGGACATCTGTGAAACTACTAGTACATCTGTTAAATTATTGGGACATCTGTGAAACTATGGGGACATCTGTGAAACTAATGGGACACATGTGAAACTTTTGGGGCATCTGTGAAACGACTGGGTGATCTGTGACACTACTGGGACATCTGTTAAACTTCTGGGACATCTGTGAAACTATTGGGACATCTGTGAAACTACTGGTACATCTGTTAAATTATTGGGACATCTGTGAAACTATGGGGACATCTGTGAAACTAATGGGACATATGTGAAACTATTGGGGCATCTGTGAAACGACTGGGTGATCTGTGACACTACTGGGACATATGTGAACTTATTTGGACATCTGTGAAATTATTGGGACATCTGTGAAACTATTGGGACATCTGTGAAACTATGGGGACATCTGTGCAACTAATGGGACATATGTGAAACTATTGGGGCATCTGTGAAACTACTGGGATCATCTGTGAAACTACCGGGACATCTGTAAAACTACTGGGACATCTTTGAAACTATTGGGACATCTGTGAAACTATGGGGACATCTGTTAACCTACTGGAATATCTGTAAAACTTCTGGGACATCTGTGAAACTATTGGGACATCTGTGAAACTCCTGGGACATCTGTGAAACTCCTGGGACATGTGAAACTATTGGGACATCTGTGAAACTATTTGGGACATCTGTTAAACTATTGGGACATCTGTGAAACTACTGGTACATCTGTTAAATTATTGGGACATCTGTGAAACTATGGGGACATCTGTGAAACTAATGGGACATTTGTGAAACTATTGGGGCATCTGTGAAACGACTGGGTGATCTGTGACACTACTGGGACATATGTGAACTTATTGGGACATCTGTGAAACTACTGGGTGATCTGTGAAACTACTGGGACATATGTGAACCTATTGGGACATCTGTGAAACTATTGGGACATCTCTGAAACTATTGGGACATCTGTGAAACTATGGGGACATCTGTGAAACTACTGGTACATCTGTGAAATTATTGGGAAATCTGTGAAACTATGGGGACATCTGTGAAACTAATTGGACATATGTGAAACTATTGGGGCATCTGTGAAACGACTGGGTGATCTGTGAAACTACTAGGACATCTGTGAAACTATGGGGACATCTGTGAAACTAATGGGACATATGTGAAACTATTGGGGCATCTGTGAAACTACTGGGATCATCTGTGAAACTACCGGGACATCTGTAAAACTACTGGGACATCTTTGAAACTATTGGGACATCTGTGAAACTATGGGGACATCTGTTAACCTACTGGAATATCTGTAAAACTTCTGGGACATCTGTGAAACTATTGGGACATCTGTGAAACTCCTGGGACATCTGTGAATCTCCTGGGACATGTGAAACTATTGGTACATCTGTGAAACTATTTGGGACATCTGTTAAACTATTGGGACATCTGTGAAACTACTGGTACATCTGTTAAATTATTGGGACATCTGTGAAACTATGGGGACATCTGTGAAACTAATGGGACATATGTGAAACTATTGGGGCATCTGTGAAACGACTGGGTGATCTGTGACACTACTGGGACATATGTGAACTTATTGGGACATCTGTAAAACTACTGGGTGATCTGTGAAACTACTGGGACATATGTGAACCTATTGGGACATCTGTGAAACTATTGGGACATCTGTGAAACTATTGGGACATCTGTGAAACTATGGGGACATCTGTGAAACTACTGGTACATCTGTGAAATTATTGGGAAATCTGTGAAACTATGGGGACATCTGTGAAACTAATTGGACATATGTGAAACTATTGGGGCATCTGTGAAACGACTGGGTGATCTGTGAAACTACTAGGACATCTGTGAAACTATGGGGACATCTGTGAAACCAATGGGACATATGTGAAACTATTGGGGCATCTGTGAAACTACTGGGATCATCTGTGAAACTACCGGGACATCTGTAAAACTACTGGGACATCTTTGAAACTATTGGGACATCTGTGAAACTATGGGGACATCTGTTAACCTACTGGAATATCTGTAAAACTTCTGGGACATCTGTGAAACTATTTGGGACATCTGTTAAACTATTGGGACATCTGTGAAACTACTGGTACATCTGTGAAATTATTGGGACATCTGTGAAACTATGGGGACATCTGTGAAACTAATGGGACATATGTGAACCTATTGGGACATCTGTTAAACTATTGGGACATCTGTGAAACTATGGGGACATCTGTGAAACTATTTGGGACGTCTGTTAACTATTGGGACATCTGTGAAACTACTGGTACATCTGTGAAATTATTGGGAAATCTGTGAAACTATGGGGACATCTGTGAAACTAATGGGACATATGTGAAACTATTGGGGCATCTGTGAAACTACTGGGTGATCTGTGAAACTACTGGGACATATGTGAACCTATTGGGACATCTGTGAAACTATTGGGACATCTGTGAAACTATTGGGACATCTGTGAAACTATGGGGACATCTGTGAAACTAATGGGACATATGTGAAACTATTGGGACATCTGTGAAACTATGGGGACATCTGTGAAACTAATGGGACATATGTGAAACTATTGGGGCATCTGTAAAACTACTGGGACATATGTGAAACTATTGGGAAATGTGTGAAACTATTGGGACATCTGTGAAACTATTGGGACATCTGTGAAACTACTGGTACATCTGTGAAACTATCGGGACATCTGTTAACCTACTGGGATATCTGTAAAACTACTGGGACATCTGTGAAACTATTGGGACATCTGTGAAACTATGGGGACATCTGTTAACCTACTGGGACATCTGTGAAACTACTGGGACATCTGTTAAACTACTGGGACATCTGTTGAACTATTGGGACATCTGTGAATCTACTGGGACATCTGTAAAACTACTGGGACATATGTGAACCTATTGGGACATCTGTGAAACTATTGGGACATCTGTGAAACTATTGAGACATCTGTGAAACAACTGGGAAATCTGTTAAACTATTGGGACATCAGTAAAACTCCTGGGACATCTGTGAAACTATTGGGACATCTGTCAAACTATTTGGGACATCTGTTAAACTATTGGGACATCTGTGAAACTACTAGTACATCTGTTAAATTATTGGGACATCTGTGAAACTATGGGGACATCTGTGAAACTAATGGGACATATGTGAAACTATTGGGGCATCTGTGAAACGACTGGGTGATCTGTGACACTACTGGGACATCTGTTAAACTTCTGGGACATCTGTGAAACTATTGGGACATCTGTAAAACTACTGGTACATCTGTTAAATTATTGGGACATCTGTGAAACTATGGGGAAATCTGTGAAACTAATGGGACATATGTGAAACTATTGGGGCATCTGTGAAACGACTGGGTGATCTGTGACACTACTGGGACATATGTGAACTTATTTGGACATCTGTGAAATTATTGGGACATCTGTGAAACTATTGGGACATCTGTGAAACTATGGGGACATCTGTGCAACTAATGGGACATATGTGAAACTATTGGGACATCTGTGAAACTATTTGTGACATCTGTTAAACTATTGGGACATCTGTGAAACTACTGGTACATCTGTTAAATTATTGGAACATCTGTGAAACTATGGGGACATCTGTGAAACTAATGGGACATATGTGAAACTATTGGGGCATCTGTGAAACGACTGGGTGATCTGTGACACTACTGGGACATATGTGAACTTATTGGGACATCTGTGAATCTATGGGGACATCTGTGAAACTAATGGGACATATGTGAAACTATTGGGACATCTGTGAAACTATGGGGACATCTGTGAAACTATTGGGCCATCTGTGAAACTATTTGGGACATCTGTTAAACTAGTGGGACATCTGTGAAACTACTGGTACATCTCTTAAATTATTGGGACATCTGTGAAACTATTGGGACATCTGTAAAACTACTGGGACATATGTGAAACTATTGGGAAATGTGTGAAACGATTGGGACATCTGTGAAACTATTGGGACATCTGTGAAACTACTGGTACATCTGTGAAACTATGGGGACATCTGTTAACCTACTGGGATATCTGTAAAACTACTGGGACATCTGTGAAACTATTGGGACATCTGCGAAACTATGGGGACATCTGTTAACCTACTGGGACATCTGCGAAACTACTGGGACATCTGTTGAACTATTGGGACATCTGTGAATCTACTGGGACATCTGAAAAACTACTGGGACATATGTGAACCTATTGGGACATCTGTGAAACTATTGGGACATCTGTGAAACTATTGAGACATCTGTGAAACAACTGGGACATCTGTTAAACTATTGGGACATCTGTTAAACTCCTGGGACATCTGTGAAACTATTGGGACATCTGTCAAACTATTTGGGACATCTGTTAAACTATTGGGCCATCTGTGAAACTACTGGTACATCTGTTAAATTATTGGGACATCTGTGAAACTATGGGGACATCTGTGAAACTAATGGGACATATGTGAAACTATTGGGGCATCTGTGAAACGACTGGGTGATCTGTGACACTACTGGGACATCTGTTAAACTTCTGGGACATCTGTGAAACTATTGGGACATCTGTGAAACTATTTGGGACATCTGTTAAACTATTGGGACATCTGTGAAACTACTGGTACATCTGTTAAATTATTGGGAAATCTGTGAAACTATGGGGACATCTGTGAAACTAATTGGACATATGTGAAACTATTGGGGCATCTGTGAAACGACTGGGTGATCTGTGAAACTACTAGGACATCTGTGAAACTATGGGGACATCTGTGAAACTAATGGGACATATGTGAAACTATTGGGGCATCTGTGAAACTACTGGGATCATCTGTGAAACTACCGGGACATCTGTAAAACTACTGGGACATCTTTGAAACTATTGGGACATCTGTGAAACTATGGGGACATCTGTTAACCTACTGGAATATCTGTAAAACTTCTGGGACATCTGTGAAACTATTTGGGACATCTGTTAAACTATTGGGACATCTGTGAAACTACTGGTACATCTGTGAAATTATTGGGACATCTGTGAAACTATGGGGACATCTGTGAAACTAATGGGACATATGTGAACCTATTGGGACATCTGTTAAACTATTGGGACATCTGTGAAACTATGGGGACATCTGTGAAACTATTTGGGACGTCTGTTAACTATTGGGACATCTGTGAAACTACTGGTACATCTGTGAAATTATTGGGAAATCTGTGAAACTATGGGGACATCTGTGAAACTAATGGGACATATGTGAAACTATTGGGGCATCTGTGAAACTACTGGGTGATCTGTGAAACTACTGGGACATATGTGAACCTATTGGGACATCTGTGAAACTATTGGGACATCTGTGAAACTATTGGGACATCTGTGAAACTATGGGGACATCTGTGAAACTAATGGGACATATGTGAAACTATTGGGACATCTGTGAAACTATGGGGACATCTGTGAAACTAATGGGACATATGTGAAACTATTGGGGCATCTGTAAAACTACTGGGACATATGTGAAACTATTGGGAAATGTGTGAAACTATTGGGACATCTGTGAAACTATTGGGACATCTGTGAAACTACTGGTACATCTGTGAAACTATGGGGACATCTGTTAACCTACTGGGATATCTGTAAAACTACTGGGACATCTGTGAAACTATTGGGACATCTGTGAAACTATGGGGACATCTGTTAACCTACTGGGACATCTGTGAAACTACTGGGACATCTGTTAAACTACTGGGACATCTGTTGAACTATTGGGACATCTGTGAATCTACTGGGACATCTGTAAAACTACTGGGACATATGTGAACCTATTGGGACATCTGTGAAACTATTGGGACATCTGTGAAACTATTGAGACATCTGTGAAACAACTGGGAAATCTGTTAAACTATTGGGACATCAGTAAAACTCCTGGGACATCTGTGAAACTATTGGGACATCTGTCAAACTATTTGGGACATCTGTTAAACTATTGGGACATCTGTGAAACTACTAGTACATCTGTTAAATTATTGGGACATCTGTGAAACTATGGGGACATCTGTGAAACTAATGGGACATATGTGAAACTATTGGGGCATCTGTGAAACGACTGGGTGATCTGTGACACTACTGGGACATCTGTTAAACTTCTGGGACATCTGTGAAACTATTGGGACATCTGTAAAACTACTGGTACATCTGTTAAATTATTGGGACATCTGTGAAACTATGGGGAAATCTGTGAAACTAATGGGACATATGTGAAACTATTGGGGCATCTGTGAAACGACTGGGTGATCTGTGACACTACTGGGACATATGTGAACTTATTTGGACATCTGTGAAATTATTGGGACATCTGTGAAACTATTGGGACATCTGTGAAACTATGGGGACATCTGTGCAACTAATGGGACATATGTGAAACTATTGGGGCATCTGTGAAACTACTGGGATCATCTGTGAAACTACCGGGACATCTGTAAAACTACTGGGACATCTTTGAAACTATTGGGACATCTGTGAAACTATGGGGACATCTGTTAACCTACTGGAATATCTGTAAAACTTCTGGGACATCTGTGAAACTATTGGGACATCTGTGAAACTCCTGGGACATCTGTGAAACTCCTGGGACATGTGAAACTATTGGGACATCTGTGAAACTATTTGTGACATCTGTTAAACTATTGGGACATCTGTGAAACTACTGGTACATCTGTTAAATTATTGGGACATCTGTGAAACTATGGGGACATCTGTGAAACTAATGGGACATATGTGAAACTATTGGGGCATCTGTGAAACGACTGGGTGATCTGTGACACTACTGGGACATATGTGAACTTATTGGGACATCTGTGAATCTATGGGGACATCTGTGAAACTAATGGGACATATGTGAAACTATTGGGACATCTGTGAAACTATGGGGACATCTGTGAAACTATTGGGACATCTGTGAAACTATTTGGGACATCTGTTAAACTAGTGGGACATCTGTGAAACTACTGGTACATCTCTTAAATTATTGGGACATCTGTGAAACTATTGGGACATCTGTAAAACTACTGGGACATATGTGAAACTATTGGGAAATGTGTGAAACGATTGGGACATCTGTGAAACTATTGGGACATCTGTGAAACTACTGGTACATCTGTGAAACTATGGGGACATCTGTTAACCTACTGGGATATCTGTAAAACTACTGGGACATCTGTGAAACTATTGGGACATCTGTGAAACTATGGGGACATCTGTTAACCTACTGGGACATCTGCGAAACTACTGGGACATCTGTTGAACTATTGGGACATCTGTGAATCTACTGGGACATCTGAAAAACTACTGGGACATATGTGAACCTATTGGGACATCTGTGAAACTATTGGGACATCTGTGAAACTATTGAGACATCTGTGAAACAACTGGGACATCTGTTAAACTATTGGGACATCTGTTAAACTCCTGGGACATCTGTGAAACTATTGGGACATCTGTCAAACTATTTGGGACATCTGTTAAACTATTGGGACATCTGTGAAACTACTGGTACATCTGTTAAATTATTGGGACATCTGTGAAACTATGGGGACATCTGTGAAACTAATGGGACATATGTGAAACTATTGGGGCATCTGTGAAACGACTGGGTGATCTGTGACACTACTGGGACATCTGTTAAACTTCTGGGACATCTGTGAAACTATTGGGACATCTGTGAAACTATTTGGGACATCTGTTAAACTATTGGGACATCTGTGAAACTACTGGTACATCTGTGAAACAATGGGGACATCTGTGAAACTAATGGGACATATGTGAAACTATTGGGGCATCTGTGAAACTACTGGGATCATCTGTGAAACAACCGGGACATCTGTAAAACTACTGGGACATCTTTGAAACTATTGGGACATCTGTGAAACTATGGGGACATCTGTTAACCTACTGGAATATCTGTAAAACTTCTGGGACATCTGTGAAACTATTTGGGACATCTGTTAAACTATTGGGACATCTGTGAAACTACTGGTACATCTGTGAAATTATTGGGACATCTGTGAAACTATGGGGACATCTGTGAAACTAATGGGACATATGTGAAACTATTGGGGCATCTGTGAAACTACTGGGACATATGTGAACCTATTGGGACATCTGTGAAACTATTGGGACATCTGTGAAACTATGGGGACATCTGTGAAACTATTTGGGACATCTGTTAAACTATTGGGACATCTGTGAAACTATGGGGACATCTGTGAAACTAATGGGACATATGTGAAACTATTGGGGCATCTGTGAAACGACTGGGTGATCTGTGACACTACTGGGACATCTGTTAAACTTCTGGGACATCTGTGAAACTATTGGGACATCTGTAAAACTACTGGTACATCTGTTAAATTATTGGGACATCTGTGAAACTATGGGGAAATCTGTGAAACTAATGGGACATATGTGAAACTATTGGGGCATCTGTGAAACGACTGGGTGATCTGTGACACTACTGGGACATATGTGAACTTATTTGGACATCTGTGAAATTATTGGGACATCTGTGAAACTATTGGGACATCTGTGAAACTATGGGGACATCTGTGCAACTAATGGGACATATGTGAAACTATTGGGGCATCTGTGAAACTACTGGGATCATCTGTGAAACTACCGGGACATCTGTAAAACTACTGGGACATCTTTGAAACTATTGGGACATCTGTGAAACTATGGGGACATCTGTTAACCTACTGGAATATCTGTAAAACTTCTGGGACATCTGTGAAACTATTGGGACATCTGTGAAACTCCTGGGACATCTGTGAAACTCCTGGGACATGTGAAACTATTGGGACATCTGTGAAACTATTTGTGACATCTGTTAAACTATTGGGACATCTGTGAAACTACTGGTACATCTGTTAAATTATTGGGACATCTGTGAAACTATGGGGACATCTGTGAAACTAATGGGACATATGTGAAACTATTGGGGCATCTGTGAAACGACTGGGTGATCTGTGACACTACTGGGACATATGTGAACTTATTGGGACATCTGTGAATCTATGGGGACATCTGTGAAACTAATGGGACATATGTGAAACTATTGGGACATCTGTGAAACTATGGGGACATCTGTGAAACTATTGGGACATCTGTGAAACTATTTGGGACATCTGTTAAACTAGTGGGACATCTGTGAAACTACTGGTACATCTCTTAAATTATTGGGACATCTGTGAAACTATTGGGACATCTGTAAAACTACTGGGACATATGTGAAACTATTGGGAAATGTGTGAAACGATTGGGACATCTGTGAAACTATTGGGACATCTGTGAAACTACTGGTACATCTGTGAAACTATGGGGACATCTGTTAACCTACTGGGATATCTGTAAAACTACTGGGACATCTGTGAAACTATTGGGACATCTGTGAAACTATGGGGACATCTGTTAACCTACTGGGACATCTGCGAAACTACTGGGACATCTGTTGAACTATTGGGACATCTGTGAATCTACTGGGACATCTGAAAAACTACTGGGACATATGTGAACCTATTGGGACATCTGTGAAACTATTGGGACATCTGTGAAACTATTGAGACATCTGTGAAACAACTGGGACATCTGTTAAACTATTGGGACATCTGTTAAACTCCTGGGACATCTGTGAAACTATTGGGACATCTGTCAAACTATTTGGGACATCTGTTAAACTATTGGGACATCTGTGAAACTACTGGTACATCTGTTAAATTATTGGGACATCTGTGAAACTATGGGGACATCTGTGAAACTAATGGGACATATGTGAAACTATTGGGGCATCTGTGAAACGACTGGGTGATCTGTGACACTACTGGGACATCTGTTAAACTTCTGGGACATCTGTGAAACTATTGGGACATCTGTGAAACTATTTGGGACATCTGTTAAACTATTGGGACATCTGTGAAACTACTGGTACATCTGTTAAATTATTGGGACATCTGTGAAACTATGGGGACATCTGTGAAACTAATGGGACATATGTGAAACTATTGGGGCATCTGTGAAACGACTGGGTGATCTGTGACACTACTGGGACATCTGTTAAACTTCTGGGACATCTGTGAAACTATTGGGACATCTGTGAAACTATTTGGGACATCTGTTAAACTACTGGTACATCTGTGAAACTATGGGGACATCTGTGAAACTAATGGGACATATGTGAAACTATTGGGGCATCTGTGAAACTACTGGGATCATCTGTGAAACAACCGGGACATCTGTAAAACTACTGGGACATCTTTGAAACTATTGGGACATCTGTGAAACTATGGGGACATCTGTTAACCTACTGGAATATCTGTAAAACTTCTGGGACATCTGTGAAACTATTTGGGACATCTGTTAAACTATTGGGACATCTGTGAAACTACTGGTACATCTGTGAAATTATTGGGACATCTGTGAAACTATGGGGACATCTGTGAAACTAATGGGACATATGTGAAACTATTGGGGCATCTGTGAAACTACTGGGACATATGTGAACCTATTGGGACATCTGTGAAACTATTGGGACATCTGTGAAACTATGGGGACATCTGTGAAACTATTTGGGACATCTGTTAAACTATTGGGACATCTGTGAAACTATGGGGACATCTGTGAAACTAATGGGACATATGTGAAACTATTGGGGCATCTGTGAAACGACTGGGTGATCTGTGACACTACTGGGACATCTGTTAAACTTCTGGGACATCTGTGAAACTATTGGGACATCTGTAAAACTACTGGTACATCTGTTAAATTATTGGGACATCTGTGAAACTATGGGGAAATCTGTGAAACTAATGGGACATATGTGAAACTATTGGGGCATCTGTGAAACGACTGGGTGATCTGTGACACTACTGGGACATATGTGAACTTATTTGGACATCTGTGAAATTATTGGGACATCTGTGAAACTATGGGGACATCTGTGCAACTAATGGGACATATGTGAAACTATTGGGGCATCTGTGAAACTACTGGGATCATCTGTGAAACTACCGGGACATCTGTAAAACTACTGGGACATCTTTGAAACTATTGGGACATCTGTGAAACTATGGGGACATCTGTTAACCTACTGGAATATCTGTAAAACTTCTGGGACATCTGTGAAACTATTGGGACATCTGTGAAACTCCTGGGACATCTGTGAAACTCCTGGGACATGTGAAACTATTGGGACATCTGTGAAACTATTTGTGACATCTGTTAAACTATTGGGACATCTGTGAAACTACTGGTACATCTGTTAAATTATTGGGACATCTGTGAAACTATGGGGACATCTGTGAAACTAATGGGACATATGTGAAACTATTGGGGCATCTGTGAAACGACTGGGTGATCTGTGACACTACTGGGACATATGTGAACTTATTGGGACATCTGTGAATCTATGGGGACATCTGTGAAACTAATGGGACATATGTGAAACTATTGGGACATCTGTGAAACTATGGGGACATCTGTGAAACTATTGGGACATCTGTGAAACTATTTGGGACATCTGTTAAACTAGTGGGACATCCGTGAAACTACTGGTACATCTCTTAAATTATTGGGACATCTGTGAAACTATTGGGACATCTGTAAAACTACTGGGACATATGTGAAACTATTGGGAAATGTGTGAAACGATTGGGACATCTGTGAAACTATTGGGACATCTGTGAAACTACTGGTACATCTGTGAAACTATGGGGACATCTGTTAACCTACTGGGATATCTGTAAAACTACTGGGACATCTGTGAAACTATTGGGACATCTGCGAAACTATGGGGACATCTGTGAAACTATTGGGACATCTGTGAAACTATTTGGGACATCTGTTAAACTAGTGGGACATCTGTGAAACTACTGGTACATCTCTTAAATTATTGGGACATCTGTGAAACTATTGGGACATCTGTAAAACTACTGGGACATATGTGAAACTATTGGGAAATGTGTGAAACGATTGGGACATCTGTGAAACTATTGGGACATCTGTGAAACTCCTGGGACATCTGTGAAACTCCTGGGACATGTGAAACTATTGGGACATCTGTGAAACTATTTGTGACATCTGTTAAACTATTGGGACATCTGTGAAACTACTGGTACATCTGTTAAATTATTGGGACATCTGTGAAACTATGGGGACATCTGTGAAACTAATGGGACATATGTGAAACTATTGGGGCATCTGTGAAACGACTGGGTGATCTGTGACACTACTGGGACATATGTGAACTTATTGGGACATCTGTGAATCTATGGGGACATCTGTGAAACTAATGGGACATATGTGAAACTATTGGGACATCTGTGAAACTATGGGGACATCTGTGAAACTATTGGGACATCTGTGAAACTATTTGGGACATCTGTTAAACTAGTGGGACATCTGTGAAACTACTGGTACATCTCTTAAATTATTGGGACATCTGTGAAACTATTGGGACATCTGTAAAACTACTGGGACATATGTGAAACTATTGGGAAATGTGTGAAACGATTGGGACATCTGTGAAACTATTGGGACATCTGTGAAACTACTGGTACATCTGTGAAACTATGGGGACATCTGTTAACCTACTGGGATATCTGTAAAACTACTGGGACATCTGTGAAACTATTGGGACATCTGCGAAACTATGGGGACATCTGTTAACCTACTGGGACATCTGCGAAACTACTGGGACATCTGTTGAACTATTGGGACATCTGTGAATCTACTGGGACATCTGAAAAACTACTGGGACATATGTGAACCTATTGGGACATCTGTGAAACTATTGGGACATCTGTGAAACTATTGAGACATCTGTGAAACAACTGGGACATCTGTTAAACTATTGGGACATCTGTTAAACTCCTGGGACATCTGTGAAACTATTGGGACATCTGTCAAACTATTTGGGACATCTGTTAAACTATTGGGACATCTGTGAAACTACTGGTACATCTGTTAAATTATTGGGACATCTGTGAAACTATGGGGACATCTGTGAAACTAATGGGACATATGTGAAACTATTGGGGCATCTGTGAAACGACTGGGTGATCTGTGACACTACTGGGACATCTGTTAAACTTCTGGGACATCTGTGAAACTATTGGGACATCTGTGAAACTATTTGGGACATCTGTTAAACTATTGGGACATCTGTGAAACTACTGGTACATCTGTTAAATTATTGGGAAATCTGTGAAACTATGGGGACATCTGTGAAACTAATTGGACATATGTGAAACTATTGGGGCATCTGTGAAACGACTGGGTGATCTGTGAAACTACTAGGACATCTGTGAAACTATGGGGACATCTGTGAAACTAATGGGACATATGTGAAACTATTGGGGCATCTGTGAAACTACTGGGATCATCTGTGAAACTACCGGGACATCTGTAAAACTACTGGGACATCTTTGAAACTATTGGGACATCTGTGAAACTATGGGGACATCTGTTAACCTACTGGAATATCTGTAAAACTTCTGGGACATCTGTGAAACTATTTGGGACATCTGTTAAACTATTGGGACATCTGTGAAACTACTGGTACATCTGTGAAATTATTGGGACATCTGTGAAACTATGGGGACATCTGTGAAACTAATGGGACATATGTGAACCTATTGGGACATCTGTTAAACTATTGCGACATCTGTGAAACTATGGGGACATCTGTGAAACTATTTGGGACGTCTGTTAACTATTGGGACATCTGTGAAACTACTGGTACATCTGTGAAATTATTGGGAAATCTGTGAAACTATGGGGACATCTGTGAAACTAATGGGACATATGTGAAACTATTGGGGCATCTGTGAAACTACTGGGTGATCTGTGAAACTACTGGGACATATGTGAACCTATTGGGACATCTGTGAAACTATTGGGACATCTGTGAAACTATTGGGACATC
This sequence comes from Petromyzon marinus, assembly GCF_048934315.1. Lineage (NCBI taxonomy): Eukaryota > Metazoa > Chordata > Hyperoartia > Petromyzontiformes > Petromyzontidae > Petromyzon > Petromyzon marinus. Next base: position 16,580,001 of record NC_133730.1, on the reverse strand, counting down.
TGTGAAACTATGGGGACATCTGTGAAACTAATGGGACATATGTGAAACTATTGGGACATCTGTGAAACTATGGGGATATCTGTGAAACTAATGGGACATATGTGAAACTATTGGGGCATCTGTAAAACTACTGGGACATATGTGAAACTATTGGGAAATGTGTGAAACTATTGGGACATCTGTGAAACTATTGGGACATCTGTGAAACTACTGGTACATCTGTGAAACTATGGGGACATCTGTTAACCTACTGGGATATCTGTAAAACTACTGGGACATCTGTGAAACTATTGGGACATCTGTGAAACTATGGGGACATCTGTTAACCTACTGGGACATCTGTGAAACTACTGGGACATCTGTTAAACTACTGGGACATCTGTTGAACTATTGGGACATCTGTGAATCTACTGGGACATCTGTAAAACTACTGGGACATATGTGAACCTATTGGGACATCTGTGAAACTATTGGGACATCTGTGAAACTATTGAGACATCTGTGAAACAACTGGGAAATCTGTTAAACTATTGGGACATCAGTAAAACTCCTGGGACATCTGTGAAACTATTGGGACATCTGTCAAACTATTTGGGACATCTGTTAAACTATTGGGACATCTGTGAAACTACTAGTACATCTGTTAAATTATTGGGACATCTGTGAAACTATGGGGACATCTGTGAAACTAATGGGACATATGTGAAACTATTGGGGCATCTGTGAAACGACTGGGTGATCTGTGACACTACTGGGACATCTGTTAAACTTCTGGGACATCTGTGAAACTATTGGGACATCTGTAAAACTACTGGTACATCTGTTAAATTATTGGGACATCTGTGAAACTATGGGGAAATCTGTGAAACTAATGGGACATATGTGAAACTATTGGGGCATCTGTGAAACGACTGGGTGATCTGTGACACTACTGGGACATATGTGAACTTATTTGGACATCTGTGAAATTATTGGGACATCTGTGAAACTATTGGGACATCTGTGAAACTATTTGGGACATCTGTTAAACTAGTGGGACATCTGTGAAACTATTGGTACATCTCTTAAATTATTGGGACATCTGTGAAACTATTGGGACATCTGTAAAACTACTGGGACATATGTGAAACTATTGGGAAATGTGTGAAACGATTGGGACATCTGTGAAACTATTGGGACATCTGTGAAACTACTGGTACATCTGTGAAACTATGGGGACATCTGTTAACCTACTGGGATATCTGTAAAACTACTGGGACATCTGTGAAACTATTGGGACATCTGCGAAACTATGGGGACATCTGTTAACCTACTGGGACATCTGCGAAACTACTGGGACATCTGTTGAACTATTGGGACATCTGTGAATCTACTGGGACATCTGAAAAACTACTGGGACATATGTGAACCTATTGGGACATCTGTGAAACTATTGGGACATCTGTGAAACTATTGAGACATCTGTGAAACAACTGGGACATCTGTTAAACTATTGGGACATCTGTTAAACTCCTGGGACATCTGTGAAACTATTGGGACATCTGTCAAACTATTTGGGACATCTGTTAAACTATTGGGACATCTGTGAAACTACTGGTACATCTGTTAAATTATTGGGACATCTGTGAAACTATGGGGACATCTGTGAAACTAATGGGACATATGTGAAACTATTGGGGCATCTGTGAAACGACTGGGTGATCTGTGACACTACTGGGACATCTGTTAAACTTCTGGGACATCTGTGAAACTATTGGGACATCTGTGAAACTATTTGGGACATCTGTTAAACTATTGGGACATCTGTGAAACTACTGGTACATCTGTTAAATTATTGGGAAATCTGTGAAACTATGGGGACATCTGTGAAACTAATTGGACATATGTGAAACTATTGGGGCATCTGTGAAACGACTGGGTGATCTGTGAAACTACTAGGACATCTGTGAAACTATGGGGACATCTGTGAAACTAATGGGACATATGTGAAACTATTGGGGCATCTGTGAAACTACTGGGATCATCTGTGAAACTACCGGGACATCTGTAAAACTACTGGGACATCTTTGAAACTATTGGGACATCTGTGAAACTATGGGGACATCTGTTAACCTACTGGAATATCTGTAAAACTTCTGGGACATCTGTGAAACTATTTGGGACATCTGTTAAACTATTGGGACATCTGTGAAACTACTGGTACATCTATGAAATTATTGGGACATCTGTGAAACTATGGGGACATCTGTGAAACGTATGGGACATATGTGAACCTATTGGGACATCTGTTAAACTATTGGGACATCTGTGAAACTATGGGGACATCTGTGAAACTATTTGGGACGTCTGTTAACTATTGGGACATCTGTGAAACTACTGGTACATCTGTGAAATTATTGGGAAATCTGTGAAACTATGGGGACATCTGTGAAACTAATGGGACATATGTGAAACTATTGGGCATCTGTGAAACTACTGGGTGATCTGTGAAACTACTGGGACATATGTGAACCTATTGGGACATCTGTGAAACTATTGGGACATCTGTGAAACTATTGGGACATCTGTGAAACTATGGGGACATCTGTGAAACTAATGGGACATATGTGAAACTATTGGGACATCTGTGAAACTATGGGGACATCTGTGAAACTAATGGGACATATGTGAAACTATTGGGGCATCTGTAAAACTACTGGGACATATGTGAAACTATTGGGAAATGTGTGAAACTATTGGGACATCTGTGAAACTATTGGGACATCTGTGAAACTACTGGTACATCTGTGAAACTATGGGGACATCTGTTAACCTACTGGGATATCTGTAAAACTACTGGGACATCTGTGAAACTATTGGGACATCTGTGAAACTATGGGGACATCTGTTAACCTACTGGGACATCTGTGAAACTACTGGGACATCTGTTAAACTACTGGGACATCTGTTGAACTATTGGGACATCTGTGAATCTACTGGGACATCTGTAAAACTACTGGGACATATGTGAACCTATTGGGACATCTGTGAAACTATTGGGACATCTGTGAAACTATTGAGACATCTGTGAAACAACTGGGAAATCTGTTAAACTATTGGGACATCAGTAAAACTCCTGGGACATCTGTGAAACTATTGGGACATCTGTCAAACTATTTGGGACATCTGTTAAACTATTGGGACATCTGTGAAACTACTAGTACATCTGTTAAATTATTGGGACATCTGTGAAACTATGGGGACATCTGTGAAACTAATGGGACATATGTGAAACTATTGGGGCATCTGTGAAACGACTGGGTGATCTGTGACACTACTGGGACATCTGTTAAACTTCTGGGACATCTGTGAAACTATTGGGACATCTGTAAAACTACTGGTACATCTCTTAAATTATTGGGACATCTGTGAAACTATGGGGAAATCTGTGAAACTAATGGGACATATGTGAAACTATTGGGGCATCTGTGAAACGACTGGGTGATCTGTGACACTACTGGGACATATGTGAACTTATTTGGACATCTGTGAAATTATTGGGACATCTGTGAAACTATTGGGACATCTGTGAAACTATGGGGACATCTGTGCAACTAATGGGACATATGTGAAACTATTGGGGCATCTGTGAAACTACTGGGATCATCTGTGAAACTACCGGGACATCTGTAAAACTACTGGGACATCTTTGAAACTATTGAGACATCTGTGAAACTATGGGGACATCTGTTAACCTACTGGAATATCTGTAAAACTTCTGGGACATCTGTGAAACTATTGGGACATCTGTGAAACTCCTGGGACATCTGTGAAACTCCTGGGACATGTGAAACTATTGGGACATCTGTGAAACTATTTGTGACATCTGTTAAACTATTGGGACATCTGTGAAACTACTGGTACATCTGTTAAATTATTGGGACATCTGTGAAACTATGGGGACATCTGTGAAACTAATGGGACATATGTGAAACTATTGGGGCATCTGTGAAACGACTGGGTGATCTGTGACACTACTGGGACATATGTGAACTTATTGGGACATCTGTGAATCTATGGGGACATCTGTGAAACTAATGGGACATATGTGAAACTATTGGGACATCTGTGAAACTATGGGGACATCTGTGAAACTATTGGGACATCTGTGAAACTATTTGGGACATCTGTTAAACTAGTGGGACATCTGTGAAACTACTGGTACATCTCTTAAATTATTGGGACATCTGTGAAACTATTGGGACATCTGTAAAACTACTGGGACATATGTGAAACTATTGGGAAATGTGTGAAACGATTGGGACATCTGTGAAACTATTGGGACATCTGTGAAACTACTGGTACATCTGTGAAACTATGGGGACATCTGTTAACCTACTGGGATATCTGTAAAACTACTGGGACATCTGTGAAACTATTGGGACATCTGTGAAACTATGGGGACATCTGTTAAATTATTGGGACATCTGTGAAACTATGGGGACATCTGTGAAACTAATGGGACATATGTGAAACTATTGGGGCATCTGTGAAACGACTGGGTGATCTGTGACACTACTGGGACATATGTGAACTTATTGGGACATCTGTGAATCTATGGGGACATCTGTGAAACTAATGGGACATATGTGAAACTATTGGGACATCTGTGAAACTATGGGGACATCTGTGAAACTATTGGGACATCTGTGAAACTATTTGGGACATCTGTTAAACTAGTGGGACATCTGTGAAACTACTAGTACATCTCTTAAATTATTGGGACATCTGTGAAACTATTGGGACATCTGTAAAACTACTGGGACATATGTGAAACTATTGGGAAATGTGTGAAACGATTGGGACATCTGTGAAACTATTGGGACATCTGTGAAACTACTGGTACATCTGTGAAACTATGGGGACATCTGTTAACCTACTGGGATATCTGTAAAACTACTGGGACATCTGTGAAACTATTGGGACATCTGTGAAACTATGGGGACATCTGTTAACCTACTGGGACATCTGCGAAACTACTGGGACATCTGTTGAACTATTGGGACATCTGTGAATCTACTGGGACATCTGAAAAACTACTGGGACATATGTGAACCTATTGGGACATCTGTGAAACTATTGGGACATCTGTGAAACTATTGAGACATCTGTGAAACAACTGGGACATCTGTTAAACTATTGGGACATCTGTTAAACTCCTGGGACATCTGTGAAACTATTGGGACATCTGTCAAACTATTTGGGACATCTGTTAAACTATTGGGACATCTGTGAAACTACTGGTACATCTGTTAAATTATTGGGACATCTGTGAAACTATGGGGACATCTGTGAAACTAATGGGACATATGTGAAACTATTGGGGCATCTGTGAAACGACTGGGTGATCTGTGACACTACTGGGACATCTGTTAAACTTCTGGGACATCTGTGAAACTATTGGGACATCTGTGAAACTATTTGGGACATCTGTTAAACTATTGGGACATCTGTGAAACTACTGGTACATCTGTTAAATTATTGGGACATCTGTGAAACTATGGGGACATCTGTGAAACTAATGGGACATATGTGAAACTATTGGGGCATCTGTGAAACGACTGGGTGATCTGTGACACTACTGGGACATCTGTTAAACTTCTGGGACATCTGTGAAACTATTGGGACATCTGTGAAACTATTTGGGACATCTGTTAAACTATTGGGACATCTTTGAAGCTACTGGTACATCTGTGAAACTATGGGGACATCTGTGAAACTAATGGGACATATGTGAAACTATTGGGGCATCTGTGAAACTACTGGGATCATCTGTGAAACAACCGGGACATCTGTAAAACTACTGGGACATCTTTGAAACTATTGGGACATCTGTGAAACTATGGGGACATCTGTTAACCTACTGGAATATCTGTAAAACTTCTGGGACATCTGTGAAACTATTTGGGACATCTGTTAAACTATTGGGACATCTGTGAAACTACTGGTACATCTGTGAAATTATTGGGACATCTGTGAAACTATGGGGACATCTGTGAAACTAATGGGACATATGTGAAACTATTGGGGCATCTGTGAAACTACTGGGACATATGTGAACCTATTGGGACATCTGTGAAACTATTGGGACATCTGTGAAACTATGGGGACATCTGTGAAACTATTTGGGACATCTGTTAAACTATTGGGACATCTGTGAAACTACTGGTACATCTGTGAAATTATTGGGAAATCTGTGAAACTATGGGAACATCTGTGAAACTAATGGGACATATGTGAAACTATTGGGGCATCTGTGAAACTACTGGGTGATCTGTGAAACTACTGGGACATATGTGAACCTATTGGGACATCTATGAAACTATTGGGACATCTGTGAAACTATTGGGACATCTGTGAAACTATGGGGACATCTGTGAAACTACTGGTACATCTGTGAAATTATTGGGAAATCTGTGAAACTATGGAGACATCTGTGAAACTAATTGGACATATGTGAAACTATTGGGGCATCTGTGAAACGACTGGGTGATCTGTGAAACTACTGGGACATCTGTGAAACTATGGGGACATCTGTGAAACTAATGGGACATATGTGAAACTATTGGGGCATCTGTGAAACTACTGGGATCATCTGTGAAACTACCGGGACATCTGTAAAACTACTGGGACATCTTTGAAACTATTGGGACATCTGTGAAACTATGGGGACATCTGTTAACCTACTGCAATATCTGTAAAACTTCTGGGACATCTGTGAAACTATTTGGGACATCTGTTAAACTATTGGGACATCTGTTAAACTACTGGTACATCTGTGAAATTATTGGGACATCTGTGAAACTATGGGGACATCTGTAAAACTAATGGGACATATGTGAACCTATTGGGACATCTGTTAAACTATTGGGACATCTGTGAAACTATGGGGACATCTGTGAAACTATTTGGGACATCTGTTAAACTATTGGGACATCTGTGAAACTACTGGTACATCTGTGAAATTATTGGGAAATCTGTGAAACTATGGGGACATCTGTGAAACTAATGGGACATATGTGAAACTATTGGGGCATCTGTGAAACTACTGGGTGATCTGTGAAACTACTGGGACATATGTGAACCTATTGGGACATCTGTGAAACTATTGGGACATCTGTGAAACTATTGGGACATCTGTGAAACTATGGGGACATCTGTGAAACTAATGGGACATATGTGAAACTATTGGGACATCTGTGAAACTATGGGGACATCTGTGAAACTACTGGTACATCTGTGAAACTATGGGGACATCTGTTAACCTACTGGGATATCTGTAAAACTACTGGGACATCTGTGAAACTATTGGGACATCTGTTAACCTACTGGGACATCTGTGAAACTACTGGGACATCTGTTAAACTACTGGGACATCTGTTGAACTATTGGGACATCTGTGAATCTACTGGGACATCTGTAAAACTACTGGGACATATGTGAACCTATTGGGACATCTGTGAAACTATTGGTACATCTGTGAAACTATTGAGACATCTGTGAAACAACTGGGACATCTGTTAAACTATTGGGACATCAGTTAAACTCCTGGGACATCTGTGAAACTATTGGGACATCTGTCAAACTATTTGGGACATCTGTTAAACTATTGGGACATCTGTGAAACTACTAGTACATCTGTTAAATTATTGGGACATCTGTGAAACTATGGGGACATCTGTGAAACTAATGGGACATATGTGAAACTATTGGGGCATCTGTGAAACGACTGGGTGATCTGTGACACTACTGGGACATCTGTTAAACTTCTGGGACATCTGTGAAACTATTGGGACATCTGTGAAACTACTGGTACATCTGTTAAATTATTGGGACATCTGTGAAACTATGGGGACATCTGTGAAACTAATGGGACATATGTGAAACTATTGGGGCATCTGTGAAACGACTGGGTGATCTGTGACACTACTGGGACATATGTGAACTTATTTGGACATCTGTGAAACTATTGGGACATCTGTGAAACTATTGGGACATCTGTGAAACTATGGGGACATCTGTGCAACTCATGGGACATATGTGAAACTATTGGGGCATCTGTGAAACTACTGGGATCATCTGTGAAACTACCGGGACATCTGTAAAACTACTGGGACATCTTTGAAACTATTGGGACATCTGTGAAACTATGGGGACATCTGTTAACCTACTGGAATATCTGTAAAACTTCTGGGACATCTGTGAAACTATTGGGACATCTGTGAAACTCCTGGGACATCTGTGAAACTCCTGGGACATGTGAAACTATTGGGACATCTGTGAAACTATTTGGGACATCTGTTAAACTATTGGGACATCTGTGAAACTACTGGTACATCTGTTAAATTATTGGGACATCTGTGAAACTATGGGGACATCTGTGAAACTAATGGGACATATGTGAAACTATTGGGGCATCTGTGAAACGACTGGGTGATCTGTGACACTACTGGGAAATATGTAAACTTATTGGGACATCTGTGAATCTATAGGGACATCTGTGAAACTAATGGGACATATGTGAAACTATTGGGACATCTGTGAAACTATGGGGACATCTGTGAAACTATTGGGACATCTGTGAAACTATTTGGGACATCTGTTAAACTATTGGGACATCTGTGAAACTACTGGTACATCTCTTAAATTATTGGGACATCTGTGAAACTATTGGGACATCTGTAAAACTACTGGGACATATGTGAAACTATTGGGAAATGTGTGAAACGATTGGGACATCTGTGAAACTATTGGGACATCTGTGAAACTACTGGTACATCTGTGAAACTATGGGGACATCTGTTAACCTACTGGGACATCTGCGAAACTACTGGGACATCTGTTGAACTATTGGGACATCTGTGAATCTACTGGGACATCTGAAAAACTACTGGGACATATGTGAACCTATTGGGACATCTGTGAAACTATTGGGACATCTGTGAAACTATTGAGACATCTGTGAAACAACTGGGACATCTGTTAAACTATTGGGACATCTGTTAAACTCCTGGGACATCTGTGAAACTATTGGGACATCTGTCAAACTATTTGGGACATCTGTTAAACTATTGGGACATCTGTGAAACTACTGGTACATCTGTTAAATTATTGGGACATCTGTGAAACTATGGGGACATCTGTGAAACTAATGGGACATATGTGAAACTATTGGGGCATCTGTGAAACGACTGGGTGATCTGTGACACTACTGGGACATCTGTTAAACTTCTGGGACATCTGTGAAACTATTGGGACATCTGTGAAACTATTTGGGACATCTGTTAAACTATTGGGACATCTGTGAAACTACTGGTACATCTGTTAAATTATTGGGAAATCTGTGAAACTATGGGGACATCTGTGAAACTAATTGGACATGTGTGAAACTATTGGGGCATCTGTGAAACGACTGGGTGATCTGTGAAACTACTAGGACATCTGTGAAACTATGGGGACATCTGTGAAACTAATGGGACATATGTGAAACTATTGGGGCATCTGTGAAACTACTGGGATCATCTGTGAAACTACCGGGACATCTGTAAAACTACTGGGACATCTTTGAAACTATTGGGACATCTGTGAAACTATGGGGACATCTGTTAACCTACTGGAATATCTGTAAAACTTCTGGGACATCTGTGAAACTATTTGGGACATCTGTTAAACTATTGGGACATCTGTGAAACTACTGGTACATCTGTGAAATTATTGGGACATCTGTGAAACTATGGGGACATCTGTGAAACTAATGGGACATATGTGAACCTATTGGGACATCTGTTAAACTATTGGGACATCTGTGAAACTATGGGGACATCTGTGAAACTATTTGGGACGTCTGTTAACTATTGGGACATCTGTGAAACTACTGGTACATCTGTGAAATTATTGGGAAATCTGTGAAACTATGGGGACATCTGTGAAACTAATGGGACATATGTGAAACTATTGGGGCATCTGTGAAACTACTGGGTGATCTGTGAAACTACTGGGACATATGTGAACCTATTGGGACATCTGTGAAACTATTGGGACATCTGTGAAACTATTGGGACATCTGTGAAACTATGGGGACATCTGTGAAACTAATGGGACATATGTGAAACTATTGGGACATCTGTGAAACTATGGGGACATCTGTGAAACTAATGGGACATATGTGAAACTATTGGGGCATCTGTAAAACTACTGGGACATATGTGAAACTATTGGGAAATGTGTGAAACTATTGGGACATCTGTGAAACTATTGGGAAATCTGTGAAACTACTGGTACATCTGTGAAACTATGGGGACATCTGTTAACCTACTGGGATATCTGTAAAACTACTGGGACATCTGTGAAACTATTGGGACATCTGTGAAACTATGGGGACATCTGTTAACCTACTAGGACATCTGTGAAACTACTGGGACATCTGTTAAACTACTGGGACATCTGTTGAACTATTGGGACATCTGTGAATCTACTGGGACATCTGTAAAACTACTGGGACATATGTGAACCTATTGGGACATCTGTGAAACTATTGGGACATCTGTGAAACTATTGAGACATCTGTGAAACAACTGGGAAATCTGTTAAACTATTGGGACATCAGTAAAACTCCTGGGACATCTGTGAAACTATTGGGACATCTGTCAAACTATTTGGGACATATGTTAAACTATTGGGACATCTGTGAAACTACTAGTACATCTGTTAAATTATTGGGACATCTGTGAAACTATGGGGACATCTGTGAAACTAATGGGACATATGTGAAACTATTGGGGCATCTGTGAAACGACTGGGTGATCTGTGACACTACTGGGACATCTGTTAAACTTCTGGGACATCTGTGAAACTATTGGGACATCTGTAAAACTACTGGTACATCTGTTAAATTATTGGGACATCTGTGAAACTATGGGGAAATCTGTGAAACTAATGGGACATATGTGAAACTATTGGGGCATCTGTGAAACGACTGGGTGATCTGTGACACTACTGGGACATATGTGAACTTATTTGGACATCTGTGAAATTATTGGGACATCTGTGAAACTATTGGGACATCTGTGAAACTATTTGGGACATCTGTTAAACTAGTGGGACATCTGTGAAACTACTGGTACATCTCTTAAATTATTGGGACATCTGTGAAACTATTGGGACATCTGTAAAACTACTGGGACATATGTGAAACTATTGGGAAATGTGTGAAACGATTGGGACATCTGTGAAACTATTGGGACATCTGTGAAACTACTGGTACATCTGTGAAACTATGGGGACATCTGTTAACCTACTGGGATATCTGTAAAACTACTGGGACATCTGTGAAACTATTGGGACATCTGCGAAACTATGGGGACATCTGTTAACCTACTGGGACATCTGCGAAACTACTGGGACATCTGTTGAACTATTGGGACATCTGTGAATCTACTGGGACATCTGAAAAACTACTGGGACATATGTGAACCTATTGGGACATCTGTGAAACTATTGGGACATCTGTGAAACTATTGAGACATCTGTGAAACAACTGGGACATCTGTTAAACTATTGGGACATCTGTTAAACTCCTGGGACATCTGTGAAACTATTGGGACATCTGTCAAACTATTTGGGACATCTGTTAAACTATTGGGACATCTGTGAAATTACTGGTACATCTGTTAAATTATTGGGACATCTGTGAAACTATGGGGACATCTGTGAAACTAATGGGACATATGTGAAACTATTGGGGCATCTGTGAAACGACTGGGTGATCTGTGACACTACTGGGACATCTGTTAAACTTCTGGGACATCTGTGAAACTATTGGGACATCTGTGAAACTATTTGGGACATCTGTTAAACTATTGGGACATCTGTGAAACTACTGGTACATCTGTTAAATTATTGGGAAATCTGTGAAACTATGGGGACATCTGTGAAACTAATTGGACATATGTGAAACTATTGGGGCATCTGTGAAACGACTGGGTGATCTGTGAAACTACTAGGACATCTGTGAAACTATGGGGACATCTGTGAAACTAATGGGACATATGTGAAACTATTGGGGCATCTGTGAAACGACTGGGATCATCTGTGAAACTACCGGGACATCTGTAAAACTACTGGGACATCTTTGAAACTATTGGGACATCTGTGAAACTATGGGGACATCTGTTAACCTACTGGAATATCTGTAAAACTTCTGGGACATCTGTGAAACTATTTGGGACATCTGTTAAACTATTGGGACATCTGTGAAACTACTGGTACATCTATGAAATTATTGGGACATCTGTGAAACTATGGGGACATCTGTGAAACGTATGGGACATATGTGAACCTATTGGGACATCTGTTAAACTATTGGGACATCTGTGAAACTATGGGGACATCTGTGAAACTATTTGGGACGTCTGTTAACTATTGGGACATCTGTGAAACTACTGGTACATCTGTGAAATTATTGGGAAATCTGTGAAACTATGGGGACATCTGTGAAACTAATGGGACATATGTGAAACTATTGGGGCATCTGTGAAACTACTGGGTGATCTGTGAAACTACTGGGACATATGTGAACCTATTGGGACATCTGTGAAACTATTGGGACATCTGTGAAACTATTGGGACATCTGTGAAACTATGGGGACATCTGTGAAACTAATGGGACATATGTGAAACTATTGGGACATCTGTGAAACTATGGGGACATCTGTGAAACTAATGGGACATATGTGAAACTATTGGGGCATCTGTAAAACTACTGGGACATATGTGAAACTATTGGGAAATGTGTGAAACTATTGGGACATCTGTGAAACTATTGGGACATCTGTGAAACTACTGGTACATCTGTGAAACTATGGGGACATCTGTTAACCTACTGGGATATCTGTAAAACTACTGGGACATCTGTGAAACTATTGGGACATCTGTGAAACTATGGGGACATCTGTTAACCTACTGGGACATCTGTGAAACTACTGGGACATCTGTTAAACTACTGGGACATCTGTTGAACTATTGGGACATCTGTGAATCTACTGGGACATCTGTAAAACTACTGGGACATATGTGAACCTATTGGGACATCTGTGAAACTATTGGGACATCTGTGAAACTATTGAGACATCTGTGAAACAACTGGGAAATCTGTTAAACTATTGGGACATCAGTAAAACTCCTGGGACATCTGTGAAACTATTGGGACATCTGTCAAACTATTTGGGACATCTGTTAAACTATTGGGACATCTGTGAAACTACTAGTACATCTGTTAAATTATTGGGACATCTGTGAAACTATGGGGACATCTGTGAAACTAATGGGACATATGTGAAACTATTGGGGCATCTGTGAAACGACTGGGTGATCTGTGACACTACTGGGACATCTGTTAAACTTCTGGGACATCTGTGAAACTATTGGGAAATGTGTGAAACGATTGGGACATCTGTGAAACTATTGGGACATCTGTGAAACTACTGGTACATCTGTGAAACTATGGGGACATCTGTTAACCTACTGGGATATCTGTAAAACTACTGGGACATCTGTGAAACTATTGGGACATCTGCGAAACTATGGGGACATCTGTTAACCTACTGGGACATCTGCGAAACTACTGGGACATCTGTTGAACTATTGGGACATCTGTGAATCTACTGGGACATCTGAAAAACTACTGGGACATATGTGAACCTATTGGGACATCTGTGAAACTATTGGGACATCTGTGAAACTATTGAGACATCTGTGAAACAACTGGGACATCTGTTAAACTATTGGGACATCTGTTAAACTCCTGGGACATCTGTGAAACTATTGGGACATCTGTCAAACTATTTGGGACATCTGTTAAACTATTGGGACATCTGTGAAACTACTGGTACATCTGTTAAATTATTGGGACATCTGTGAAACTATGGGGACATCTGTGAAACTAATGGGACATATGTGAAACTATTGGGGCATCTGTGAAACGACTGGGTGATCTGTGACACTACTGGGACATCTGTTAAACTTCTGGGACATCTGTGAAACTATTGGGACATCTGTGAAACTATTTGGGACATCTGTTAAACTATTGGGACATCTGTGAAACTACTGGTACATCTGTTAAATTATTGGGAAATCTGTGAAACTATGGGGACATCTGTGAAACTAATTGGACATATGTGAAACTATTGGGGCATCTGTGAAACGACTGGGTGATCTGTGAAACTACTAGGACATCTGTGAAACTATGGGGACATCTGTGAAACTAATGGGACATATGTGAAACTATTGGGGCATCTGTGAAACTACTGGGATCATCTGTGAAACTACCGGGACATCTGTAAAACTACTGGGACATCTTTGAAACTATTGGGACATCTGTGAAACTATGGGGACATCTGTTAACCTACTGGAATATCTGTAAAACTTCTGGGACATCTGTGAAACTATTTGGGACATCTGTTAAACTATTGGGACATCTGTGAAACTACTGGTACATCTATGAAATTATTGGGACATCTGTGAAACTATGGGGACATCTGTGAAACGTATGGGACATATGTGAACCTATTGGGACATCTGTTAAACTATTGGGACATCTGTGAAACTATGGGGACATCTGTGAAACTATTTGGGACGTCTGTTAACTATTGGGACATCTGTGAAACTACTGGTACATCTGTGAAATTATTGGGAAATCTGTGAAACTATGGGGACATCTGTGAAACTAATGGGACATATGTGAAACTATTGGGGCATCTGTGAAACTACTGGGTGATCTGTGAAACTACTGGGACATATGTGAACCTATTGGGACATCTGTGAAACTATTGGGACATCTGTGAAACTATTGGGACATCTGTGAAACTATGGGGACATCTGTGAAACTAATGGGACATATGTGAAACTATTGGGACATCTGTGAAACTATGGGGACATCTGTGAAACTAATGGGACATATGTGAAACTATTGGGGCATCTGTAAAACTACTGGGACATATGTGAAACTATTGGGAAATGTGTGAAACTATTGGGACATCTGTGAAACTATTGGGACATCTGTGAAACTACTGGTACATCTGTGAAACTATGGGGACATCTGTTAACCTACTGGGATATCTGTAAAACTACTGGGACATCTGTGAAACTATTGGGACATCTGTGAAACTATGGGGACATCTGTTAACCTACTGGGACATCTGTGAAACTACTGGGACATCTGTTAAACTACTGGGACATCTGTTGAACTATTGGGACATCTGTGAATCTACTGGGACATCTGTAAAACTACTGGGACATATGTGAACCTATTGGGACATCTGTGAAACTATTGGGACATCTGTGAAACTATTGAGACATCTGTGAAACAACTGGGAAATCTGTTAAACTATTGGGACATCAGTAAAACTCCTGGGACATCTGTGAAACTATTGGGACATCTGTCAAACTATTTGGGACATCTGTTAAACTATTGGGACATCTGTGAAACTACTAGTACATCTGTTAAATTATTGGGACATCTGTGAAACTATGGGGACATCTGTGAAACTAATGGGACATATGTGAAACTATTGGGGCATCTGTGAAACGACTGGGTGATCTGTGACACTACTGGGACATCTGTTAAACTTCTGGGACATCTGTGAAACTATTGGGACATCTGTAAAACTACTGGTACATCTCTTAAATTATTGGGACATCTGTGAAACTATGGGGAAATCTGTGAAACTAATGGGACATATGTGAAACTATTGGGGCATCTGTGAAACGACTGGGTGATCTGTGACACTACTGGGACATATGTGAACTTATTTGGACATCTGTGAAATTATTGGGACATCTGTGAAACTATTGGGACATCTGTGAAACTATGGGGACATCTGTGCAACTAATGGGACATATGTGAAACTATTGGGGCATCTGTGAAACTACTGGGATCATCTGTGAAACTACCGGGACATCTGTAAAACTACTGGGACATCTTTGAAACTATTGAGACATCTGTGAAACTATGGGGACATCTGTTAACCTACTGGAATATCTGTAAAACTTCTGGGACATCTGTGAAACTATTGGGACATCTGTGAAACTCCTGGGACATCTGTGAAACTCCTGGGACATGTGAAACTATTGGGACATCTGTGAAACTATTTATGACATCTGTGAAACTATGGGGACATCTGTTAACCTACTGGAATATCTGTAAAACTTCTGGGACATCTGTGAAACTATTGGGACATCTGTGAAACTCCTGGGACATCTGTGAAACTCCTGGGACATGTGAAACTATTGGGACATCTGTTAAACTATTGGGACATCTGTGAAACTATGGGGACATCTGTGAAACTATTTGGGACATCTGTTAAACTATTGGGACATCTGTGAAACTACTGGTACATCTGTGAAATTATTGGGAAATCTGTGAAACTATGGGGACATCTGTGAAACTAATGGGACATATGTGAAACTATTGGGGCATCTGTGAAACGACTGGGTGATCTGTGACACTACTGGGACATATGTGAACTTATTGGGACATCTGTGAATCTATGGGGACATCTGTGAAACTAATGGGACATATGTGAAACTATTGGGACATCTGTGAAACTATGGGGACATCTGTGAAACTATTGGGACATCTGTGAAACTATTTGGGACATCTGTTAAACTAGTGGGACATCTGTGAAACTACTGGTACATCTCTTAAATTATTGGGACATCTGTGAAACTATTGGGACATCTGTAAAACTACTGGGACATATGTGAAACTATTGGGAAATGTGTGAAACGATTGGGACATCTGTGAAACTATTGGGACATCTGTGAAACTACTGGTACATCTGTGAAACTATGGGGACATCTGTTAACCTACTGGGATATCTGTAAAACTACTGGGACATCTGTGAAACTATTGGGACATCTGTGAAACTATGGGGACATCTGTTAAATTATTGGGACATCTGTGAAACTATGGGGACATCTGTGAAACTAATGGGACATATGTGAAACTATTGGGGCATCTGTGAAACGACTGGGTGATCTGTGACACTACTGGGACATATGTGAACTTATTGGGACATCTGTGAATCTATGGGGACATCTGTGAAACTAATGGGACATATGTGAAACTATTGGGACATCTGTGAAACTATGGGGACATCTGTGAAACTATTGGGACATCTGTGAAACTATTTGGGACATCTGTTAAACTAGTGGGACATCTGTGAAACTACTGGTACATCTCTTAAATTATTGGGACATCTGTGAAACTATTGGGACATCTGTAAAACTACTGGGACATATGTGAAACTATTGGGAAATGTGTGAAACGATTGGGACATCTGTGAAACTATTGGGACATCTGTGAAACTACTGGTACATCTGTGAAACTATGGGGACATCTGTTAACCTACTGGGATATCTGTAAAACTACTGGGACATCTGTGAAACTATTGGGACATCTGTGAAACTATGGGGACATCTGTTAACCTACTGGGACATCTGCGAAACTACTGGGACATCTGTTGAACTATTGGGACATCTGTGAATCTACTGGGACATCTGAAAAACTACTGGGACATATGTGAACCTATTGGGACATCTGTGAAACTATTGGGACATCTGTGAAACTATTGAGACATCTGTGAAACAACTGGGACATCTGTTAAACTATTGGGACATCTGTTAAACTCCTGGGACATCTGTGAAACTATTGGGACATCTGTCAAACTATTTGGGACATCTGTTAAACTATTGGGACATCTGTGAAACTACTGGTACATCTGTTAAATTATTGGGACATCTGTGAAACTATGGGGACATCTGTGAAACTAATGGGACATATGTGAAACTATTGGGGCATCTGTGAAACGACTGGGTGAACTGTGACACTACTGGGACATCTGTTAAACTTCTGGGACATCTGTGAAACTATTGGGACATCTGTGAAACTATTTGGGACATCTGTTAAACTATTGGGACATCTGTGAAACTACTGGTACATCTGTTAAATTATTGGGACATCTGTGAAACTATGGGGACATCTGTGAAACTAATGGGACATATGTGAAACTATTGGGGCATCTGTGAAACGACTGGGTGATCTGTGACACTACTGGGACATCTGTTAAACTTCTGGGACATCTGTGAAACTATTGGGACATCTGTGAAACTATTTGGGACATCTGTTAAACTATTGGGACATCTTTGAAGCTACTGGTACATCTGTGAAACTATGGGGACATCTGTGAAACTAATGGGACATATGTGAAACTATTGGGGCATCTGTGAAACTACTGGGATCATCTGTGAAACAACCGGGACATCTGTAAAACTACTGGGACATCTTTGAAACTATTGGGACATCTGTGAAACTATGGGGACATCTGTTAACCTACTGGAATATCTGTAAAACTTCTGGGACATCTGTGAAACTATTTGGGACATCTGTTAAACTATTGGGACATCTGTGAAACTACTGGTACATCTGTGAAATTATTGGGACATCTGTGAAACTATGGGGACATCTGTGAAACTAATGGGACATATGTGAACCTATTGGGACATCTGTGAAACTATTGGGACATCTGTGAAACTATGGGGACATCTGTGAAACTATTGGGGCATCTGTGAAACTACTGGGACATATGTGAACCTATTGGGACATCTGTGAAACTATTGGGACATCTGTGAAACTATGGGGACTTCTGTGAAACTATTTGGGACATCTGTTAAACTATTGGTACATCTGTGAAATTATTGGGAAATCTGTGAAACTATGGGAACATCTGTGAAACTAATGGGACATATGTGAAACTATTGGGGCATCTGTGAAACTACTGGGTGATCTGTGAAACTACTGGGACATATGTGAACCTATTGGGACATCTATGAAACTATTGGGACATCTGTGAAACTATTGGGACATCTGTGAAACTATGGGGACATCTGTGAAACTACTGGGACATCTGTTAAACTATTGGGACATCTGTGAAACTACTGGTACATCTGTGAAATTATTGGGAAATCTGTGAAACTATGGAGACATCTGTGAAACTAATTGGACATATGTGAAACTATTGGGGCATCTGTGAAACGACTGGGTGATCTGTGAAACTACTGGGACATCTGTGAAACTATGGGGACATCTGTGAAACTAATGGGACATATGTGAAACTATTGGGGCATCTGTGAAACTACTGGGATCATCTGTGAAACTACCGGGACATCTGTAAAACTACTGGGACATCTTTGAAACTATTGGGACATCTGTGAAACTATGGGGACATCTGTTAACCTACTGCAATATCTGTAAAACTTCTGGGACATCTGTGAAACTATTTGGGACATCTGTTAAACTATTGGGACATCTGTTAAACTACTGGTACATCTGTGAAATTATTGGGACATCTGTGAAACTATGGGGACATCTGTAAAACTAATGGGACATATGTGAACCTATTGGGACATCTGTTAAACTATTGGGACATCTGTGAAACTATGGGGACATCTGTGAAACTATTTGGGACATCTGTTAAACTATTGGGACATCTGTGAAACTACTGGTACATCTGTGAAATTATTGGGAAATCTGTGAAACTATGGGGACATCTGTGAAACTAATGGGACATATGTGAAACTATTGGGGCATCTGTGAAACTACTGGGTGATCTGTGAAACTACTGGGACATATGTGAACCTATTGGGACATCTGTGAAACTATTGGGACATCTGTGAAACTATTGGGACATCTGTGAAACTATGGGGACATCTGTGAAACTAATGGGACATATGTGAAACTATTGGGACATCTGTGAAACTATGGGGACATCTGTGAAACTACTGGTACATCTGTGAAACTATGGGGACATCTGTTAACCTACTGGGATATCTGTAAAACTACTGGGACATCTGTGAAACTATTGGGACATCTGTTAACCTACTGGGACATCTGTGAAACTACTGGGACATCTGTTAAACTACTGGGACATCTGTTGAACTATTGGGACATCTGTGAATCTACTGGGACATCTGTAAAACTACTGGGACATATGTGAACCTATTGGGACATCTGTGAAACTATTGGTACATCTGTGAAACTATTGAGACATCTGTGAAACAACTGGGACATCTGTTAAACTATTGGGACATCAGTTAAACTCCTGGGACATCTGTGAAACTATTGGGACATCTGTCAAACTATTTGGGACATCTGTGAAACTATTGGGACATCTGTGAAACTACTGGTACATCTGTTAAATTATTGGGACATCTGTGAAACTATGGGGACATCTGTGAAACTAATGGGACATATGTGAAACTATTGGGGCATCTGTGAAACGACTGGGTGATCTGTGACACTACTGGGACATATGTGAACTTATTTGGACATCTGTGAAACTATTGGGACATCTGTGAAACTATTGGGACATCTGTGAAACTATGGGGACATCTGTGCAACTAATGGGACATATGTGAAACTATTGGGGCATCTGTGAAACTACTGGGATCATCTGTGAAACTACCGGGACATCTGTAAAACTACTGGGACATCTTTGAAACTATTGGGACATCTGTGAAACTATGGGGACATCTGTTAACCTACTGGAATATCTGTAAAACTTCTGGGACATCTGTGAAACTATTGGGACATCTGTGAAACTCCTGGGACATCTGTGAAACTCCTGGGACATGTGAAACTATTGGGACATCTGTGAAACTATTTGGGACATCTGTTAAACTATTGGGACATCTGTGAAACTACTGGTACATCTGTTAAATTATTGGGACATCTGTGAAACTATGGGGACATCTGTGAAACTAATGGGACATATGTGAAACTATTGGGGCATCTGTGAAACGACTGGGTGATCTGTGACACTACTGGGAAATATGTAAACTTATTGGGACATCTGTGAATCTATAGGGACATCTGTGAAACTAATGGGACATATGTGAAACTATTGGGACATCTGTGAAACTATGGGGACATCTGTGAAACTATTGGGACATCTGTGAAACTATTTGGGACATCTGTGAAACTATTGGGACATCTGTGAAACTATTGAGACATCTGTGAAACAACTGGGACATCTGTTAAACTATTGGGACATCTGTTAAACTCCTGGGACATCTGTGAAACTATTGGGACATCTGTTAAACTATTGGGACATCTGTGAAACTATGGGGACATCTGTGAAACTATTTGGGACGTCTGTTAACTATTGGGACATCTGTGAAACTACTGGTACATCTGTGAAATTATTGGGAAATCTGTGAAACTATGGGGACATCTGTGAAACTAATGGGACATATGTGAAACTATTGGGGCATCTGTGAAACTACTGGGTGATCTGTGAAACTACTGGGACATATGTGAACCTATTGGGACATCTGTGAAACTATTGGGACATCTGTGAAACTATTGGGACATCTGTGAAACTATGGGGACATCTGTGAAACTAATGGGACATATGTGAAACTATTGGGACATCTGTGAAACTATGGGGACATCTGTGAAACTAATGGGACATATGTGAAACTATTGGGGCATCTGTAAAACTACTGGGACATATGTGAAACTATTGGGAAATGTGTGAAACTATTGGGACATCTGTGAAACTATTGGGACATCTGTGAAACTACTGGTACATCTGTGAAACTATGGGGACATCTGTTAACCTACTGGGATATCTGTAAAACTACTGGGACATCTGTGAAACTATTGGGACATCTGTGAAACTATGGGGACATCTGTTAACCTACTGGGACATCTGTGAAACTACTGGGACATCTGTTAAACTACTGGGACATCTGTTGAACTATTGGGACATCTGTGAATCTACTGGGACATCTGTAAAACTACTGGGACATATGTGAACCTATTGGGACATCTGTGAAACTATTGGGACATCTGTGAAACTATTGAGACATCTGTGAAACAACTGGGAAATCTGTTAAACTATTGGGACATCAGTAAAACTCCTGGGACATCTGTGAAACTATTGGGACATCTGTCAAACTATTTGGGACATCTGTTAAACTATTGGGACATCTGTGAAACTACTAGTACATCTGTTAAATTATTGGGACATCTGTGAAACTATGGGGACATCTGTGAAACTAATGGGACATATGTGAAACTATTGGGGCATCTGTGAAACGACTGGGTGATCTGTGACACTACTGGGACATCTGTTAAACTTCTGGGACATCTGTGAAACTATTGGGACATCTGTAAAACTACTGGTACATCTCTTAAATTATTGGGACATCTGTGAAACTATGGGGAAATCTGTGAAACTAATGGGACATATGTGAAACTATTGGGGCATCTGTGAAACGACTGGGTGATCTGTGACACTACTGGGACATATGTGAACTTATTTGGACATCTGTGAAATTATTGGGACATCTGTGAAACTATTGGGACATCTGTGAAACTATGGGGACATCTGTGCAACTAATGGGACATATGTGAAACTATTGGGGCATCTGTGAAACTACTGGGATCATCTGTGAAACTACCGGGACATCTGTAAAACTACTGGGACATCTTTGAAACTATTGAGACATCTGTGAAACTATGGGGACATCTGTTAACCTACTGGAATATCTGTAAAACTTCTGGGACATCTGTGAAACTATTGGGACATCTGTGAAACTCCTGGGACATCTGTGAAACTCCTGGGACATGTGAAACTATTGGGACATCTGTGAAACTATTTGTGACATCTGTTAAACTATTGGGACATCTGTGAAACTACTGGTACATCTGTTAAATTATTGGGACATCTGTGAAACTATGGGGACATCTGTGAAACTAATGGGACATATGTGAAACTATTGGGGCATCTGTGAAACGACTGGGTGATCTGTGACACTACTGGGACATATGTGAACTTATTGGGACATCTGTGAATCTATGGGGACATCTGTGAAACTAATGGGACATATGTGAAACTATTGGGACATCTGTGAAACTATGGGGACATCTGTGAAACTATTGGGACATCTGTGAAACTATTTGGGACATCTGTTAAACTAGTGGGACATCTGTGAAACTACTGGTACATCTCTTAAATTATTGGGACATCTGTGAAACTATTGGGACATCTGTAAAACTACTGGGACATATGTGAAACTATTGGGAAATGTGTGAAACGATTGGGACATCTGTGAAACTATTGGGACATCTGTGAAACTACTGGTACATCTGTGAAACTATGGGGACATCTGTTAACCTACTGGGATATCTGTAAAACTACTGGGACATCTGTGAAACTATTGGGACATCTGTGAAACTATGGGGACATCTGTTAAATTATTGGGACATCTGTGAAACTATGGGGACATCTGTGAAACTAATGGGACATATGTGAAACTATTGGGGCATCTGTGAAACGACTGGGTGATCTGTGACACTACTGGGACATATGTGAACTTATTGGGACATCTGTGAATCTATGGGGACATCTGTGAAACTAATGGGACATATGTGAAACTATTGGGACATCTGTGAAACTATGGGGACATCTGTGAAACTATTGGGACATCTGTGAAACTATTTGGGACATCTGTTAAACTAGTGGGACATCTGTGAAACTACTGGTACATCTCTTAAATTATTGGGACATCTGTGAAACTATTGGGACATCTGTAAAACTACTGGGACATATGTGAAACTATTGGGAAATGTGTGAAACGATTGGGACATCTGTGAAACTATTGGGACATCTGTGAAACTACTGGTACATCTGTGAAACTATGGGGACATCTGTTAACCTACTGGGATATCTGTAAAACTACTGGGACATCTGTGAAACTATTGGGACATCTGTGAAACTATGGGGACATCTGTTAACCTACTGGGACATCTGCGAAACTACTGGGACATCTGTTGAACTATTGGGACATCTGTGAATCTACTGGGACATCTGAAAAACTACTGGGACATATGTGAACCTATTGGGACATCTGTGAAACTATTGGGACATCTGTGAAACTATTGAGACATCTGTGAAACAACTGGGACATCTGTTAAACTATTGGGACATCTGTTAAACTCCTGGGACATCTGTGAAACTATTGGGACATCTGTCAAACTATTTGGGACATCTGTTAAACTATTGGGACATCTGTGAAACTACTGGTACATCTGTTAAATTATTGGGACATCTGTGAAACTATGGGGACATCTGTGAAACTAATGGGACATATGTGAAACTATTGGGGCATCTGTGAAACGACTGGGTGAACTGTGACACTACTGGGACATCTGTTAAACTTCTGGGACATCTGTGAAACTATTGGGACATCTGTGAAACTATTTGGGACATCTGTTAAACTATTGGGACATCTGTGAAACTACTGGTACATCTGTTAAATTATTGGGACATCTGTGAAACTATGGGGACATCTGTGAAACTAATGGGACATATGTGAAACTATTGGGGCATCTGTGAAACGACTGGGTGATCTGTGACACTACTGGGACATCTGTTAAACTTCTGGGACATCTGTGAAACTATTGGGACATCTGTGAAACTATTTGGGACATCTGTTAAACTATTGGGACATCTTTGAAGCTACTGGTACATCTGTGAAACTATGGGGACATCTGTGAAACTAATGGGACATATGTGAAACTATTGGGGCATCTGTGAAACTACTGGGATCATCTGTGAAACAACCGGGACATCTGTAAAACTACTGGGACATCTTTGAAACTATTGGGACATCTGTGAAACTATGGGGACATCTGTTAACCTACTGGAATATCTGTAAAACTTCTGGGACATCTGTGAAACTATTTGGGACATCTGTTAAACTATTGGGACATCTGTGAAACTACTGGTACATCTGTGAAATTATTGGGACATCTGTGAAACTATGGGGACATCTGTGAAACTAATGGGACATATGTGAAACTATTGGGGCATCTGTGAAACTACTGGGACATATGTGAACCTATTGGGACATCTGTGAAACTATTGGGACATCTGTGAAACTATGGGGACATCTGTGAAACTATTTGGGACATCTGTTAAACTATTGGGACATCTGTGAAACTACTGGTACATCTGTGAAATTATTGGGAAATCTGTGAAACTATGGGAACATCTGTGAAACTAATGGGACATATGTGAAACTATTGGGGCATCTGTGAAACTACTGGGTGATCTGAGAAACTACTGGGACATATGTGAACCTATTGGGACATCTATGAAACTATTGGGACATCTGTGAAACTATTGGGACATCTGTGAAACTATGGGGACATCTGTGAAACTACTGGTACATCTGTGAAATTATTGGGAAATCTGTGAAACTATGGAGACATCTGTGAAACTAATTGGACATATGTGAAACTATTGGGGCATCTGTGAAACGACTGGGTGATCTGTGAAACTACTGGGACATCTGTGAAACTATGGGGACATCTGTGAAACTAATGGGACATATGTGAAACTATTGGGGCATCTGTGAAACTACTGGGATCATCTGTGAAACTACCGGGACATCTGTAAAACTACTGGGACATCTTTGAAACTATTGGGACATCTGTGAAACTATGGGGACATCTGTTAACCTACTGCAATATCTGTAAAACTTCTGGGACATCTGTGAAACTATTTGGGACATCTGTTAAACTATTGGGACATCTGTTAAACTACTGGTACATCTGTGAAATTATTGGGACATCTGTGAAACTATGGGGACATCTGTAAAACTAATGGGACATATGTGAAACTATTGGGGCATCTGTGAAACTATTGGGACATCTGTGAAACTATTGAGACATCTGTGAAAAAACTGGGACATCTGTTAAACTATTGGGACATCTGTTAAACTCCTGGGACATCTGTGAAACTATTGGGACATCTGTCAAACTATTTGGGACATCTGTTAAACTATTGGGACATCTGTGAAACTACTGGTACATCTGTTAAATTATTGGGACATCTGTGAAACTATGGGGACATCTGTGAAACTAATGGGACATATGTGAAACTATTGGGGCATCTGTGAAACGACTGGGTGAACTGTGACACTACTGGGACATCTGTTAAACTTCTGGGACATCTGTGAAACTATTGGGACATCTGTGAAACTATTTGGGACATCTGTTAAACTATTGGGACATCTGTGAAACTACTGGTACATCTGTTAAATTATTGGGACATCTGTGAAACTATGGGGACATCTGTGAAACTAATGGGACATATGTGAAACTATTGGGGCATCTGTGAAACGACTGGGTGATCTGTGACACTACTGGGACATCTGTTAAACTTCTGGGACATCTGTGAAACTATTGGGACATCTGTGAAACTATTTGGGACATCTGTTAAACTATTGGGACATCTTTGAAGCTACTGGTACATCTGTGAAACTATGGGGACATCTGTGAAACTAATGGGACATATGTGAAACTATTGGGGCATCTGTGAAACTACTGGGATCATCTGTGAAACAACCGGGACATCTGTAAAACTACTGGGACATCTTTGAAACTATTGGGACATCTGTGAAACTATGGGGACATCTGTTAACCTACTGGAATATCTGTAAAATTTCTGGGACATCTGTGAAACTATTTGGGACATCTGTTAAACTATTGGGACATCTGTGAAACTACTGGTACATCTGTGAAATTATTGGGACATCTGTGAAACTATGGGGACATCTGTGAAACTAATGGGACATATGTGAAACTATTGGGGCATCTGTGAAACTACTGGGACATATGTGAACCTATTGGGACATCTGTGAAACTATTGGGACATCTGTGAAACTATGGGGACATCTGTGAAACTATTTGGGACATCTGTTAAACTATTGGGACATCTGTGAAACTACTGGTACATCTGTGAAATTATTGGGAAATCTGTGAAACTATGGGAACATCTGTGAAACTAATGGGACATATGTGAAACTATTGGGGCATCTGTGAAACTACTGGGTGATCTGAGAAACTACTGGGACATATGTGAACCTATTGGGACATCTATGAAACTATTGGGACATCTGTGAAACTATTGGGACATCTGTGAAACTATGGGGACATCTGTGAAACTACTGGTACATCTGTGAAATTATTGGGAAATCTGTGAAACTATGGAGACATCTGTGAAACTAATTGGACATATGTGAAACTATTGGGGCATCTGTGAAACGACTGGGTGATCTGTGAAACTACTGGGACATCTGTGAAACTATGGGGACATCTGTGAAACTAATGGGACATATGTGAAACTATTGGGGCATCTGTGAAACTACTGGGATCATCTGTGAAACTACCGGGACATCTGTAAAACTACTGGGACATCTTTGAAACTATTGGGACATCTGTGAAACTATGGGGACATCTGTTAACCTACTGCAATATCTGTAAAACTTCTGGGACATCTGTGAAACTATTTGGGACATCTGTTAAACTATTGGGACATCTGTTAAACTACTGGTACATCTGTGAAATTATTGGGACATCTGTGAAACTATGGGGACATCTGTAAAACTAATGGGACATATGTGAACCTATTGGGACATCTGTTAAACTATTGGGACATCTGTGAAACTATGGGGACATCTGTGAAACTATTTGGGACATCTGTTAAACTATTGGGACATCTGTGAAACTACTGGTACATCTGTGAAATTATTGGGAAATCTGTGAAACTATGGGGACATCTGTGAAACTAATGGGACATATGTGAAACTATTGGGGCATCTGTGAAACTACTGGGTGATCTGTGAAACTACTGGGACATATGTGAACCTATTGGGACATCTGTGAAACTATTGGGACATCTGTGAAACTATTGGGACATCTGTGAAACTATTGGGACATCTGTGAAACTATGGGGACATCTGTGAAACTACTGGTACATCTGTGAAATTATTGGGAAATCTGTGAAACTATGGAGACATCTGTGAAACTAATTGGACATATGTGAAACTATTGGGGCATCTGTGAAACGACTGGGTGATCTGTGAAACTACTGGGACATCTGTGAAACTATGGGGACATCTGTGAAACTAATGGGACATATGTGAAACTATTGGGGCATCTGTGAAACTACTGGGATCATCTGTGAAACTACCGGGACATCTGTAAAACTACTGGGACATCTTTGAAACTATTGGGACATCTGTGAAACTATGGGGACATCTGTTAACCTACTGCAATATCTGTAAAACTTCTGGGACATCTGTGAAACTATTTGGGACATCTGTTAAACTATTGGGACATCTGTTAAACTACTGGTACATCTGTGAAATTATTGGGACATCTGTGAAACTATGGGGACATCTGTAAAACTAATGGGACATATGTGAACCTATTGGGACATCTGTTAAACTATTGGGACATCTGTGAAACTATGGGGACATCTGTGAAACTATTTGGGACATCTGTTAAACTATTGGGACATCTGTGAAACTACTGGTACATCTGTGAAATTATTGGGAAATCTGTGAAACTATGGGGACATCTGTGAAACTAATGGGACATATGTGAAACTATTGGGGCATCTGTGAAACTACTGGGTGATCTGTGAAACTACTGGGACATATGTGAACCTATTGGGACATCTGTGAAACTATTGGGACATCTGTGAAACTATTGGGACATCTGTGAAACTATGGGGACATCTGTGAAACTAATGGGACATATGTGAAACTATTGGGACATCTGTGAAACTATGGGGACATCTGTGAAACTACTGGTACATCTGTGAAACTATGGGGACATCTGTTAACCTACTGGGATATCTGTAAAACTACTGGGACATCTGTGAAACTATTGGGACATCTGTTAACCTACTGGGACATCTGTGAAACTACTGGGACATCTGTTAAACTACTGGGACATCTGTTGAACTATTGGGACATCTGTGAATCTACTGGGACATCTGTAAAACTACTGGGACATATGTGAACCTATTGGGACATCTGTGAAACTATTGGTACATCTGTGAAACTATTGAGACATCTGTGAAACAACTGGGACATCTGTTAAACTATTGGGACATCAGTTAAACTCCTGGGACATCTGTGAAACTATTGGGACATCTGTCAAACTATTTGGGACATCTGTGAAACTATTGGGACATCTGTGAAACTACTGGTACATCTGTTAAATTATTGGGACATCTGTGAAACTATGGGGACATCTGTGAAACTAATGGGACATATGTGAAACTATTGGGGCATCTGTGAAACGACTGGGTGATCTGTGACACTACTGGGACATATGTGAACTTATTTGGACATCTGTGAAACTATTGGGACATCTGTGAAACTATTGGGACATCTGTGAAACTATGGGGACATCTGTGCAACTAATGGGACATATGTGAAACTATTGGGGCATCTGTGAAACTACTGGGATCATCTGTGAAACTACCGGGACATCTGTAAAACTACTGGGACATCTTTGAAACTATTGGGACATCTGTGAAACTATGGGGACATCTGTTAACCTACTGGAATATCTGTAAAACTTCTGGGACATCTGTGAAACTATTGGGACATCTGTGAAACTCCTGGGACATCTGTGAAACTCCTGGGACATGTGAAACTATTGGGACATCTGTGAAACTATTTGGGACATCTGTTAAACTATTGGGACATCTGTGAAACTACTGGTACATCTGTTAAATTATTGGGACATCTGTGAAACTATGGGGACATCTGTGAAACTAATGGGACATATGTGAAACTATTGGGGCATCTGTGAAACGACTGGGTGATCTGTGACACTACTGGGAAATATGTAAACTTATTGGGACATCTGTGAATCTATAGGGACATCTGTGAAACTAATGGGACATATGTGAAACTATTGGGACATCTGTGAAACTATGGGGACATCTGTGAAACTATTGGGACATCTGTGAAACTATTTGGGACATCTGTTAAACTATTGGGACATCTGTGAAACTACTGGTACATCTCTTAAATTATTGGGACATCTGTGAAACTATTGGGACATCTGTAAAACTACTGGGACATATGTGAAACTATTGGGAAATGTGTGAAACGATTGGGACATCTGTGAAACTATTGGGACATCTGTGAAACTACTGGTACATCTGTGAAACTATGGGGACATCTGTTAACCTACTGGGACATCTGCGAAACTACTGGGACATCTGTTGAACTATTGGGACATCTGTGAATCTACTGGGACATCTGAAAAACTACTGGGACATATGTGAACCTATTGGGACATCTGTGAAACTATTGGGACATCTGTGAAACTATTGAGACATCTGTGAAACAACTGGGACATCTGTTAAACTATTGGGACATCTGTTAAACTCCTGGGACATCTGTGAAACTATTGGGACATCTGTCAAACTATTTGGGACATCTGTTAAACTATTGGGACATCTGTGAAACTACTGGTACATCTGTTAAATTATTGGGACATCTGTGAAACTATGGGGACATCTGTGAAACTAATGGGACATATGTGAAACTATTGGGGCATCTGTGAAACGACTGGGTGATCTGTGACACTACTGGGACATCTGTTAAACTTCTGGGACATCTGTGAAACTATTGGGACATCTGTGAATCTACTGGGACATCTGTAAAACTACTGGGACATATGTGAACCTATTGGGACATCTGTGAAACTATTGGTACATCTGTGAAACTATTGAGACATCTGTGAAACAACTGGGACATCTGTTAAACTATTGGGACATCAGTTAAACTCCTGGGACATCTGTGAAACTATTGGGACATCTGTCAAACTATTTGGGACATCTGTTAAACTATTGGGACATCTGTGAAACTACTAGTACATCTGTTAAATTATTGGGACATCTGTGAAACTATGGGGACATCTGTGAAACTAATGGGACATATGTGAAACTATTGGGGCATCTGTGAAACGACTGGGTGATCTGTGACACTACTGGGACATCTGTTAAACTTCTGGGACATCTGTGAAACTATTGGGACATCTGTGAAACTACTGGTACATCTGTTAAATTATTGGGACATCTGTGAAACTATGGGGACATCTGTGAAACTAATGGGACATATGTGAAACTATTGGGGCATCTGTGAAACGACTGGGTGATCTGTGACACTACTGGGACATATGTGAACTTATTTAAACATCTGTGAAACTATTGGGACATCTGTGAAACTATTGGGACATCTGTGAAACTATGGGGACATCTGTGCAACTAATGGGACATATGTGAAACTATTGGGGCATCTGTGAAACTACTGGGATCATCTGTGAAACTACCGGGACATCTGTAAAACTACTGGGACATCTTTGAAACTATTGGGACATCTGTGAAACTATGGGGACATCTGTTAACCTACTGGAATATCTGTAAAACTTCTGGGACATCTGTGAAACTATTGGGACATCTGTGAAACTCCTGGGACATCTGTGAAACTCCTGGGACATGTGAAACTATTGGGACATCTGTGAAACTATTTGGGACATCTGTTAAACTATTGGGACATCTGTGAAACTACTGGTACATCTGTTAAATTATTGGGACATCTGTGAAACTATGGGGACATCTGTGAAACTAATGGGACATATGTGAAACTATTGGGGCATCTGTGAAACGACTGGGTGATCTGTGACACTACTGGGAAATATGTAAACTTATTGGGACATCTGTGAATCTATGGGGACATCTGTGAAACTAATGGGACATATGTGAAACTATTGGGACATCTGTGAAACTATGGGGATATCTGTGAAACTATTGGGACATCTGTGAAACTATTTGGGACATCTGTTAAACTATTGGGACATCTGTGAAACTACTGGTACATCTCTTAAATTATTGGGACATCTGTGAAACTATTGGGACATCTGTAAAACTACTGGGACATATGTGAAACTATTGGGAAATGTGTGAAACGATTGGGACATCTGTGAAACTATTGGGACATCTGTGAAACTACTGGTACATCTGTGAAACTATGGGGACATCTGTTAACCTACTGGGACATCTGCGAAACTACTGGGACATCTGTTGAACTATTGGGACATCTGTGAATCTACTGGGACATCTGAAAAACTACTGGGACATATGTGAACCTATTGGGACATCTGTGAAACTATTGGGACATCTGTGAAACTATTGAGACATCTGTGAAACAACTGGGACATCTGTTAAACTATTGGGACATCTGTTAAACTCCTGGGACATCTGTGAAACTATTGGGACATCTGTCAAACTATTTGGGACATCTGTTAAACTATTGGGACATCTGTGAAACTACTGGTACATCTGTTAAATTATTGGGACATCTGTGAAACTATGGGGACATCTGTGAAACTAATGGGACATATGTGAAACTATTGGGGCATCTGTGAAACGACTGGGTGATCTGTGACACTACTGGGACATCTGTGAAACTATTTGGGACATCTGTTAAACTATTGGGACATCTGTGAAACTACTGGTACATCTGTGAAACTATGGGGACATCTGTGAAACTAATGGGACATATGTGAAACTATTGGGGCATCTGTGAAACTACTGGGATCATCTGTGAAACAACCGGGACATCTGTAAAACTACTGGGACATCTTTGAAACTATTGGGACATCTGTGAAACTATGGGGACATCTGTTAACCTACTGGAATATCTGTAAAACTTCTGGGACATCTGTGAAAATATTTGGGACATCTGTGAAACTATTGGGACATCTGTGAAACTACTGGTACATTTGTGAAATTATTGGGACATCTGTGAAACTATGGGGACATCTGTGAATCTAATGGGACATATGTGAAACTATTGGGGCATCTGTGAAACTACTGGGACATATGTGAACCTATTGGGACATCTGTGAAACTATTGGGACATCTGTGAAACTATGGGGACATCTGTGAAACTATTTGGGACATCTGTTAAACTATTGGGACATCTGTGAAACTACTGGTACATCTGTGAAATCATTGGGAAATCTGTGAAACTATGGGGACATCTGTGAAACTAATTGGACATTTGTGAAACTATTGGGGCATCTGTGAAACTACTGGGTGATCTGTGAAACTACTGGGACATATGTGAACCTATTGGGACATCTGTGAAACTATTGGGACATCTGTGAAACTATGGGGACATCTGTGAAACTAATGGGACATATGTGAAACTATTGGGACATATGTGAAACTATGGGGACATCTGTGAAACTAATGGGACATATGTGAAACTATTGGGACATCTGTAAAACTACTGGGACATATGTGAAACTATTGGGAAATGTGTGAAACTATTGCGACATCTGTGAAACTATTGGGACATCTGTGAAACTACTGGTACATCTGTGAAACTATGGGGACATCTGTGAAACTAACGGGACATATGTGAAACTATTGGGGCATCTGTGAAACTACTGGGATCATCTGTGAAACAACCGGGACATGTGTAAAACTACTGGGACATCTTTGAAACTATTGGGACATCTGTGAAACTATGGGGACATCTGTTAACCTACTGGAATATCTGTAAAACTTCTGGGACATCTGTGAAAATATTTGGGACATCTGTGAAACTATTGGGACATCTGTGAAACTACTGGTACATTTGTGAAATTATTGGGACATCTGTGAAACTATGGGGACATCTGTGAATCTAATGGGACATATGTGAAACTATTGGGGCATCTGTGAAACTACTGGGACATATGTGAACCTATTGGGACATCTGTGAAACTATTGGGACATCTGTGAAACTATGGGGACATCTGTGAAACTATTTGGGACATCTGTGAAACTACTTGTACATCTGTGAAATTATTGGGAAATCTGTGAAACTATGGGGACATCTGTGAAACTAATTGGACATTTGTGAAACTATTGGGGCATCTGTGAAACTACTGGGTGATCTGTGAAACTACTGGGACATATGTGAACCTATTGGGACATCTGTGAAACTATTGGGACATCTGTGAAACTATTGGGACATCTGTGAAACTATGGGGACATCTGTGAAACTAATGGGACATATGTGAAACTATTGGGACATATGTGAAACTATGGGGACATCTGTGAAACTAATGGGACATATGTGAAACTATTGGGACATCTGTAAAACTACTGGGACATATGTGAAACTATTGGGAAATGTGTGAAACTATTGCGACATCTGTGAAACTATTGGGACATCTGTGAAACTACTGGTACATCTGTGAAACTATGGGGACATCTGTGAAACTAATGGGACATATGTGAAACTATTGGGGCATCTGTGAAACTACTGGGATCATCTGTGAAACAACCGGGACATCTGTAAAACTACTGGGACATCTTTGAAACTATTGGGACATCTGTGCAACTATGGGGACATCTGTTAACCTACTGGAATATCTGTAAAACTTCTGGGACATCTGTGAAAATATTTGGGACATCTGTTAAACTATTGGGACATCTGTGAAACTACTCGTACATTTGTGAAATTATTGGGACATCTGTGAAACTATGGGGACATCTGTGAATCTAATGGGACATATGTGAAACTATTGGGGCATCTGTGAAACTACTGGGACATATGTGAACCTATTGGGACATCTGTGAAACTATTGGGACATCTGTGAAACTATGGGGACATCTGTGAAACTATTTGGGACATCTGTTAAACTATTGGGACATCTGTGAAACTACTGGTACATCTGTGAAATTATTGGGAAATCTGTGAAACTATGGGGACATCTGTGAAACTAATGGGACATATGTGAAACTATTGGGGCATCTGTGAAACTACTGGGTGATCTGTGAAACTACTGGGACATATGTGAACCTATTGGGACATCTGTGAAACTATTGGGACATCTGTGAAACTATTGGGATATCTGTGAAACTATGGGGACATCTGTGAAACTAATGGGACATATGTGAAAGTATTGGGACATCTGTGAAACTATGGGGACATCTGTGAAACTAATGGGACATATGTGAAACTATTGGGACATCTGTAAAACTACTGGGACATATGTGAAACTATTGGGAAATGTGTGAAACTATTGCGACATCTGTGAAACTATTGGGACATCTGTGAAACTACTGGTACATCTGTGAAACGATGGGGACATCTGTTAACCTACTGGGATATCTGTAAAACTACTGGGACATCTGTGAAACTATTGGGACATCTGTGAAACTATGGGGACATCTGTTAACCTACTGGGACATCTGTGAAACTACTGGGACATCTGTTAAACTACTGGGACATCTGTTGAACTATTGGGACATCTGGGAATCTACTGGGACATCTGTAAAACTACTGGGACATATGTGAACCTATTGGGACATCTGTGAAACTATTGAGACATCTGTGAAACAACTGGGACATCTGTTAAACTATTGGGACATCTGTGAAACTATTGGGAAATGTGTGAAACTATTGCGACATCTGTGAAACTATTGGGACATCTGTGAAACTACTGGTACATCTGTGAAAAGATGGGGACATCTGTTAACCTACTGGGATATCTGTAAAACTACTGGGACATCTGTGAAACTATTGGGACATCTGTGAAACTATGGGGACATCTGTTAACCTACTGGGACATCTGTGAAACTACTGGGACATCTGTTAAACTACTGGGACATCTGTTGAACTATTGGGACATCTGGGAATCTACTGGGACATCTGTAAAACTACTGGGACATATGTGAACCTATTGGGACATCTGTGAAACTATTGAGACATCTGTGAATCTAATGGGACATATGTGAAACTATTGGGGCATCTGTGAAACTACTGGGACATATGTGAACCTATTGGGACATCTGTGAAACTATTGGGACATCTGTGAAACTATGGGGACATCTGTGAAACTATTTGGGACATCTGTTAAACTATTGGGACATCTGTGAAACTACTGGTACATCTGTGAAATTATTGGGAAATCTGTGAAACTATGGGGACATCTGTGAAACTAATGGGACATATGTGAAACTATTGGGGCATCTGTGAAACTACTGGGTGATCTGTGAAACTACTGGGACATATGTGAACCTATTGGGACATCTGTGAAACTATTGGGACATCTGTGAAACTATTGGGACATCTGTGAAACTATGGGGACATCTGTGAAACTAATGGGACATATGTGAAAGTATTGGGACATCTGTGAAACTATGGGGACATCTGTGAAACTAATGGGACATATGTGAAACTATTGGGACATCTGTAAAACTACTGGGACATATGTGAAACTATTGGGAAATGTGTGAAACTATTGCGACATCTGTGAAACTATTGGGACATCTGTGAAACTACTGGTACATCTGTGAAACGATGGGGACATCTGTTAACCTACTGGGATATCTGTAAAACTACTGGGACATCTGTGAAACTATTGGGACATCTGTGAAACTATGGGGACATCTGTTAACCTACTGGGACATCTGTGAAACTACTGGGACATCTGTTAAACTACTGGGACATCTGTTGAACTATTGGGACATCTGGGAATCTACTGGGACATCTGTAAAACTACTGGGACATATGTGAACCTATTGGGACATCTGTGAAACTATTGAGACATCTGTGAAACAACTGGGACATCTGTTAAACTATTGGGACATCTGTGAAACTATTGGGAAATGTGTGAAACTATTGCGACATCTGTGAAACTATTGGGACATCTGTGAAACTACTGGTACATCTGTGAAAAGATGGGGACATCTGTTAACCTACTGGGATATCTGTAAAACTACTGGGACATCTGTGAAACTATTGGGACATCTGTGAAACTATGGGGACATCTGTTAACCTACTGGGGCATCTGTGAAACTACTGGGACATCTGTTAAACTACTGGGACATCTGTTGAACTATTGGGACATCTGGGAATCTACTGGGACATCTGTAAAACTACTGGGACATATGTGAACCTATTGGGACATCTGTGAAACTATTGAGACATCTGTGAAACAACTGGGACATCTGTTAAACTATTGGGACATCTGTTAAACTCCTGGGACATCTGTGAAACTATTGGGACATCTGTCAAACTATTTGGGACATCTGTTAAACTATTGGGACATCTGTGAAACTACTGGTACATTTGTTAAATTATTGGGACATCTGTGAAACTATGGGGACATCTGTGAAACTAATGGGACATATGTGAAACTATTGGGGCATCTGTGAAACGACTGGGTGATCTGTGACACTACTGGTACATCTGATAAACTTCTGGGACATCTGTGAAACTATTGGGACATCTGTGAAACTATTTGGGACATCTGTTAAACTATTGGGACATCTGTGAAACTACTGGTACATCTGTTAAATTATTGGGACATCTGTGAAACTATGGGGACATCTGTGAAACTAATGGGACATATGTGAAACTATTGGGGCATCTGTGAAACGACTGGGTGATCTGTGACACTACTGGGACATATGTGAACTTATTTGGACATCTGTGAAACTATTGGGACATCTGTCAAACTATGGGGACATCTGTGCAACTAATGGGACATATGTGAAACTATTGGGGCATCTGTGAAACTACTGGGATCATCTGTGAAACTACCGGGACATCTGTAAAACTACTGGGACATCTTTGAAACTATTGGGACATCTGTGAAACTATGGGGACATCTGTTAACCTACTGGAAAATCTGTAAAACTTCTGGGACATCTGTGAAACTATTGGGACATCTGTGAAACTCCTGGGACATCTGTGAAACTATTGGGACATCTGTGAAACTATTTGGGACATCTGTTAAACTATTGGAACATCTGTGAAACTACTGGTACATCTGTGAAACTATGGGGACATCTGTGAAACTAATGGGACATATGTGAAACTATTGGGGCATCTGTGAAACGACTGGGTGATCTGTGACACTACTGGGACATATGTGAACTTATTGGGACATCTGTGAATCTATGGGGACATCTGTGAAACTAATGGGACATATGTGAAACTATTGGGACATCTGTGAAACTATGGGGACATCTGTGAAACTATTGGGACATCTGTGAAACTATTTGGGACATCTGTTAAACTATTGGGACATCTGTGAAACTACTGGTACATCTGTTAAATTATTGGGACATCTGTGAATCTATTGGGACATCTGTAAAACTACTGGGACATATGTGAATCTATTGGGAAATGTGTGAAACTATTGGGACATCTGTGAAACTATTGGGACATCTGTGAAACTACTGGTACATCTGTGAAACTATGGGGACATCTGTTAACCTACTGGGATATCTGTAAAACTACTGGGACATCTGTGAAACTATTGGGACATCTGTGAAACTATGGGGAAATCTGTTAACCTACTGGGACATCTGTGAAACTACTGGGACATCTGTTGAACTATTGGGACATCTGTGAATCTACTGGGACATCTGTAAAACTACTGGGACATATGTGAACCTATTGGGACATCTGTGAAACTATTGGGACATCTGTGAAACTATTGAAACATCTGTGAAACAACTGGGACATCTGTTAAACTATTGGGACATCTGTTAAACTCCTGGGACATCTGTGAAACTATTCGGACATCTGTCAAACTATTTGGGACATCTGTTAAACTATTGGGACATCTGTGAAACTACTGGTACATATGTTAAATTATTGGGACATCTGTGAAACTATGGGGACATCTGTGAAACTAATGGGACATATGTGAAACTATTTGGGCATCTGTGAAACGACTGGGTGATCTGTGACACTACTGGGACATATGTGAACTTATTGGGACATCTGTGAATCTATGGGGACATCTGTGAAACTAATGGGACATATGTGAAACTATTGGGACATCTGTGAAACTATTGGGACATCTGTGAAACTATTTGGGACATCTGTTAAACTATTGGGACATCTGTGAAACTACTGGTACATCTGTTAAATTATTGGAACATCTGTGAAACTATGGGGACATCTGTGAAACTAATGGGACATATGTGAAACTATTGGGGCATCTGTGAAATGACTGGGTGATCTGTGACACTACTGGGACATATGTGAACTTATTGGGACATCTGTGAATCTATGGGGACATCTGTGAAACTAATGGGACATATGTGAAACTATTGGGACATCTGTGAAACTATGGGGACATCTGTGAAACTATTGGGACATCTGTGAAACTATTTGGGACATCTGTTAAACTATTGGGACATCTGTGAAACTACTGGTACATCTGTTAAATTATTGGGACATCTGTGAAACTATTGGGACATCTGCAAAACTACTGGGACATATGTGAAACTATTGGGAAATGTGTGAAACTATTGGGACATCTGTGAAACTATTGGGACATCTGTGAAACTACTGGTACATCTGTGAAACTATGGGGACATCTGTTAACCTACTGGGATATCTGTAAAACTAGTGGGACATCTGTGAAACTATTGGGACATCTGTGAAACTATGGGGACATCTGTTAACCTACTGGGACATCTGTGAAACTACTGGGACATCTGTTGAACTATTGGGACATCTGTGAATCTACTGGGACATCTGTAAAACTACTGGGACATATGTGAACCTATTGGGACATCTGTGAAACTATTGGGACATCTGTGAAACTATTGAGACATCTGTGAAACAACTGGGACATCTGTTAAACTATTGGGACATCTGTTAAACTCCTGGGACATCTGTGAAACTATTGGGACATCTGTCAAACTATTTGGGACATCTGTTAAACTATTGGGACATCTGTGAAACTACTGGTACATCTGTTAAATTATTGGGACATTTGTGAAACTATGGGGACATCTGTGAAACTAATGGGACATATGTGAAACTATTTGGGCATCTGTGAAACGACTGGGTGATCTGTGACACTACTGGGACATATGTGAACTTATTGGGACATCTGTGAATCTATGGGGACATCTGTGAAACTAATGGGACATATGTGAAACTATTGGGACATCTGTGAAACTATGGGGACATCCGTGAAACTATTGGGACATCTGTGAAACTATTTGGGACATCTGTTAAACTATTGGGACATCTGTGAAACTACTGGTACATCTGTTAAATTATTGGGACATCTGTGAAACTATTGGGACATCTGTAGAACTACTGGGACATATGTGAAACTATTGGGAAATGTGTGAAACTATTGGGACATCTGTGAAACTATTGGGACATCTGTGAAACTACTGGTACATCTGTGAAACTATGGGGACATCTGTTAACCTACTGGGATATCTGTAAAACTACTGGGACATCTGTGAAACTATTGGGACATCTGTGAAACTATGGGGACATCTGTTAACCTACTGGGACATCTGTGAAACTACTGGGACATCTGTTGAACTATTGGGACATCTGTGAATCTACTGGGACATCTGTAAAACTACTGGGACATATGTGAACCTATTGGGACATCTGTGAAACTATTTGGGACATCTGTTAAACTATTGGGACATCTGTGAAACTACTGGTACATCTGTTAAATTATTGGGACATCTGTGAAACTATGGGGACATCTGTGAAACTAGTGGGACATATGTGAAACTATTGGGGCATCTGTGAAACGACTGGGTGA
Organism: Petromyzon marinus; assembly: GCF_048934315.1. NCBI lineage: Eukaryota > Metazoa > Chordata > Hyperoartia > Petromyzontiformes > Petromyzontidae > Petromyzon > Petromyzon marinus. Next base: position 16,539,425 of record NC_133730.1, on the reverse strand, counting down.
TCTGTGACACTACTGGGACATCTGTTAAACTTCTGGGACATCTGTGAAACTATTGGGACATCTGTGAAACTATGGGGACATCTGTGCAACTAATGGGACATATGTGAAACTATTGGGGCATCTGTGAAACTACTGGGATCATCTGTGAAACTACCGGGACATCTGTAAAACTACTGGGACATCTTTGAAACTATTGGGACATCTGTGAAACTATGGGGACATCTGTTAACCTACTGGAATATCTGTAAAACTTCTGGGACATCTGTGAAACTATTGGGACATCTGTGAAACTCCTGGGACATCTGTGAAACTCCTGGGACATCTGTGAAACTATTGGGACATCTGTGAAACTATTTGGGACATCTGTTAAACTATTGGGACATCTGTGAAACTACTGGTACATCTGTTAAATTATTGGGACATCTGAGAAACTATGGGGACATCTGTGAAACTAATGGGACATATGTGAAACTATTGGGGCATCTGTGAAACGACTGGGTGATCTGTGACACTACTGGGACATATGTGAACTTATTGGGACATCTGTGAATCTATGGGGACATCTGTGAAACTAATGGGACATATGTGAAACTATTGGGACATCTGTGAAACTATGGGGACATCTGTGAAACTATTGGGACATCTGTGAAACTATTTGGGACATCTGTTAAAACTATTGGGACATCTGTGAAACTACTGGTACATCTGTTAAATTATTGGGACATCTGTGAAACTATTGGGACATCTGTAAAACTACTGGGACATATGTGAAACTATTGGGAAATGTGTGAAACTATTGGGACATCTGTGAAACTATTGGGACATCTGTGAAACTACTGGTACATCTGTGAAACTATGGGGACATCTGTTAACCTACTGGGATATCTGTAAAACTACTGGGACATCTGTGAAACTATTGGGACATCTGTGAAACTATGGTGACATCTGTTAACCTACTGGGACATCTGTGAAACTACTGGGACATCTGTTGAACTATTGGGACATCTGTGAATCTACTGGGACATCTATAAAACTACTGGGACATATGTGAACCTATTGGGACATCTGTGAAACTATTGGGACATCTGTGAAACTACTGGGACATCTGTGAAACAACTGGGACATCTGTTAAACTATTGGGACATCTGTTAAACTCCTGGGACATCTGTGAAACTATTGGGACATCTGTCAAACTATTTGGGACATCTGTTAAACTATTGGGACATCTGTGAAATTACTGGTACATCTGTTAAATTATTGGGACATCTGTGAAACTATGGGGACATCTGTGAAACTAATGGGACATATGTGAAACTATTGGGGCATCTGTGAAACGATTGGGTGATCTGTGACACTACTGGGACATATGTGAACTTATTGGGACATCTGTGAAACTAATGGGACATATGTGAAACTATTGGGGCATCTGTGAAACTACTGGGACATCTGTGAAACTATTGGGACATCTGTGAAACTATTTGGGACATCTGTTAAACTATTGGGACATCTGTGAAACTACTGGGACATCTGTGAAACTATTGGGACATCTGTGAAACTACTGGGACATCTGTGAAACTACTGGGACATCTGTGAAACTATTTGGGACATGTGTTAAACTATTGGAACATCTGTGAAACTACTGGGACATCTGTGAAACTATTGGGACATCTGTGAAACTATGGGGACATCTGTTAACCTACTGGGACATCTGTGAAACTACTGGGACATCTGTTGAACTATTGGGACATCTGTGAATCTACTGGGACATCTGTAAAACTACTGGGACATCTGTTGAACTATTGGGACATCTGTGAATCTACTGGGACATCTGTTAAACTCCTGGGACATCTGTGAAACTATTGGGACATCTGTCAAACTATTTGGGACATCTGTTAAACTATTGGGACATCTGTGAAACTACTGGTACATCTGTTAAATTATTGGGACATCTGTGAAACTATGGGGACATCTGTGAAACTAATGGGACATATGTGAAACTATTGGGGCATCTGTGAAACGACTGGGTGATCTGTGACACTACTGGGACATATGTGAACTTACTGGGACATCTGTGAATCTATGGGGACATCTGTGAAACTAATGGGACATATGTGAAACTATTGGGACATCTGTGAAACTATTGGGACATCTGTGAAACTATTTGGGACATCTGTTAAACTATTGGGACATCTGTGAAACTACTGGTACATCTGTTAAATTATTGGGACATCTGTGAAACTATTGGGACATCTGTAAAACTACTGGGACATATGTGAAACTATTGGGAAATGTGTGAAACTATTGGGACATCTGTGAAACTATTGGGACATCTGTGAAACTACTGGGATATCTGTAAAACTACTGGGACATCTGTGAAACTATTGGGACATCTGTGAAACTATGGGGACATCTGTTAACCTACTGGGACATCTGTGAAACTACTGGGACATCTGTAAAACTACTGGGACATATGTGAACCTATTGGGACGTCTGTGAAACTATTGGGACATCTGTGAAACTATTGAGACATCTGTGAAACAACTGGGACATCTGTTAAACTATTGGGACATCTGTTAAACTCCTGGGACATCTGTGAAACTATTGGGACATCTGTCAAACTATTTGGGACATCTGTTAAACTATTGGGACATCTGTGAAACTACTGGTACATCTGTTAAATTATTGGGACATCTGTGAAACAATGGGGACATCTGTGAAACTAATGGGACATATGTGAAACTATTTGGGCATCTGTGAATCGACTGGGTGATCTGTGACACTACTGGGACATATGTGAACTTATTGGGACATCTGTGAATCTATGGGGACATCTGTGAAACTAATGGGACATATGTGAAACTATTGGGACATCTGTGAAACTATGGGGACATCCGTGAAACTATTGGGACATCTGTGAAACTATTTGGGACATCTGTTAAACTATTGGGACATCTGTGAAAATACTAGTACATCTGTTAAATTATTGGGACATCTGTGAAACTATTGGGACATCTGTAAAACTACTGGGACATATGTGAAACTATTGGGAAATGTGTGAAACTATTGGGACATCTGTGAAACTATTGGGACATCTGTGAAACTACTGATACATCTGTGAAACTATGGGGACATCTGTTAACCTACTGGGATATCTGTAAAACTACTGGGACATCTGTGAAACTATTGGGACATCTGTGGAACTATGGGGACATCTGTTAACCTACTGGGACATCTGTGAAACTACTGGGACATCTGTGAATCTACTGGGACATCTGTTGAACTATTGGGACATCTGTGAATCTACTGGGACATCTGTAAAACTACTGGGACATATGTGAACCTATTGGGACATCTGTGAAACTATTTGGGACATCTGTTAAACTATTGGGACATCTGTGAAACTACTGGTACATCTGTTAAATTATTGGAACATCTGTGAAACTATGGGGACATCTGTGAAACTAATGGGACATATGTGAAACTATTGGGGCATCTGTGAAACGACTGGGTGATCTGTGACACTACTGGGACATCTGTTAAACTTCTGGGACATCTGTGAAACTATTGGGACATCTGTGAAACTATGGGGACATCTGTGCAACTAATGGGACATATGTGAAACTATTGGGGCATCTGTGAAACTACTGGGATCATCTGTGAAACTACTGGGACATCTGTAAAACTACTGGGACATCTTTGAAACTATTGGGACATCTGTGAAACTATGGGGACATCTGTTAACCTACTGGAATATCTGTAAAACTTCTGGGACATCTGTGAAACTATTGGGACATCTGTGTAACTCCTGGGACATCTGTGAAACTCCTGGGACATCTGTGAAACTATTGGGACATCTGTGAAACTATTTGGGACATCTGTTAAACTATTGGGACATCTGTGAAACTACTGGTACATCTGTTAAATTATTGGGACATCTGAGAAACTATGGGGACATCTGTGAAACTAATGGGACATATGTGAAACTATTGGGGCATCTGTGAAACGACTGGGTGATCTGTGACACTACTGGGACATATGTGAACTTATTGGGACATCTGTGAATCTATGGGGACATCTGTGAAACTAATGGGACATATGTGAAACTATTGGGACATCTGTGAAACTATGGGGACATCTGTGAAACTATTGGGACATCTGTGAAACTATTTGGGACATCTGTTAAAACTATTGGGACATCTGTGAAACTACTGGTACATCTGTTAAATTATTGGGACATCTGTGAAACTATTGGGACATCTGTAAAACTACTGGGACATATGTGAAACTATTGGGAAATGTGTGAAACTATTGGGACATCTGTGAAACTATTGGGACATCTGTGAAACTACTGGTACATCTGTGAAACTATGGGGACATCTGTTAACCTACTGGGATATCTGTAAAACTACTGGGACATCTGTGAAACTATTGGGACATCTGTGAAACTATGGTGACATCTGTTAACCTACTGGGAGATCTGTGAAACTACTGGGACATCTGTTGAACTATTGGGACATCTGTTAAACTCCTGGGACATCTGTGAAACTATTGGGACATCTGTCAAACTATTTGGGACATCTGTTAAACTATTGGGACATCTGTGAAACTACTGGTACATCTGTTAAATTATTGGGACATCTGTGAAACTATGGGGACATCTGTGAAACTAATGGGACATATGTGAAACTATTGGGGCATCTGTGAAACGACTGGGTGATCTGTGACACTACTGGGACATATGTGAACTTATTGGGACATCTGTGAAACTAATGGGACATATGTGAAACTATTGGGGCATCTGTGAAACTACTGGGACATCTGTGAAACTATTGGGACATCTGTGAAACTATTTGGGACATCTGTTAAACTATTGGGACATGTGTTAAACTTTTGGAACATCTGTGAAACTACTGGGACATCTGTGAAACTATTGGGACATCTGTGAAACTATGGGGACATCTGTTAACCTACTGGGACATCTGTGAAACTACTGGGACATCTGTTGAACTATTGGGACATCTGTGAATCTACTGGGACATCTGTAAAACTACTGGGACATCTGTTGAACTATTGGGACATCTGTGAATCTACTGGGACATCTGTTAAACTCCTGGGACATCTGTGAAACTATTGGGACATCTGTCAAACTATTTGGGACATCTGTTAAACTATTGGGACATCTGTGAAACTACTGGTACATCTGTTAAATTATTGGGACATCTGTGAAACTATGGGGACATCTGTGAAACTAATGGGACATATGTGAAACTATTGGGGCATCTGTGAAACGACTGGGTGATCTGTGACACTACTGGGACATATGTGAACTTATTGGGACATCTGTGAATCTATGGGGACATCTGTGAAACTAATGGGACATATGTGAAACTATTGGGACATCTGTGAAACTATGGGGACATCCGTGAAACTATTGGGACATCTGTGAAACTATTTGGGACATCTGTTAAACTATTGGGACATCTGTGAAAATACTGGTACATCTGTTAAATTATTGGGACATCTGTGAAACTATTGGGACATCTGTAAAACTACTGGGACATATGTGAAACTATTGGGAAATGTGTGAAACTATTGGGACATCTGTGAAACTATTGGGACATCTGTGAAACTACTGATACATCTGTGAAACTATGGGGACATCTGTTAACCTACTGGGATATCTGTAAAACTACTGGGACATCTGTGAAACTATTGGGACATCTGTGGAACTATGGGGACATCTGTTAACCTACTGGGACATCTGTGAAACTACTGGGACATCTGTGAATCTACTGGGACATCTGTTGAACTATTGGGACATCTGTGAATCTACTGGGACATCTGTAAAACTACTGGGACATATGTGAACCTATTGGGACATCTGTGAAACTATTTGGGACATCTGTTAAACTATTGGGACATCTGTGAAACTACTGGTACATCTGTTAAATTATTGGAACATCTGTGAAACTATGGGGACATCTGTGAAACTAATGGGACATATGTGAAACTATTGGGGCATCTGTGAAACGACTGGGTGATCTGTGACACTACTGGGACATCTGTTAAACTTCTGGGACATCTGTGAAACTATTGGGACATCTGTGAAACTATGGGGACATCTGTGCAACTAATGGGACATATGTGAAACTATTGGGGCATCTGTGAAACTACTGGGATCATCTGTGAAACTACCGGGACATCTGTAAAACTACTGGGACATCTTTGAAACTATTGGGACATCTGTGAAACTATGGGGACATCTGTTAACCTACTGGAATATCTGTAAAACTTCTGGGACATCTGTGAAACTATTGGGACATCTGTGTAACTCCTGGGACATCTGTGAAACTCCTGGGACATCTGTGAAACTATTGGGACATCTGTGAAACTATTTGGGACATCTGTTAAACTATTGGGACATCTGTGAAACTACTGGTACATCTGTTAAATTATTGGGACATCTGAGAAACTATGGGGACATCTGTGAAACTAATGGGACATATGTGAAACTATTGGGGCATCTGTGAAACGACTGGGTGATCTGTGACACTACTGGGACATATGTGAACTTATTGGGACATCTGTGAATCTATGGGGACATCTGTGAAACTAATGGGACATATGTGAAACTATTGGGACATCTGTGAAACTATGGGGACATCTGTGAAACTATTGGGACATCTGTGAAACTATTTGGGACATCTGTTAAAACTATTGGGACATCTGTGAAACTACTGGTACATCTGTTAAATTATTGGGACATCTGTGAAACTATTGGGACATCTGTAAAACTACTGGGACATATGTGAAACTATTGGGAAATGTGTGAAACTATTGGGACATCTGTGAAACTATTGGGACATCTGTGAAACTACTGGTACATCTGTGAAACTATGGGGACATCTGTTAACCTACTGGGATATCTGTAAAACTACTGGGACATCTGTGAAACTATTGGGACATCTGTGAAACTATGGTGACATCTGTTAACCTACTGGGAGATCTGTGAAACTACTGGGACATCTGTTGAACTATTGGGACATCTGTGAATCTACTGGGACATCTGTAAAACTACTGGGACATATGTGAACCTATTGGGACATCTGTGAAACTATTGGGACATCTGTGAAACTACTGGGACATCTGTGAAACAACTGGGACATCTGTTAAACTATTGGGACATCTGTTAAACTCCTGGGACATCTGTGAAACTATTGGGACATCTGTCAAACTATTTGGGACATCTGTTAAACTATTGGGACATCTCTGAAACTACTGGTACATCTGTTAAATTATTGGGACATCTGTGAAACTATGGGGACATCTGTGAAACTAATGGGACATATGTGAAACTATTGGGGCATCTGTGAAACGACTGGGTGATCTGTGACACTACTGGGACATATGTGAACTTATTGGGACATCTGTGAAACTAATGGGACATATGTGAAACTATTGGGGCATCTGTGAAACTACTGGGACATCTGTGAAACTATTGGGACATCTGTGAAACTATTTGGGACATCTGTTAAACTATTGGGACATGTGTTAAACTTTTGGAACATCTGTGAAACTACTGGGACATCTGTGAAACTATTGGGACATCTGTGAAACTATGGGGACATCTGTTAACCTACTGGGACATCTGTGAAACTACTGGGACATCTGTTGAACTATTGGGACATCTGTGAATCTACTGGGACATCTGTAAAACTACTGGGACATCTGTTGAACTATTGGGACATCTGTGAATCTACTGGGACATCTGTTAAACTCCTGGGACATCTGTGAAACTATTGGGACATCTGTCAAACTATTTGGGACATCTGTTAAACTATTGGGACATCTGTGAAACTACTGGTACATCTGTTAAATTATTGGGACATCTGTGAAACTATGGGGACATCTGTGAAACTAATGGGACATATGTGAAACTATTGGGGCATCTGTGAAACGACTGGGTGATCTGTGACACTACTGGGACATATGTGAACTTATTGGGACATCTGTGAATCTATGGGGACATCTGTGAAACTAATGGGACATATGTGAAACTATTGGGACATCTGTGAAACTATGGGGACATCCGTGAAACTATTGGGACATCTGTGAAACTATTTGGGACATCTGTTAAACTATTGGGACATCTGTGAAAATACTGGTACATCTGTTAAATTATTGGGACATCTGTGAAACTATTGGGACATCTGTAAAACTACTGGGACATATGTGAAACTATTGGGAAATGTGTGAAACTATTGGGACATCTGTGAAACTATTGGGACATCTGTGAAACTACTGATACATCTGTGAAACTATGGGGACATCTGTTAACCTACTGGGATATCTGTAAAACTACTGGGACATCTGTGAAACTATTGGGACATCTGTGGAACTATGGGGACATCTGTTAACCTACTGGGACATCTGTGAAACTACTGGGACATCTGTGAATCTACTGGGACATCTGTTGAACTATTGGGACATCTGTGAATCTACTGGGACATCTGTAAAACTACTGGGACATATGTGAACCTATTGGGACATCTGTGAAACTATTTGGGACATCTGTTAAACTATTGGGACATCTGTGAAACTACTGGTACATCTGTTAAATTATTGGAACATCTGTGAAACTATGGGGACATCTGTGAAACTAATGGGACATATGTGAAACTATTGGGGCATCTGTGAAACGACTGGGTGATCTGTGACACTACTGGGACATCTGTTAAACTTCTGGGACATCTGTGAAACTATTGGGACATCTGTGAAACTATGGGGACATCTGTGCAACTAATGGGACATATGTGAAACTATTGGGGCATCTGTGAAACTACTGGGATCATCTGTGAAACTACCGGGACATCTGTAAAACTACTGGGACATCTTTGAAACTATTGGGACATCTGTGAAACTATGGGGACATCTGTTAACCTACTGGAATATCTGTAAAACTTCTGGGACATCTGTGAAACTATTGGGACATCTGTGTAACTCCTGGGACATCTGTGAAACTCCTGGGACATCTGTGAAACTATTGGGACATCTGTGAAACTATTTGGGACATCTGTTAAACTATTGGGACATCTGTGAAACTACTGGTACATCTGTTAAATTATTGGGACATCTGAGAAACTATGGGGACATCTGTGAAACTAATGGGACATATGTGAAACTATTGGGGCATCTGTGAAACGACTGGGTGATCTGTGACACTACTGGGACATATGTGAACTTATTGGGACATCTGTGAATCTATGGGGACATCTGTGAAACTAATGGGACATATGTGAAACTATTGGGACATCTGTGAAACTATGGGGACATCTGTGAAACTATTGGGACATCTGTGAAACTATTTGGGACATCTGTTAAAACTATTGGGACATCTGTGAAACTACTGGTACATCTGTTAAATTATTGGGACATCTGTGAAACTATTGGGACATCTGTAAAACTACTGGGACATATGTGAAACTATTGGGAAATGTGTGAAACTATTGGGACATCTGTGAAACTATTGGGACATCTGTGAAACTACTGGTACATCTGTGAAACTATGGGGACATCTGTTAACCTACTGGGATATCTGTAAAACTACTGGGACATCTGTGAAACTATTGGGACATCTGTGAAACTATGGTGACATCTGTTAACCTACTGGGAGATCTGTGAAACTACTGGGACATCTGTTGAACTATTGGGACATCTGTGAATCTACTGGGACATCTGTAAAACTACTGGGACATATGTGAACCTATTGGGACATCTGTGAAACTATTGGGACATCTGTGAAACTACTGGGACATCTGTGAAACAACTGGGACATCTGTTAAACTATTGGGACATCTGTTAAACTCCTGGGACATCTGTGAAACTATTGGGACATCTGTCAAACTATTTGGGACATCTGTTAAACTATTGGGACATCTCTGAAACTACTGGTACATCTGTTAAATTATTGGGACATCTGTGAAACTATGGGGACATCTGTGAAACTAATGGGACATATGTGAAACTATTGGGGCATCTGTGAAACGACTGGGTGATCTGTGACACTACTGGGACATATGTGAACTTATTGGGACATCTGTGAAACTAATGGGACATATGTGAAACTATTGGGGCATCTGTGAAACTACTGGGACATCTGTGAAACTATTGGGACATCTGTGAAACTATTTGGGACATCTGTTAAACTATTGGGACATGTGTTAAACTTTTGGAACATCTGTGAAACTACTGGGACATCTGTGAAACTATTGGGACATCTGTGAAACTATGGGGACATCTGTTAACCTACTGGGACATCTGTGAAACTACTGGGACATCTGTTGAACTATTGGGACATCTGTGAATCTACTGGGACATCTGTAAAACTACTGGGACATCTGTTGAACTATTGGGACATCTGTGAATCTACTGGGACATCTGTTAAACTCCTGGGACATCTGTGAAACTATTGGGACATCTGTCAAACTATTTGGGACATCTGTTAAACTATTGGGACATCTGTGAAACTACTGGTACATCTGTTAAATTATTGGGACATCTGTGAAACTATGGGGACATCTGTGAAACTAATGGGACATATGTGAAACTATTGGGGCATCTGTGAAACGACTGGGTGATCTGTGACACTACTGGGACATATGTGAACTTATTGGGACATCTGTGAATCTATGGGGACATCTGTGAAACTAATGGGACATATGTGAAACTATTGGGACATCTGTGAAACTATTGGGACATCTGTGAAATTATTTGGGACATCTGTTAAACTATTGGGACATCTGTGAAACTACTGGTACATCTGTTAAATTATTGGGACATCTGTGAAACTATTGGGACATCTGTAAAACTACTGGGACATATGTGAAACTATTGGGAAATGTGTGAAACTATTGGGACATCTGTGAAACTATTGGGACATCTGTGAAACTACTGGGATATCTGTAAAACTACTGGGACATCTGTGAAACTATTGGGACATCTGTGAAACTATGGGGACATCTGTTAACCTACTGGGACATCTGTGAAACTACTGGGACATCTGTTGAACTATTGGGACATCTGTGAATCTACTGGGACATCTGTAAAACTACTGGGACATATGTGAACCTATTGGGACGTCTGTGAAACTATTGGGACATCTGTGAAACTATTGAGACATCTTTGAAACAACTGGGACATCTGTTAAACTATTGGGACATCTGTTAAACTCCTGGGACATCTGTGAAACTATTGGGACATCTGTCAAACTATTTGGGACATCTGTTAAACTATTGGGACATCTGTGAAACTACTGGTACATCTGTTAAATTATTGGGACATCTGTGAAACTATGGGGACATCTGTGAAACTAATGGGACATATGTGAAACTATTTGGGCATATGTGAATCGACTGGGTGATCTGTGACACTACTGGGACATATGTGAACTTATTGGGACATCTGTGAATCTATGGGGACATCTGTGAAACTAATGGGACATATGTGAAACTATTGGGACATCTGTGAAACTATGGGGACATCCGTGAAACTATTGGGACATCTGTGAAACTATTTGGGACATCTGTTAAACTATTGGGACATCTGTGAAAATACTGGTACATCTGTTAAATTATTGGGACATCTGTGAAACTATTGGGACATCTGTAAAACTACTGGGACATATGTGAACCTATTGGGACATCTGTGAAACTATTGGGACATCTGTGAAACTACTGGGACATCTGTGAAACAACTGGGACATCTGTTAAACTATTGAGACATCTGTTAAACTCCTGGGACATCTGTGAAACTATTGGGACATCTGTCAAACTATTTGGGACATCTGTTAAACTATTGGGACATCTCTGAAACTACTGGTACATCTGTTAAATTATTGGGACATCTGTGAAACTATGGGGACATCTGTGAAACTAATGGGACATATGTGAAACTATTGGGACATCTGTGAAACTATGGGGACATCCGTGAAACTATTGGGACATCTGTGAAACTATTTGGGACATCTGTTAAACTATTGGGACATCTGTGAAAATACTGGTACATCTGTTAAATTATTGGGACATCTGTGAAACTATTGGGACATCTGTAAAACTACTGGGACATATGTGAACCTATTGGGACATCTGTGAAACTATTGGGACATCTGTGAAACTACTGGGACATCTGTGAAACAACTGTGACATCTGTTAAACTATTGGGACATCTGTTAAACTCCTGGGACATCTGTGAAACTATTGGGACATCTGTCAAACTATTTGGGACATCTGTTAAACTATTGGGACATCTCTGAAACTACTGGTACATCTGTTAAATTATTGGGACATCTGTGAAACTATGGGGACATCTGTGAAACTAATGGGACATATGTAAAACTATTGGGGCATCTGTGAAACGACTGGGTGATCTGTGACACTACTGGGACATATGTGAACTTATTGGGACATCTGTGAAACTAATGGGACATATGTGAAACTATTGGGGCATCTGTGAAACTACTGGGACATCTGTGAAACTATTGGGACATCTGTGAAACTATTTGGGACATCTGTTAAACTATTGGGACATGTGTTAAACTTTTGGAACATCTGTGAAACTACTGGGACATCTGTGAAACTATTGGGACATCTGTGAAACTATGGGGACATCTGTTAACCTACTGGGACATCTGTGAAACTACTGGGACATCTGTTGAACTATTGGGACATCTGTGAATCTACTGGGACATCTGTAAAACTACTGGGACATCTGTTGAACTATTGGGACATCTGTGAATCTACTGGGACATCTGTTAAACTCCTGGGACATCTGTGAAACTATTGGGACATCTGTCAAACTATTTGGGACATCTGTTAAACTATTGGGACATCTGTGAAACTACTGGTACATCTGTTAAATTATTGGGACATCTGTGAAACTATGGGGACATCTGTGAAACTAATGGGACATATGTGAAACTATTGGGGCATCTGTGAAACGACTGGGTGATCTGTGACACTACTGGGACATATGTGAACTTATTGGGACATCTGTGAATCTATGGGGACATCTGTGAAACTAATGGGACATATGTGAAACTATTGGGACATCTGTGAAACTATTGGGACATCTGTGAAATTATTTGGGACATCTGTTAAACTATTGGGACATCTGTGAAACTACTGGTACATCTGTTAAATTATTGGGACATCTGTGAAACTATTGGGACATCTGTAAAACTACTGGGACATATGTGAAACTATTGGGAAATGTGTGAAACTATTGGGACATCTGTGAAACTATTGGGACATCTGTGAAACTACTGGGATATCTGTAAAACTACTGGGACATCTGTGAAACTATTGGGACATCTGTGAAACTATGGGGACATCTGTTAACCTACTGGGACATCTGTGAAACTACTGGGACATCTGTTGAACTATTGGGACATCTGTGAATCTACTGGGACATCTGTAAAACTACTGGGACATATGTGAACCTATTGGGACGTCTGTGAAACTATTGGGACATCTGTGAAACTATTGAGACATCTGTGAAACAACTGGGACATCTGTTAAACTATTGGGACATCTGTTACACTCCTGGGACATCTGTGAAACTATTGGGACATCTGTCAAACTATTTGGGACATCTGTTAAACTATTGGGACATCTGTGAAACTACTGGTACATCTGTTAAATTATTGGGACATCTGTGAAACTATGGGGACATCTGTGAAACTAATGGGACATATGTGAAACTATTGGGACATCTGTGAAACTATGGGGACATCCGTGAAACTATTGGGACATCTGTGAAACTATTTGGGACATCTGTTAAACTATTGGGACATCTGTGAAAATACTGGTACATCTGTTAAATTATTGGGACATCTGTGAAACTATTGGGACATCTGTAAAACTACTGGGACATATGTGAACCTATTGGGACATCTGTGAAACTATTGGGACATCTGTGAAACTACTGGGACATCTGTGAAACAACTGGGACATCTGTTAAACTATTGGGACATCTGTTAAACTCCTGGGACATCTGTGAAACTATTGGGACATCTGTCAAACTATTTGGGACATCTGTTAAACTATTGGGACATCTCTGAAACTACTGGTACATCTGTTAAATTATTGGGACATCTGTGAAACTATGGGGACATCTGTGAAACTAATGGGACATATGTAAAACTATTGGGGCATCTGTGAAACGACTGGGTGATCTGTGACACTACTGGGACATATGTGAACTTATTGGGACATCTGTGAAACTAATGGGACATATGTGAAACTATTGGGGCATCTGTGAAACTACTGGGACATCTGTGAAACTATTGGGACATCTGTGAAACTATTTGGGACATCTGTTAAACTATTGGGACATGTGTTAAACTTTTGGAACATCTGTGAAACTACTGGGACATCTGTGAAACTATTGGGACATCTGTGAAACTATGGGGACATCTGTTAACCTACTGGGACATCTGTGAAACTACTGGGACATCTGTTGAACTATTGGGACATCTGTGAATCTACTGGGACATCTGTAAAACTACTGGGACATCTGTTGAACTATTGGGACATCTGTGAATCTACTGGGACATCTGTTAAACTCCTGGGACATCTGTGAAACTATTGGGACATCTGTCAAACTATTTGGGACATCTGTTAAACTATTGGGACATCTGTGAAACTACTGGTACATCTGTTAAATTATTGGGACATCTGTGAAACTATGGGGACATCTGTGAAACTAATGGGACATATGTGAAACTATTGGGGCATCTGTGAAACGACTGGGTGATCTGTGACACTACTGGGACATATGTGAACTTATTGGGACATCTGTGAATCTATGGGGACATCTGTGAAACTAATGGGACATATGTGAAACTATTGGGACATCTGTGAAACTATTGGGACATCTGTGAAATTATTTGGGACATCTGTTAAACTATTGGGACATCTGTGAAACTACTGGTACATCTGTTAAATTATTGGGACATCTGTGAAACTATTGGGACATCTGTAAAACTACTGGGACATATGTGAAACTATTGGGAAATGTGTGAAACTATTGGGACATCTGTGAAACTATTG
The DNA here is from genome assembly GCF_048934315.1 of Petromyzon marinus. Taxonomy (NCBI): domain Eukaryota; kingdom Metazoa; phylum Chordata; class Hyperoartia; order Petromyzontiformes; family Petromyzontidae; genus Petromyzon; species Petromyzon marinus. The sequence goes on along the minus strand of NC_133730.1, from coordinate 16,524,318 downwards.
GGACATCTGTGAAACTACTGGGATATCTGTAAAACTACTGGGACATCTGTGAAACTATTGGGACATCTGTGAAACTATGGGGACATCTGTTAACCTACTGGGACATCTGTGAAACTACTGGGACATCTGTTGAACTATTGGGACATCTGTGAATCTACTGGGACATCTGTAAAACTACTGGGACATATGTGAACCTATTGGGACGTCTGTGAAACTATTGGGACATCTGTGAAACTATTGAGACATCTGTGAAACAACTGGGACATCTGTTAAACTATTGGGACATCTGTTAAACTCCTGGGACATCTGTGAAACTATTGGGACATCTGTCAAACTATTTGGGACATCTGTTAAACTATTGGGACATCTGTGAAACTACTGGTACATCTGTTAAATTATTGGGACATCTGTGAAACTATGGGGACATCTGTGAAACTAATGGGACATATGTGAAACTATTGGGACATCTGTGAAACTATGGGGACATCCGTGAAACTATTGGGACATCTGTGAAACTATTTGGGACATCTGTTAAACTATTGGGACATCTGTGAAAATACTGGTACATCTGTTAAATTATTGGGACATCTGTGAAACTATTGGGACATCTGTAAAACTACTGGGACATATGTGAACCTATTGGGACATCTGTGAAACTATTGGGACATCTGTGAAACTACTGGGACATCTGTGAAACAACTGGGACATCTGTTAAACTATTGGGACATCTGTTAAACTCCTGGGACATCTGTGAAACTATTGGGACATCTGTCAAACTATTTGAGACATCTGTTAAACTATTGGGACATCTCTGAAACTACTGGTACATCTGTTAAATTATTGGGACATCTGTGAAACTATGGGGACATCTGTGAAACTAATGGGACATATGTGAAACTATTGGGGCATCTGTGAAACGACTGGGTGATCTGTGACACTACTGGGACATATGTGAACTTATTGGGACATCTGTGAAACTAATGGGACATATGTGAAACTATTGGGGCATCTGTGAAACTACTGGGACATCTGTGAAACTATTGGGACATCTGTGAAACTATTTGGGACATCTGTTAAACTATTGGGACATGTGTTAAACTTTTGGAACATCTGTGAAACTACTGGGACATCTGTGAAACTATTGGGACATCTGTGAAACTATGGGGACATCTGTTAACCTACTGGGACATCTGTGAAACTACTGGGACATCTGTTGAACTATTGGGACATCTGTGAATCTACTGGGACATCTGTAAAACTACTGGGACATCTGTTGAACTATTGGGACATCTGTGAATCTACTGGGACATCTGTTAAACTCCTGGGACATCTGTGAAACTATTGGGACATCTGTCAAACTATTTGGGACATCTGTTAAACTATTGGGACATCTGTGAAACTACTGGTACATCTGTTAAATTATTGGGACATCTGTGAAACTATGGGGACATCTGTGAAACTAATGGGACATATGTGAAACTATTGGGGCATCTGTGAAACGACTGGGTGATCTGTGACACTACTGGGACATATGTGAACTTATTGGGACATCTGTGAATCTATGGGGACATCTGTGAAACTAATGGGACATATGTGAAACTATTGGGACATCTGTGAAACTATTGGGACATCTGTGAAATTATTTGGGACATCTGTTAAACTATTGGGACATCTGTGAAACTACTGGTACATCTGTTAAATTATTGGGACATCTGTGAAACTATTGGGACATCTGTAAAACTACTGGGACATATGTGAAACTATTGGGAAATGTGTGAAACTATTGGGACATCTGTGAAACTATGGGGACATCTGTTAACCTACTGGGATATCTGTAAAACTACTGGGACATCTGTGAAACTATTGGGACATCTGTGAAACTATGGGGACATCTGTTAACCTACTGGGACATCTGTGAAACTACTGGGACATCTGTTGAACTATTGGGACATCTGTGAATCTACTGGGACATCTGTAAAACTACTGGGACATATGTGAACCTATTGGGACATCTGTGAAACTATTGGGACATCTGTGAAACTACTGGGACATCTGTGAAACAACTGGGACATCTGTTAAACTATTGGGACATCTGTTAAACTCCTGGGACATCTGTGAAACTATTGGGACATCTGTCAAACTATTTGGGACATCTGTTAAACTATTGGGACATCTCTGAAACTACTGGTACATCTGTTAAATTATTGGGACATCTGTGAAACTATGGGGACATCTGTGAAACTAATGGGACATATGTGAAACTATTGGGGCATCTGTGAAACGACTGGGTGATCTGTGACACTACTGGGACATATGTGAACTTATTGGGACATCTGTGAAACTAATGGGACATATGTGAAACTATTGGGGCATCTGTGAAACTACTGGGACATCTGTGAAACTATTGGGACATCTGTGAAACTATTTGGGACATCTGTTAAACTATTGGGACATCTGTGAAACTACTGGGACATCTGTGAAACTATTGGGACATCTGTGAAACTACTGGGACATCTGTGAAACTACTGGGACATCTGTGAAACTATTTGGGACATGTGTTAAACTATTGGAACATCTGTGAAACTACTGGGACATCTGTGAAACTATTGGGACATCTGTGAAACTATGGGGACATCTGTTAACCTACTGGGACATCTGTGAAACTACTGGGACATCTGTTGAACTATTGGGACATCTGTGAATCTACTGGGACATCTGTAAAACTACTGGGACATCTGTTGAACTATTGGGACATCTGTGAATCTACTGGGACATCTGTTAAACTCCTGGGACATCTGTGAAACTATTGGGACATCTGTCAAACTATTTGGGACATCTGTTAAACTATTGGGACATCTGTGAAACTACTGGTACATCTGTTAAATTATTGGGACATCTGTGAAACTATGGGGACATCTGTGAAACTAATGGGACATATGTGAAACTATTGGGGCATCTGTGAAACGACTGGGTGATCTGTGACACTACTGGGACATATGTGAACTTATTGGGACATCTGTGAATCTATGGGGACATCTGTGAAACTAATGGGACATATGTGAAACTATTGGGACATCTGTGAAACTATTGGGACATCTGTGAAATTATTTGGGACATCTGTTAAACTATTGGTACATCTGTGAAACTACTGGTACATATGTTAAATTATTGGGACATCTGTGAAACTATTGGGACATCTGTAAAACTACTGGGACATATGTGAAACTATTGGGAAATGTGTGAAACTATTGGGACATCTGTGAAACTATTGTGACATCTGTGAAACTACTGGGATATCTGTAAAACTACTGGGACATCTGTGAAACTATTGGGACATCTGTGAAACTATGGGGACATCTGCTAACCTACTGGGACATCTGTGAAACTACTGGGACATCTGTTGAACTATTGGGACATCTGTGAATCTACTGGGACATCTGTAAAACTACTGGGACATATGTGAACCTATTGGGACGTCTGTGAAACTATTGGGACATCTGTGAAACTATTGAGACATCTGTGAAACAACTGGGACATCTGTTAAACTATTGGGACATCTGTTAAACTCCTGGGACATCTGTGAAACTATTGGGACATCTGTCAAACTATTTGGGACATCTGTTAAACTATTGGGACATCTGTGAAACTACTGGTACATCTGTTAAATTATTGGGACATCTGTGAAACTATGGGGACATCTGTGAAACTAATGGGACATATGTGAAACTATTGGGAAATGTGTGAAACTATTGGGACATCTGTGAAACTATTGGGACATTTGTGAAACTACTGGGATATCTGTAAAACTACTGGGACATCTGTGAAACTATTGGGACATCTGTGAAACTATGGGGACATCTGTTAACCTACTGGGACATCTGTGAAACTACTGGGACATCTGTTGAACTATTGGGACATCTGTGAATCTACTGGGACATCTGTAAAACTACTGGGACATATGTGAACCTATTGGGACGTCTGTGAAACTATTGGGACATCTGTGAAACTATTGAGACATCTGTGAAACAACTGGGACATCTGTTAAACTATTGGGACATCTGTTAAACTCCTGGGACATCTGTGAAACTATTGGGACATCTGTCAAACTATTTGGGACATCTGTTAAACTATTGGGACATCTGTGAAACTACTGGTACATCTGTTAAATTATTGGGACATCTGTGAAACTATGGGGACATCTGTGAAACTAATGGGACATATGTGAAACTATTTGGGCATCTGTGAATCGACTGGGTGATCTGTGACACTACTGGGACATATGTGAACTTATTGGGACATCTGTGAATCTATGGGGACATCTGTGAAACTAATGGGACATATGTGAAACTATTGGGACATCTGTGAAACTATGGGGACATCCGTGAAACTATTGGGACATCTGTGAAACTATTTGGGACATCTGTTAAACTATTGGGACATCTGTGAAAATACTGGTACATCTGTTAAATTATTGGGACATCTGTGAAACTATTGGGACATCTGTAAAACTACTGGGACATATGTGAAACTATTGGGAAATGTGTGAAACTATTGGGACATCTGTGAAACTATTGGGACATCTGTGAAACTACTGGTACATCTGTGAAACTATGGGGACATCTGTTAACCTACTGGGATATCTGTAAAACTACTGGGACATCTGTGAAACTATTGGGACATCTGTGAAACTATGGGGACATCTGTTAACCTACTGGGACATCTGTGAAACTACTGGGACATCTGTTGAACTATTGGGACATCTGTGAATCTACTGGGACATCTGTAAAACTACTGGGACATATGTGAACCTATTGGGACATCTGTGAAACTATTGGGACATCTGTGAAACTATTGAGACATCTGTGAAACAACTGGGAGATCTGTTAAACTATTGGAACATCTGTTAAACTCCTGGGACATCTCTGAAACTATTGGGACATCTGTCAAACTATTTGGGACATCTGTTAAACTATTGGGACATCTGTGAAACTACTGGTACATCTGTTAAATTATTGGGACATCTGTGAAACTATGGGGACATCTGTGAAACTAATGGGACATATGTGAAACTATTGGGGCATCTGTGAAACGACTGGGTGATCTGTGACACTACTGGGACATCTGTTAAACTTCTGGGACATCTGTGAAACTATTGGGACATCTGTGAAACTATGGGGACATCTGTGCAACTAATGGGACATATGTGAAACTATTGGGGCCTCTGTGAAACTACTGGGATCATCTGTGAAACTACCGGGACATCTGTAAAACTACTGGGACATCTTTGAAACTATTGGGACATCTGTGAAACTATGGGGACATCTGTTACCCTACTGGAATATCTGTAAAACTTCTGGGACATCTGTGAAACTATTGGGACATCTGTGAATCTATGGGGACATCTGTGAAACTAATGGGACATATGTGAAACTATTGGGACATCTGTGAAACTATGGGGACATCCGTGAAACTATTGGGACATCTGTGAAACTATTTGGGACATCTGTTAAACTATTGGGACATCTGTGAAAATACTGGTACATCTGTTAAATTATTGGGACATCTGTGAAACTATTGGGACATCTGTAAAACTACTGGGACATATGTGAAACTATTGGGAAATGTGTGAAACTATTGGGACATCTGTGAAACTATTGGGACATCTGTGAAACTACTGGTACATCTGTGAAACTATGGGGACATCTGTTAACCTACTGGGATATCTGTAAAACTACTGGGACATCTGTGAAACTATTGGGACATCTGTGAAACTATGGGGACATCTGTTAACCTACTGGGACATCTGTGAAACTACTGGGACATCTGTTGAACTATTGGGACATCTGTGAATCTACTGGGACATCTGTAAAACTACTGGGACATATGTGAACCTATTGGGACATCTGTGAAACTATTGGGACATCTGTGAAACTATTGAGACATCTGTGAAACAACTGGGAGATCTGTTAAACTATTGGAACATCTGTTAAACTCCTGGGACATCTCTGAAACTATTGGGACATCTGTCAAACTATTTGGGACATCTGTTAAACTATTGGGACATCTGTGAAACTACTGGTACATCTGTTAAATTATTGGGACATCTGTGAAACTATGGGGACATCTGTGAAACTAATGGGACATATGTGAAACTATTGGGGCATCTGTGAAACGACTGGGTGATCTGTGACACTACTGGGACATCTGTTAAACTTCTGGGACATCTGTGAAACTATTGGGACATCTGTGAAACTATGGGGACATCTGTGCAACTAATGGGACATATGTGAAACTATTGGGGCCTCTGTGAAACTACTGGGATCATCTGTGAAACTACCGGGACATCTGTAAAACTACTGGGACATCTTTGAAACTATTGGGACATCTGTGAAACTATGGGGACATCTGTTACCCTACTGGAATATCTGTAAAACTTCTGGGACATCTGTGAAACTATTGGGACATCTGTGAAACTCCTGGGACATCTGTGAAACTCCTGGGACATCTGTGAAACTATTGGGACATCTGTGAAACTATTTGGGACATCTGTTAAACTATTGGGACATCTGTGAAACTACTGGTACATCTGTTAAATTATTGGGACATCTGTGAAACTATGGGGACATCTGTGAAACTAATGGGACATATGTGAAACTATTGGGGCATCTGTGAAACGACTGGGTGATCTGTGACACTACTGGAACATATGTGAACTTATTGGGACATCTGTGAATCTATGGGGACATCTGTGAAACTAATGGGACATATGTGAAACTATTGGGACATCTGTGAAACTATGGGGACATCTGTGAAACTATTGGGACATCTGTGAAACTATTTGGGACATCTGTTAAAACTATTGGGACATCTGTGAAACTACTGGTACATCTGTTAAATTATTGGGACATATGTGAAACTATTGGGAAATGTGTGAAACTATTGGGACATCTGTGAAACTATTGGGACATCTGTGAAACTACTGGTACATCTGTGAAACTATGGGGACATCTGTTAACCTACTGGGATATCTGTAAAACTACTGGGACATCTGTGAAACTATTGGGACATCTGTGAAACTATGGGGACATCTGTTAACCTACTGGGACATCTGTGAAACTACTGGGACATCTGTTGAACTATTGGGACATCTGTGAATCTACTGGGACATCTGTAAAACTACTGGGACATATGTGAACCTATTGGGACATCTGTGAAACTATTGGGACATCTGTGAAACTACTGGGACATCTGTGAAACAACTGGGACATCTGTTAAACTATTGGGACATCTGTTAAACTCCTGGGACATCTGTGAAACTATTGGGACATCTGTCAAACTATTTGGGACATCTGTTAAACTATTGGGACATCTGTGAAACTACTGGTACATCTGTTAAATTATTGGGACATATGTGAAACTATTGGGACATCTGTGAAACTATGGGGACATCTGTTAAAACTATTGGGACATCTGTGAAACTACTGGTACATCTGTTAAATTATTGGGACATCTGTGAAACTATTGGGACATCTGTAAAACTACTGGGACATATGTGAAACTATTGGGAAATGTGTGAAACTATTGGGACATCTGTGAAACTATTGGGACATCTGTGAAACTACTGGTACATCTGTGAAACTATGGGGACATCTGTTAACCTACTGGGATATCTGTAAAACTACTGGGACATCTGTGAAACTATTGGGACATCTGTGAAACTATGGTGACATCTGTTAACCTACTGGGACATCTGTGAAACTACTGGGACATCTGTTGAACTATTGGGTCATCTGTGAATCTACTGGGACATCTGTAAAACTACTGGGACATATGTGAACCTATTGGGACATCTGTGAAACTATTGGGACATCTGTGAAACTACTGGGACATCTGTGAAACAACTGGGACATCTGTTAAACTATTGGGACATCTGTTAAACTCCTGGGACATCTGTGAAACTATTGGGACATCTGTCAAACTATTTGGGACATCTGTTAAACTATTGGGACATCTCTGAAACTACTGGTACATCTGTTAAATTATTGGGACATCTGTGAAACTATGGGGACATCTGTGAAACTAATGGGACATATGTGAAACTATTGGGGCATCTGTGAAACGACTGGGTGATCTGTGACACTACTGGGACATATGTGAACTTATTGGGACATCTGTGAAACTAATGGGACATATGTGAAACTATTGGGGCATCTGTGAAACTACTGGGACATCTGTGAAACTATTGGGACATCTGTGAAACTATTTGGGACATCTGTTAAACTATTGGGACATCTGTGAAACTACTGGGACATCTGTGAAACTATTGGGACATCTGTGAAACTACTGGGACATCTGTGAAACTACTGGGACATCTGTGAAACTATTTGGGACATGTGTTAAACTATTGGAACATCTGTGAAACTACTGGGACATCTGTGAAACTATTGGGACATCTGTGAAACTATGGGGACATCTGTTAACCTACTGGGACATCTGTGAAACTACTGGGACATCTGTTGAACTATTGGGACATCTGTGAATCTACTGGGACATCTGTAAAACTACTGGGACATCTGTTGAACTATTGGGACATCTGTGAATCTACTGGGACATCTGTTAAACTCCTGGGACATCTGTGAAACTATTGGGACATCTGTCAAACTATTTGGGACATCTGTTAAACTATTGGGACATCTGTGAAACTACTGGTACATCTGTTAAATTATTGGGACATCTGTGAAACTATGGGGACATCTGTGAAACTAATGGGACATATGTGAAACTATTGGGGCATCTGTGAAACGACTGGGTGATCTGTGACACTACTGGGACATATGTGAACTTATTGGGACATCTGTGAATCTATGGGGACATCTGTGAAACTAATGGGACATATGTGAAACTATTGGGACATCTGTGAAACTATTGGGACATCTGTGAAATTATTTGGGACATCTGTTAAACTATTGGGACATCTGTGAAACTACTGGTACATATGTTAAATTATTGGGACATCTGTGAAACTATTGGGACATCTGTAAAACTACTGGGACATATGTGAAACTATTGGGAAATGTGTGAAACTATTGGGACATCTGTGAAACTATTGTGACATCTGTGAAACTACTGGGATATCTGTAAAACTACTGGGACATCTGTGAAACTATTGGGACATCTGTGAAACTATGGGGACATCTGCTAACCTACTGGGACATCTGTGAAACTACTGGGACATCTGTTGAACTATTGGGACATCTGTGAATCTACTGGGACATCTGTAAAACTACTGGGACATATGTGAACCTATTGGGACGTCTGTGAAACTATTGGGACATCTGTGAAACTATTGAGACATCTGTGAAACAACTGGGACATCTGTTAAACTATTGGGACATCTGTTAAACTCCTGGGACATCTGTGAAACTATTGGGACATCTGTCAAACTATTTGGGACATCTGTTAAACTATTGGGACATCTGTGAAACTACTGGTACATCTGTTAAATTATTGGGACATCTGTGAAACTATGGGGACATCTGTGAAACTAATGGGACATATGTGAAACTACTGGTACATCTGTGAAACTATGGGGACATCTGTTAACCTACTGGGATATCTGTAAAACTACTGGGACATCTGTGAAACTATTGGGACATCTGTGAAACTATGGTGACATCTGTTAACCTACTGGGACATCTGTGAAACTACTGGGACATCTGTTGAACTATTGGGACATCTGTGAATCTACTGGGACATCTGTAAAACTACTGGGACATATGTGAACCTATTGGGACATCTGTGAAACTATTGGGACATCTGTGAAACTACTGGGACATCTGTGAAACAACTGGGACATCTGTTAAACTATTGGGACATCTGTTAAACTCCTGGGACATCTGTGAAACTATTGGGACATCTGTCAAACTATTTGGGACATCTGTTAAACTATTGGGACATCTCTGAAACTACTGGTACATCTGTTAAATTATTGGGACATCTGTGAAACTATGGGGACATCTGTGAAACTAATGGGACATATGTGAAACTATTGGGGCATCTGTGAAACGACTGGGTGATCTGTGACACTACTGGGACATATGTGAACTTATTGGGACATCTGTGAAACTAATGGGACATATGTGAAACTATTGGGGCATCTGTGAAACTACTGGGACATCTGTGAAACTATTGGGACATCTGTGAAACTATTTGGGACATCTGTTAAACTATTGGGACATCTGTGAAACTACTGGGACATCTGTGAAACTATTGGGACATCTGTGAAACTACTGGGACATCTGTGAAACTACTGGGACATCTGTGAAACTATTTGGGACATGTGTTAAACTATTGGAACATCTGTGAAACTACTGGGACATCTGTGAAACTATTGGGACATCTGTGAAACTATGGGGACATCTGTTAACCTACTGGGACATCTGTGAAACTACTGGGACATCTGTTGAACTATTGGGACATCTGTGAATCTACTGGGACATCTGTAAAACTACTGGGACATCTGTTGAACTATTGGGACATCTGTGAATCTACTGGGACATCTGTTAAACTCCTGGGACATCTGTGAAACTATTGGGACATCTGTCAAACTATTTGGGACATCTGTTAAACTATTGGGACATCTGTGAAACTACTGGTACATCTGTTAAATTATTGGGACATCTGTGAAACTATGGGGACATCTGTGAAACTAATGGGACATATGTGAAACTATTGGGGCATCTGTGAAACGACTGGGTGATCTGTGACACTACTGGGACATATGTGAACTTATTGGGACATCTGTGAATCTATGGGGACATCTGTGAAACTAATGGGACATATGTGAAACTATTGGGACATCTGTGAAACTATTGGGACATCTGTGAAATTATTTGGGACATCTGTTAAACTATTGGGACATCTGTGAAACTACTGGTACATATGTTAAATTATTGGGACATCTGTGAAACTATTGGGACATCTGTAAAACTACTGGGACATATGTGAAACTATTGGGAAATGTGTGAAACTATTGGGACATCTGTGAAACTATTGTGACATCTGTGAAACTACTGGGATATCTGTAAAACTACTGGGACATCTGTGAAACTATTGGGACATCTGTGAAACTATGGGGACATCTGCTAACCTACTGGGACATCTGTGAAACTACTGGGACATCTGTTGAACTATTGGGACATCTGTGAATCTACTGGGACATCTGTAAAACTACTGGGACATATGTGAACCTATTGGGACGTCTGTGAAACTATTGGGACATCTGTGAAACTATTGAGACATCTGTGAAACAACTGGGACATCTGTTAAACTATTGGGACATCTGTTAAACTCCTGGGACATCTGTGAAACTATTGGGACATCTGTCAAACTATTTGGGACATCTGTTAAACTATTGGGACATCTGTGAAACTACTGGTACATCTGTTAAATTATTGGGACATCTGTGAAACTATGGGGACATCTGTGAAACTAATGGGACATATGTGAAACTATTTGGGCATCTGTGAATCGACTGGGTGATCTGTGACACTACTGGGACATATGTGAACTTATTGGGACATCTGTGAATCTATGGGGACATCTGTGAAACTAATGAGACATATGTGAAACTATTGGGACATCTGTGAAACTATGGGGACATCCGTGAAACTATTGGGACATCTGTGAAACTATTTGGGACATCTGTTAAACTATTGGGACATCTGTGAAAATACTGGTACATCTGTTAAATTATTGGGACATCTGTGAAACTATTGGGACATCTGTAAAACTACTGGGACATATGTGAAACTATTGGGAAATGTGTGAAACTATTTGGACATCTGTGAAACTATTGGGACATCTGTGAAACTACTGGTACATCTGTGAAACTATGGGGACATCTGTTAACCTACTGGGATATCTGTAAAACTACTGGGACATCTGTGAAACTATTGGGACATCTGTGAAACTATGGGGACATCTGTTAACCTACTGGGACATCTGTGAAACTACTGGGACATCTGTTGAACTATTGGGACATCTGTGAATCTACTGGGACATCTGTAAAACTACTGGGACATATGTGAACCTATTGGGACATCTGTGAAACTATTGGGACATCTGTGAAACTATTGAGACATCTGTGAAACAACTGGGACATCTGTTAAACTATTGGAACATCTGTTAAACTATTGGGACATCTGTGAAACTACTGGTACATCTGTTAAATTATTGGGACATCTGTGAAACTATGGGGACATCTGTGAAACTAATGGGACATATGTGAAACTATTGGGGCATCTGTGAAACGACTGGGTGATCTGTGACACTACTGGGACATATGTGAACTTATTGGGACATCTGTGAATCTATGGGGACATCTGTGAAACTAATGGGACATATGTGAAACTATTGGGACATCTGTCAAACTATTTGGGACATCTGTTAAACTATTGGGACATCTGTGAAACTAATGGGACATATGTGAAACGATTGGGGCATCTGTGAAACTACTGGGACATCTGTGAAACTATTGGGACATCTGTGAAACTAATGGGACATATGTGAAACTATTGGGACATCTGTGAAACTATTGGGACATCTGTGAAATTATTTGGGACATCTGTTAAACTATTGGGACATCTGTGAAACTACTGGTACATCTGTTAAATTATTGGGACATCTGTGAAACTATTGGGACATCTGTAAAACTACTGGGACATATGTGAAACTATTGGGAAATGTGTGAAACTATTGGGACATCTGTGAAACTATTGGGACATCTGTGAAACTACTGGGATATCTGTAAAACTACTGGGACATCTGTGAAACTATTGGGACATCTGTGAAACTATGGGGACATCTGTTAACCTACTGGGACATCTGTGAAACTACTGGGACATCTGTTGAACTATTGGGACATCTGTGAATCTACTGGGACATCTGTAAAACTACTGGGACATATGTGAACCTATTGGGACGTCTGTGAAACTATTGGGACATCTGTGAAACTATTGAGACATCTGTGAAACAACTGGGACATCTGTTAAACTATTGGGACATCTGTTAAACTCCTGGGACATCTGTGAAACTATTGGGACATCTGTCAAACTATTTGGGACATCTGTTAAACTATTGGGACATCTGTGAAACTACTGGTACATCTGTTAAATTATTGGGACATCTGTGAAACTATGGGGACATCTGTGAAACTAATGGGACATATGTGAAACTATTTGGGCATCTGTGAATCGACTGGGTGATCTGTGACACTACTGGGACATATGTGAACTTATTGGGACATCTGTGAATCTATGGGGACATCTGTGAAACTAATGGGACATATGTGAAACTATTGGGACATCTGTGAAACTATGGGGACATCCGTGAAACTATTGGGACATCTGTGAAACTATTTGGGACATCTGTTAAACTATTGGGACATCTGTGAAAATACTGGTACATCTGTTAAATTATTGGGACATCTGTGAAACTATTGGGACATCTGTAAAACTACTGGGACATATGTGAAACTATTGGGAAATGTGTGAAACTATTGGGACATCTGTGAAACTATTGGGACATCTGTGAAACTACTGGTACATCTGTGAAACTATGGGGACATCTGTTAACCTACTGGGATATCTGTAAAACTACTGGGACATCTGTGAAACTATTGGGACATCTGTGAAACTATGGGGACATCTGTTAACCTACTGGGACATCTGTGAAACTACTGGGACATCTGTTGAACTATTGGGACATCTGTGAATCTACTGGGACATCTGTAAAACTACTGGGACATATGTGAACCTATTGGGACATCTGTGAAACTATTGGGACATCTGTGAAACTATTGAGACATCTGTGAAACAACTGGGACATCTGTTAAACTATTGGAACATCTGTTAAACTCCTGGGACATCTGTGAAACTATTGGGACATCTGTCAAACTATTTGGGACATCTGTTAAACTATTGGGACATCTGTGAAACTACTGGTACATCTGTTAAATTATTGGGACATCTGTGAAACTATGGGGACATCTGTGAAACTAATGGGACATATGTGAAACTATTGGGGCATCTGTGAAACGACTGGGTGATCTGTGACACTACTGGGACATCTGTTAAACTTCTGGGACATCTGTGAAACTATTGGGACATATGTGAAACTATTGGGGCCTCTGTGAAACTACTGGGATCATCTGTGAAACTACCGGGGCATCTGTAAAACTACTGGGACATCTTTGAAACTATTGGGACATCTGTGAAACTATGGGGACATCTGTTAACCTACTGGAATATCTGTAAAACTTCTGGGACATCTGTGAAACTATTGGGACATCTGTGAAACTCCTGGGACATCTGTGAAACTCCTGGGACATCTGTGAAACTATTGGGACATCTGTGAAACTATTTGGGACATCTGTTAAACTATTGGGACATCTGGTAAACTACTGGTACATCTGTTAAATTATTGGGACATCTGTGAAACTATGGGGACATCTGTGAAACTAATGGGACATATGTGAAACTATTGGGGCATCTGTGAAACGACTGGGTGATCTGTGACACTACTGGAACATATGTGAACTTATTGGGACATCTGTGAATCTATGGGGACATCTGTGAAACTAATGGGACATATGTGAAACTATTGGGACATCTGTGAAACTATGGGGACATCTGTGAAACTATTGGGACATCTGTGAAACTATTTGGGACATCTGTTAAAACTATTAGGACATCTGTGAAACTACTGGTACATCTGTTAAATTATTGGGACATATGTGAAACTATTGGGGCATCTGTGAAACGACTGGGTGATCTGTGACACTACTGGGACATATGTGAACTTATTGGGACATCTGTGAAACTAATGGGACATATGTGAAACTATTGGGGCATCCGTGAAACTACTGGGACATCTGTGAAACTATTGGGACATCTGTGAAACTATTTGGGACATCTGTTAAACTATTGGGACATCTGTGAAACTACTGGGACATCTGTGAAACTATTGGGACATCTGTGAAACTACTGGGACATCTGTGAAACTACTGGGACATCTGTGAAACTATTTGGGACATGTGTTAAACTATTGGAACATCTGTGAAACTACTGGGACATCTGTGAAACTATTGGGACATCTGTGAAACTATGGGGACATCTGTTAACCTACTGGGACATCTGTGAAACTACTGGGACATCTGTTGAACTATTGGGACATCTGTGAATCTACTGGGACATCTGTAAAACTACTGGGACATCTGTTGAACTATTGGGACATCTGTGAATCTACTGGGACATCTGTTAAACTCCTGGGACATCTGTGAAACTATTGGGACATCTGTCAAACTATTTGGGACATCTGTTAAACTATTGGGACATCTGTGAAACTACTGGTACATCTGTTAAATTATTGGGACATCTGTGAAACTATGGGGACATCTGTGAAACTAATGGGACATATGTGAAACTATTGGGGCATCTGTGAAACGACTGGGTGATCTGTGACACTACTGGGACATATGTGAACTTATTGGGACATCTGTGAATCTATGGGGACATCTGTGAAACTAATGGGACATATGTGAAACTATTGGGACATCTGTGAAACTATTGGGACATCTGTGAAATTATTTGGGACATCTGTTAAACTATTGGGACATCTGTGAAACTACTGGTACATATGTTAAATTATTGGGACATCTGTGAAACTATTGGGACATCTGTAAAACTACTGGGACATATGTGAAACTATTGGGAAATGTGTGAAACTATTGGGACATCTGTGAAACTATTGTGACATCTGTGAAACTACTGGGATATCTGTAAAACTACTGGGACATCTGTGAAACTATTGGGACATCTGTGAAACTATGGGGACATCTGCTAACCTACTGGGACATCTGTGAAACTACTGGGACATCTGTTGAACTATTGGGACATCTGTGAATCTACTGGGACATCTGTAAAACTACTGGGACATATGTGAACCTATTGGGACGTCTGTGAAACTATTGGGACATCTGTGAAACTATTGAGACATCTGTGAAACAACTGGGACATCTGTTAAACTATTGGGACATCTGTTAAACTCCTGGGACATCTGTGAAACTATTGGGACATCTGTCAAACTATTTGGGACATCTGTTAAACTATTGGGACATCTGTGAAACTACTGGTACATCTGTTAAATTATTGGGACATCTGTGAAACTATGGGGACATCTGTGAAACTAATGGGACATATGTGAAACTATTTGGGCATCTGTGAATCGACTGGGTGATCTGTGACACTACTGGGACATATGTGAACTTATTGGGACATCTGTGAATCTATGGGGACATCTGTGAAACTAATGAGACATATGTGAAACTATTGGGACATCTGTGAAACTATGGGGACATCCGTGAAACTATTGGGACATCTGTGAAACTATTTGGGACATCTGTTAAACTATTGGGACATCTGTGAAAATACTGGTACATCTGTTAAATTATTGGGACATCTGTGAAACTATTGGGACATCTGTAAAACTACTGGGACATATGTGAAACTATTGGGAAATGTGTGAAACTATTTGGACATCTGTGAAACTATTGGGACATCTGTGAAACTACTGGTACATCTGTGAAACTATGGGGACATCTGTTAACCTACTGGGATATCTGTAAAACTACTGGGACATCTGTGAAACTATTGGGACATCTGTGAAACTATGGGGACATCTGTTAACCTACTGGGACATCTGTGAAACTACTGGGACATCTGTTGAACTATTGGGACATCTGTGAATCTACTGGGACATCTGTAAAACTACTGGGACATATGTGAACCTATTGGGACATCTGTGAAACTATTGGGACATCTGTGAAACTATTGAGACATCTGTGAAACAACTGGGACATCTGTTAAACTATTGGAACATCTGTTAAACTATTGGGACATCTGTGAAACTACTGGTACATCTGTTAAATTATTGGGACATCTGTGAAACTATGGGGACATCTGTGAAACTAATGGGACATATGTGAAACTATTGGGGCATCTGTGAAACGACTGGGTGATCTGTGACACTACTGGGACATATGTGAACTTATTGGGACATCTGTGAATCTATGGGGACATCTGTGAAACTAATGGGACATATGTGAAACTATTGGGACATCTGTCAAACTATTTGGGACATCTGTTAAACTATTGGGACATCTGTGAAACTAATGGGACATATGTGAAACGATTGGGGCATCTGTGAAACTACTGGGACATCTGTGAAACTATTGGGACATCTGTGAAACTAATGGGACATATGTGAAACTATTGGGACATCTGTGAAACTATTGGGACATCTGTGAAATTATTTGGGACATCTGTTAAACTATTGGGACATCTGTGAAACTACTGGTACATCTGTTAAATTATTGGGACATCTGTGAAACTATTGGGACATCTGTAAAACTACTGGGACATATGTGAAACTATTGGGAAATGTGTGAAACTATTGGGACATCTGTGAAACTATTGGGACATCTGTGAAACTACTGGGATATCTGTAAAACTACTGGGACATCTGTGAAACTATTGGGACATCTGTGAAACTATGGGGACATCTGTTAACCTACTGGGACATCTGTGAAACTACTGGGACATCTGTTGAACTATTGGGACATCTGTGAATCTACTGGGACATCTGTAAAACTACTGGGACATATGTGAACCTATTGGGACGTCTGTGAAACTATTGGGACATCTGTGAAACTATTGAGACATCTGTGAAACAACTGGGACATCTGTTAAACTATTGGGACATCTGTTAAACTCCTGGGACATCTGTGAAACTATTGGGACATCTGTCAAACTATTTGGGACATCTGTTAAACTATTGGGACATCTGTGAAACTACTGGTACATCTGTTAAATTATTGGGACATCTGTGAAACTATGGGGACATCTGTGAAACTAATGGGACATATGTGAAACTATTTGGGCATCTGTGAATCGACTGGGTGATCTGTGACACTACTGGGACATATGTGAACTTATTGGGACATCTGTGAATCTATGGGGACATCTGTGAAACTAATGGGACATATGTGAAACTATTGGGACATCTGTGAAACTATGGGGACATCCGTGAAACTATTGGGACATCTGTGAAACTATTTGGGACATCTGTTAAACTATTGGGACATCTGTGAAAATACTGGTACATCTGTTAAATTATTGGGACATCTGTGAAACTATTGGGACATCTGTAAAACTACTGGGACATATGTGAAACTATTGGGAAATGTGTGAAACTATTGGGACATCTGTGAAACTATTGGGACATCTGTGAAACTACTGGTACATCTGTGAAACTATGGGGACATCTGTTAACCTACTGGGATATCTGTAAAACTACTGGGACATCTGTGAAACTATTGGGACATCTGTGAAACTATGGGGACATCTGTTAACCTACTGGGACATCTGTGAAACTACTGGGACATCTGTTGAACTATTGGGACATCTGTGAATCTACTGGGACATCTGTAAAACTACTGGGACATATGTGAACCTATTGGGACATCTGTGAAACTATTGGGACATCTGTGAAACTATTGAGACATCTGTGAAACAACTGGGACATCTGTTAAACTATTGGAACATCTGTTAAACTCCTGGGACATCTGTGAAACTATTGGGACATCTGTCAAACTATTTGGGACATCTGTTAAACTATTGGGACATCTGTGAAACTACTGGTACATCTGTTAAATTATTGGGACATCTGTGAAACTATGGGGACATCTGTGAAACTAATGGGACATATGTGAAACTATTGGGGCATCTGTGAAACGACTGGGTGATCTGTGACACTACTGGGACATCTGTTAAACTTCTGGGACATCTGTGAAACTATTGGGACATCTGTGAAACTATGGGGACATCTGTGCAACTAATGGGACATATGTGAAACTATTGGGGCCTCTGTGAAACTACTGGGATCATCTGTGAAACTACCGGGGCATCTGTAAAACTACTGGGACATCTTTGAAACTATTGGGACATCTGTGAAACTATGGGGACATCTGTTAACCTACTGGAATATCTGTAAAACTTCTGGGACATCTGTGAAACTATTGGGACATCTGTGAAACTCCTGGGACATCTGTGAAACTCCTGGGACATCTGTGAAACTATTGGGACATCTGTGAAACTATTTGGGACATCTGTTAAACTATTGGGACATCTGGTAAACTACTGGTACATCTGTTAAATTATTGGGACATCTGTGAAACTATGGGGACATCTGTGAAACTAATGGGACATATGTGAAACTATTGGGGCATCTGTGAAACGACTGGGTGATCTGTGACACTACTGGAACATATGTGAACTTATTGGGACATCTGTGAATCTATGGGGACATCTGTGAAACTAATGGGACATATGTGAAACTATTGGGACATCTGTGAAACTATGGGGACATCTGTGAAACTATTGGGACATCTGTGAAACTATTTGGGACATCTGTTAAAACTATTAGGACATCTGTGAAACTACTGGTACATCTGTTAAATTATTGGGACATATGTGAAACTATTGGGAAATGTGTGAAACTATTGGGACATCTGTGAAACTATTGGGACATCTGTGAAACTACTGGTACATCTGTGAAACTATGGGGACATCTGTTAACCTACTGGGATATCTGTAAAACTACTGGGACATCTGTGAAACTATTGGGACATCTGTGAAACTATGGGGACATCTGTTAAACTACTGGGACATCTGTGAAACTACTGGGACATCTGTTGAACTATTGGGACATCTGTGAATCTACTGGGACATCTGTAAAACTACTGGGACATATGTGAACCTATTGGGACATCTGTGAAACTATTGGGACATCTGTGAAACTACTGGGACATCTGTGAAACAACTGGGACATCTGTTAAACTATTGGGACATCTGTTAAACTCCTGGGACATCTGTGAAACTATTGGGACATCTGTCAAACTATTTGGGACATCTGTTAAACTATTGGGACATCTGTGAAACTACTGGTACATCTGTTAAATTATTGGGACATCTGTGAAACTATGGGAACATCTGTGAAACTAATGGGACATATGTGAAACTATTGGGGCATCTGTGAAACGACTGGGTGATCTGTGACACTACTGGGACATATGTGAACTTATTGGGACATCTGTGAAACTAATGGGACATATGTGAAACGATTGGGGCATCTGTGAAACTACTGGGACATCTGTGAAACTATTGGGACATCTGTGAAACTATTTGGGACATCTGTTAAACTATTGGGACATCTGTGAAACTACTGGGACATCTGTGAAACTATTGGGACATCTGTGAAACTACTGGGACATCTGTGAAACTACTGGGACATCTGTGAAACTATTTGGGACATGTGTTAAACTATTGGGACATCTGTGAAACTACTGGGACATCTGTGAAACTATTGGGACATCTGTGAAACTATGGGGACATCTGTTAACCTACTGGGACATCTGTGAAACTACTGGGACATCTGTTGAACTATTGGGACATCTGTGAATCTACTGGGACATCTGTAAAACTACTGGGACATATGTGAACCTATTGGGACATCTGTGAAACTATTGGGACATCTGTGAAACTACTGGGACATCTGTTGAACTATTGGGACATCTGTGAATCTACTGGGACATCTGTTAAACTCCTGGAACATCTGTGAAACTATTGGGACATCTGTCAAACTATTTGGGACATCTGTCAAACTATTTGGGACATCTGTTAAACTATTGGGACATCTGTGAAACTACTGGTACATCTGTTAAATTATTGGGACATCTGTGAAACTATGGGGACATCTGTGAAACTAATGGGACATATGTGAAACTATTGGGGCATCTGTGAAACGACTGGGTGATCTGTGACACTACTGGGACATATGTGAACTTATTGGGACATCTGTGAAACTAATGGGACATATGTGAAACTATTGGGGCATCTCTGAAACTACTGGGACATCTGTTAAACTATTGGGACATCTGTGAAACTATTTGGGACATCTGTTAAACTATTGGGACATCTGTGAAACTACTGGGACATCTGTGAAACTATTGGGACATCTGTGAAATTACTGGGACATCTGTGAAACTACTGGGACATCTGTGAAACTATTTGGGACATGTGTTAAACTATTGGGACATCTGTGAAACTACTGGGACATCTGTGAAACTATTGGGACATCTGTGAAACTATGGGGACATCTGTTAACCTACTGGGACATCTGTGAAACTACTGGGACATCTGTTGAACTATTGGGACATCTGTGAATCTACTGGGACATCTGTAAAACTACTGGGACATATGTGAACCTATTGGGACATCTGTGAAACTATTGGGACATCTGTGAAACTACTGGGACATCTGTTGAACTTTTGGGACATCTGTGAATCTACTGGGACATCTGTTAAACTCCTGGGATATCTGTGAAACTATTGGGACATCTGTAAAACTATTTGGGACATCTGTTAAACTATTGGGACATCTGTGAAACTACTGGTACATCTGTTAAATTATTGGGACATCTGTGAAACTATGGGGACATCTGTGAAACTAATGGGACATATGTGAAACT